>NC_138979.1:76151343-76751343 GCF_964341445.2 Mesoplodon mirus
GAACTAGAACTTTTCCATTGTTCCAGAAAGTTCTGTCGCGCCCCTTTCCAGGTAATCGGCACCTGCAGAGGCACTGATCTGCTTTACAGTGATCTGCTTTCTATCACTGTAAGTTAGTTTGCCTGATCTAGGACTTCATCAAAATGGAACCACAGATTATTTAGTGTTTGGTATCTGGTTCCTTTCACTTAACATAAAGCCATGCTGTTGCCCCTATCAGCAGATCATCCCTTTTTATTGCTGAGAGTGATTCTGTGGTATGAATATACCACAGTTTGTTCATCCATTCTGTTGACAGACATTTGGATTATTTCCAGCTTTGGACTATCATGAATGAATCTGCTTTGAGCATTCTTGTTGCATACACGTTTTTTGGACATCAACACTCCCCCGCAGGAGTGGAATTCCTGGGGCACCGGGTGGGCTATGATTCGTTTCATTACCATATGATTTTTTTAGCTAGTTCTTTTCTTTTCTTTCTTTTTTTAAATCATCATCTTATAAATGTTAATTGTTCACTTCAGACTTTACCCACAGGCAAAAGTCACAAAATTTAGAGTAATTTCATATCGTTTTGATTTCCTCCTGATCAGTTCAAATCTCATTTTAACTAAGGAAAAACTGATGAACGCATCAGTCTTGTGTACATGACGTTTTGCCTGTGTATCTCTGCTGAGAGTTCAATGTTAAAAAAATAAAAGATGTTGGTTTACTCAGCAAATACTAATGGGAAGGCAGAAATAACCCAGGGATTGAGCAGAACCTGCTTTCTCCGAGGAGACGAGCAGTCTTGCGGGAACCTCCCACCGCCCGGCTGAGGCCGCCGCCTCGGGCTGCCTTGCTGAGCGGCGCCACCTAGCGTCGGCCGGGCGCAGTGCCGGGCATGCTCAGCGCCTCCTTTCCTCCTGGATTGTGAAAATCACCCAGCGTCCTGGCGACATATTTTGCCAAAAACCAGAGAGCTCTTTTCAGCCTCCTTGGCTTTAATCGTGCACAGTTCCCGACCCCTCTGGAAAAGGCCTCTGTTGAGCCCTTGGCCCCCAGTCCTCGCTGTACCTTTATTCAGCCTCTTCTCCCTGCAGCCCCAAGAGGATCGCCACCATGGACAGCACCCAGAGCCGAGCAAAACTCAGAACGTTCCCTTCCACACACACCCCCAACCCACCCCCCCTCCTTCCCGGCCCAGTCCTTCCACTGTCCCTCCCCCATCCTCCGAAAATCTCTTCTAAGGTGGTCTCATTTTAAAAGTCCTTCAGGGAAGCCAGAAAGGGAACTGACACTTACTGAGAATCTCTTGGATTAGGTGTGCCTCCTGGTGAGGCGTTTTATATTTAATGTTCCAACAAACCTGTGGGGCAGCTATTAATATCCCATTTTATAAATGGAGAAAGTGGGATGTAGAGAGGTTAAGTACTTTTTTTCCAGGTCACACAGCGGTTCTGGAAAGAACCATATCTCAAACTCATCACTGGCTTTTCTGCCCAGTACTATTATAGCACTTTTCGGTCCAGTGTTCCCCCTACTTTATTTATTCTCTCCTCCCCCCACCCTTTCACATCTTGTCCTGCTCTCCTGGTATGCTCATAAACTGCCACTCTTCTCCTTCAGATGCCACATTTCACGTGGTTGTAAGGAACTCTAGCTGGCCCTTACAGACCATGGCCTGTTCCCCTAGCCTGCTGTCCTAGGTATCCCTGAGAGGCCCCGCCCAATCGCGGGCATACGCAGATTTCCGCCAGTCTCCCCTGTGACCCAGGGCTCTTTGCTTGTGAAAAAAAGAAACTTTCTGGGATTTGAGATGCTTTTTTTTTTTTTTTTTTTTTTTTGCGGTACACGGGCCTCTCACTGTTGTGGCCTCTCCCGTTGTGGAGCACAGGCTCTGGACGCGCAGGCTCAGCAGCCATGGCTCACGGGCCCAGCCGCTCCGCGGTATGTGGGATCTTCCCAGACCGGGGCAGGAACCCGTGTCCCCTGCATCGGCAGGCGGACTCTCAACCACTGTGCCACCAAGGAAGCCCTGAGATGCTTTTTTAGTACTTTAACTCCATTCTCCCAGGAAGTGATGCTTGTGATGAAGCAAATAGAAAAAAAAAAAATTAGAGCCGGAAGAGTTCTTGAAATTCACTTTAGTTCTGGTGCTGCAGTAATGAGGGAGGAGGAGCTTGTCTTCGGGGCTTTTGCAGCATGATTAGTGATGCTGATAACAGAGCCAGGATGGGTTACCTTGTCCTCTGCTGCTCAGGGGCTCTCTCTGTGCGAAGAGGGGCACACAGGTTGTCCACAAGGGGTGTACAATATATAACATGATTGGAGGAAGGTGTTGGTTTGGGGTTGGAGGGAGGGTAGCAAGATACACACAGACAAAAAAGAAATTTGAGGGAAACAGTCACCTGTCCAAGGGGCCTTGAGAGTCAACAGGTGTGTCCTTGACCAATCAGTGTAGAGACACTCTATTATGGATTCATTGGTGTCCCCTCAAATGCAACCCCCAGCACCTCAAAATGTGACCTTATTTGGGGATAGGGTCCTTATAGGGGAAAATCAGGTCAAAAGGAGGTCATTAGGATGGGTCTTAATCCAATATGACTGGTATTTTAAAAAGAGGGGAGTTGCAGACCAACAGGTACTCAGGGAGAGCGTCGCGTGATGATGAAGGCAGAGGTCAGGTGATGTTTCAACACACCACGATGCTAAAGGTGGCCAGCAAGCCACCAGAAGCAAGGAGAGAGGCCTGGAACAGATTGTCCCTCACAGCCCCCAGAAGGAACCAAGCCTGCCGACACCTTGATCTCAGACTTCCAGCTTCCGGAACCATAAGACAATATATTTCTGTTGTTTAAGTCCCCCAATCTGCAGTACTTTGTTCCCACAACCCTAGGAAATGAATGCATAATCTACTGTATTCCAGGAGTTGATGAAGACAGCAACTAGCTCTTGTGTAGAGGACTTTGTGCTGGTTATTACACCTCTATATCCGTGAGGAACTGTTATGCGTTTGCTAAAGATTGCAACCCCTTTCCTCATAAATTGGAATTGTTCCCACCTGGAAATGACCCTGATGCCACTATTAGAAATGTTCATTTTTTTTGTCTGCCAAACCATTCAGGTTGAAGAGAAATAACCTATATTTTCAGGGTCAGGACTAAGGAGAGGGAAGTGAGGCACCTGGGGCATAAAATTAAAGGAGGTTCTGCTCTCAAGTATTGACTCCACACCTACTCTGGGACTCTGCGCCCCCCTTAAACTATGCACCCTACATGCCTTCTTCGCCTTCCCCTAGTCCAGACCCTGTGCATTTGTACTTGGAGCCAGAGAAAATAATAGGTATGACAGGTGTCTAGAAACTGATATGTAATTGCCGGAACTGCGGTCACAAAACCTAAAATGATTATAGAAAATCTGCACAATGCCTTCATTTCCCCGAGGTTTTTCCATTTGCATGGCTGTGCACAGCACTGCTGTCAGGATTTTCATATTCGGTGATTCTCAGATGAAGGTTTGGGGAGAATTCAGGCAGAATACATCGGCAAATGAGCTCTGAGTTCATGAACTGAAACTGACTTTGTAACGATGCTAGGAGGGCCAGAAGGGCTGCAGCCTCCCTCAGGGATGGGCAGAGTGGCCAGCGCACCAAGGACAATTATCTTCCATATGGCAGGACCAAGCCAGGTGACAGAACTTTTCTTTTAACTCTCAGTGAAATATCTACTCTCCTAGAAATTTCAGGTGAGACACCTAACCCTGCACCTTTGAGCTGGGCTGAAGATTTAGTGCATAAAAATACAGGACACCCAGTAAAATTTGAGTCTTAGATAAGTAATGAATATTTTTTTTTTAGTATAAGTATGGGTCATACTTACATAAAATGTTGCATGGGTCATACTTACACAAAAACTATTTATTGTTTATCTGAGACAAATGTAACTGAATATCCTATATTTTATCTGCCAACTCTATCTGGATTATGTGTAAGGTACTGACCTGGATGGATTGCTGGTATTTTAAGTGCACACTGTAGTATGATGAGATATGAAGGGTTTCTGCTGGTGAAAGTTTTAGCCCACTTCTCTTGGGATTTAAATTATTCCAGGTCCCAAAACTGGCCATTAATCTTGGTAGATCAAGTGCCTCTAATTGTTTAGGCAGGCATGTTTCACCTGGAAGAATTCAAACCAGGATTTTTAGACTACAGCAGAGCTACATTTGTTGGTGACATAAAGAAATGGGGGTGGAAAAACTGCCTGTTTGATTTGGAAGCTAAATGTGGTCCGGCTTCAGAGACAAGTCTTTCATGATTTAGAGCTGTTTCCTTGAGGCTTTCTCCAAGGGTTAGTGTTCAGAAACTGTTTTTGAATGTAAATTAAACTTTCTTTAAAGTATAGTTTGGGGCTTCCTTGGTGGCGCAGTGGTTGAGAGTCCGCCTGCTGATGCAGGGGAAACGGGTTCGTGCCCCGGTCCGGGAGGATCCCACATGCCGCGGAGTGGCTGGGCCCGTGAGCCATGGCCGCTGAGCCTGCGCGTCCAGAGCCTGTGCTCCACAACGGGAGAGGCCGCAGCAGTGAGAGGCCCGCGTACCGCAAAAAAAAAAAAAAAAAAGTATAGTTTGTTTTTAATAATTGTCCAAGCAATGTGGCTAAGAAGGACGTCCTCATGACAGCTGTGATTTGGACGATGTCTTTGGCAAGTCTGCAGGACAGCGGAAGTCAGGGTCCTCTTGTTGGGAGTGTTGCTAACTGTCCCTCTATCCACACATCCATCTCTCCATCCATCTGCCAAACACCTGGTCTGGGCACATCGAGAAGAGAAAGAAAAACAATACAGTTATATTCTTCAAGGAGCTCACCATCTCTTAGAGAAGAGAGGCATGTAACTAGACCATTATAATAAATTGTGACTTTGCTGTGCTAGAGATGGGCACAGTGGATTATGGAAATACCCAGATGCAGGATTTGATTTAGGTACAGGAAGGGAGAGCCAATTTTCAGGAGGAACTGATGCCTTAGTAAATCTGTAAGGATGAATAGGAGTTACTTAGTCAAGGGCTATATTTGGAAGGTTGAGGCAGGACTCATGGGTCATTTTCTGGATAGAGACACTGAAGGAAGGTGGGGGGAAGACTTAAAGGTGACGCCTACATTTCTGGCTTAGCACATGGCCAGAAGGTGAACACAGCTGGGGAATACTCTTGGACCTTCAGAGTAGTCACTTTTAGAAGAAGTGAGTAACTAGACCACGATGAATGTTGGGAAAACTTTAAAATGTTCATTCTCTGTGAGCTTGGGAGATTTCACATTAATCCACAGGAAAGGTCACCTCTACTTTCTGGCGACCAAGACACAGGAGTGCAGAATGATAGACTTTGGTGTTGATTATTTACATGTCCTGTATCACTCTTAAAGGTTTCCTTTTCTTTCATTTGAATCCATAGTAATAAAAGTAGAGCATATCTACACAATGGCAGGCTAAATAGAATAGATAGAGGAAAAGGAAGACTGGCTATGTGGTCCTGCTCAGTGTAGAAGGTGCCACTTTCAAAGAGCTGCCCAGAGAACTTGATGAATCAGTAAAACACGACATATTTGCCTTCAAAATTGGACTGCATCACTGAGTGGCACACTGCAGCAAAATGGGTGATACGGAACTCCATAGATTGTATTTTTGGGCAAAATGTACTAGATGAGCTACAGATTGTATTTTCCATGTCTTCATGACTCATGTTTTCAATTACTAATAGTTGGGGACAGTTCCCACTGGAACAGATATCTTCCATGATTTTTAATACAAAATTAGTCATGTAGATTCCCTGGGACTTGATGTTTTATTAAGTCTCTCTGTCTCTCTTTCCAGAGGAGAGCTGTGTGCTGTGCACTCCTAAAAGATTTTTTTTAAGTGAAATGTGCATTAAAAGTGAAGTGGACTGGTTTCTGCCCAGAATTCAAACAAATGCTTTTTCTGGTCAAAAATGATGAAAGGATCTAAAAGACAACCCTTAGATCTGCATGATCAACTATAGAATGATACTTTTGTTCTACACCAGTGCAGCTTGCAGAATGTTTATTTGGCAATAGAAAAAAGGTCACCATTTTAAGGCAGTTCAGAAACCAAATGTTCCCATAATATGGCAGCTTTCTCACAAAGCAACCCTTGGCTTTGCTGCTTAGGAATCTGTGCTTTTGACAAGCTCAAGCTCTCTTAGATGTGTTAGTGTGTGTGTGTGTGTGTGTGTGTGTGTGTGTGTCAGCGGGAATCTGTAGTTGGAAGCCTGTTAATTGTAAATGCTGAGGTCTCCACAATAAGAAAACTATTTTTATCGCAAGGTGAGTTCTTTAAATAAGACAAGGAGGTGGTGGCGAGAGAATATCTAGGTGCGACATATGTAGAAACAGAACAGTGTGTGCAGAGAAACTTGAATCAGGTTGTGTTTTTTTAACTACCCAATCCTTTCTTTTAAGCAGCATTTGTACAACCCCGCCTGAAACAGGAAACCTCTTTAATTAGTTCCTGCAGAATGTCTGTACTGCCACCTGTTGTTCAGGAAAATATTAGGGCTCCAAGGGGGCCCTGGGAGATGGTTTGAATGCCTGAGGTGCGTCTCCATTCTGCAGGGCCATTCCAAATGCAAGTCTTTGAGACACAGCCTATGCAGGTGATGTAAGCTGTACTCATCCAGAGCCAGCATAGACCTGGCAAGTGACATATTTTCTTGACACAGAACAAGCTGCACACTTAGGTGCTAATCATTATTGATTAGAATCTTAAAAAGCTCTGCTTTCCATTTCAATAGAAGCAATGAAATGTATTTTAGAGATGGAAATCACCTCTCCAAACAATATTAAGGAAAAATAAAGGGAATGGAAGGATTCCATGGTTAGGATTGTGTCCAACAGTGTCTTAGCCTCTGGTATGCTAATTACAGATATGTGAGAAAACTAATCACAGCCACAGGTCAAAGCCCCAGTCATCGCAAGTTAACCCAAGTGGCCCACTGTAAACATTATATTTATTTTTGCTTCTCTTGGGTATAGTAAATGTGTCTGGTTTTGTTCATTAAAGCCTCAGATCGGGTTTATTTGCTCAACATCTATTAGGATGAGGATCTTACTCTTAATTGGTACCATCCGGAAAGGAGGAGGAATGCTCAGAAGATCATCATAATGGATTGAATGCCCAGGACTTTTACATTGCAAAATTATTTGTTTTTATTTGTTAAGCTAATATACATATATAATATATACAATATTATAAATATATAATATTATATTTATGTGTGTATATGCAAATAAATACATGTTTGTTAATGTGGGAGCCTACAATTTTACTACCCAACAATATAATTGGGAGATGAGAGTTGCATGATTTAAGGTACCAGCAAGAGGTGTGTGTGTGTGTGTGTATGTTTAGGGATGCTAAGTGTCTTCTTTCTGGGCATTTTTCCTTTTCACAGCACCCTACTGCTTATTCTGCTTATTCTTCTCCCCTCTCCTCTGGCTGTGGTTTCCATAGCTGCAGCAGGCGGGTCCTCCTCACTTGTACACAGATGCTATTCTGTACTCAAAGCAACAATGCTACAGGCTTACTTTAAAATGATTTAGTTTCTATCCTTTAGATCTCTCTTTATGTAATTTGAGAGCTCATTAATAAGTGCCATTTTGTGTGACTGAAAAATAGAAAAGGAGTACTGGCATTAAACATAGAATCCAAGAAGAACTGAGTTAGGAACACAATGCACTTTTTTTTTCTCTTTATGTCAATTACAGTCTGGAGATGAATGGAAACCCAGCTATGCCACCGCTCGGCTCCCACCAAAACCTCTACAGGAGGCAGTAATCTGAGTAGATTCTTTGGTTTGATTTCCAGATGCATCTTTGTTATGTCAGGGCTTCTTCTAGTATGCTAACTTGATTCCTTCTAATTCTTACCATCCTATTCTTTCCTGGGAGAGAGAAGGAGAGTGTGTGTGTGTGTGTTTTGGGGGTAAACTTTTGAGCACTGGCTTGGGGAAGTCATTCCACAGGGATGCCAGGGGTCCCATGCCTTCAGAAGGCCCTCTGAAGCTGCCTGTGCTACTGTTACCCCAGAGAACTCTGTCTGAAACAGGAAGTCACCTGCCAAGCTCAGACTTCTCATACATTCAGGCAAAGGGAGTCAGGTAATACTGTGACAAAGGGCCATGGAGCTGGACTTGGAGGCGATAGTGCACCTGACAGCCTCACTGGGTGCTTCCTTCCTCACATTGTTGTTGGTCCCTGTACAGGATTTGGGAGAGTGGCAGGAAACTTCCTTCTGTTACTCAGGGTCCTGTTTTCACAGACCAACCTTTGCACAGGCATCGAGACAGACTGTGTGTCCCTGTGGGAAAGGTTCGAAGAGCAAAGATGTGTATTTGATAAGAGGCTTCATATTTTATGTGGCTCCAGTATGTTTGGTAATATTCTTCCAGCCTTCAATTTTCTCCTCTTTATTTGATAGACACGTGTGTCTTGGAATAGTCCATCTTTTGTACCCGTATCTTCTCATATTCGTACATTGGATTGGACAATATATGCTTACAGGGTTAAGTTATTCCATTCTCCAGTGAGCCAATGATCAAATGGTTCTGACACTTCTGGAGGCTTCCAATGATCCAAGGTCCAATACTATGATAATTTTTCAGGACTGCTTTCAGGAGGTAAAATCTGTGCAGGAGTTGAGGTAATTTCTTACCCTCTTGAGGCAGCCTCCAGCCATCCACATATCCCAGTTTGGAGGAAGCCTTCCCAGACCTGCTCTTGGGAGCCAGCAGGTGTCCACCCAGGGGCTGCTTCTCATGTGCATGGTCGTCTGAGCAAACGGGACTCCGTGTCTGGGAGAAGACTCTGCAGACACTGAGCATGGTGATGGGATTGCTCTAGTTAAGGGGATAGCAAAGAAGGGCTCCAGACCAGCAGACCCCAGACATTTTCTGAGAGTCCAGTGATAGCACTTCTAAAGGGAAACTGGACTTTCATAACACAAGATAGTTGCATTTCCTATAAGAATGCATTTCTTGTAGACACACTTATTTCCAGAACAATGTAGAGTCATGGGCATGTGTTCTCAGAACACACAAATTGAAGAAGGTAGGGCTTAAATTTTTTTTAAAAAATACATCTTTTAGCCTAAAAAGATAGAGAAATCATTAATAAATGATTAACTTGTTTCTTAAGATGGTGCCCCTTCTAATTTCTTTTCCAAATTTATTTATTTTCAATTGTGTTTTTTTTCAGCATTAGTGGTGGTACCACCCATGTAAGAGTTTGAATTCCAAGAATATAGCATAAGAAGAAATTTAAATTTATGACTGTACTTAAGCATAAGAGCTCAATATTCACTAAAATCATGAGCTATTCAGTTGATAGGTCACTGATGAATGATGGGAATTTTTGTTTATCTGTAATGTTGCCATGTACCTTATCGTTAAATTGGTTTGCAATTCATTTGGTGTTTGAAACCTAAAATTACATGCATTTTAGTTAAGTACAAAATTTTAGGGGGAGACTCATATTTCCAATTTTTGGTGTAATGTCATATTAATATTTCAAATGTGCACAATGAAAATTTGCCTAAAACATAACTGTCCAATATTTTTGAGAGTGTAAATGTCTAAGTAGTTAGAAGGTAATGTTTTAATTCAGGGCTTAGTTGTGATGGTTTTTGGTTTGCATTTAAAAAAAATATTTTTATTATGGTCAATTACATAGAACGTAAAATTCACCATCTTAATCATTTTTAAGTGTATGATTCAGTGGCATTAAATAACTCATATTGTGTGAAACCATCACCACCATTCATCTTCAGAACACTTTTCATCTTGCAAAACTGAAACCCTGTATATATTAAATAAATTCTCCAATCCCCACTCCCACCGGCCCTGGCAACCACCATTCTATTTTCTGTCTCTGAACTTGGTTACACTAGGTACCTCTTGTGAGTGGAATCATACAATATTTGTCCTTTTGTGATTGGCTGATTTTGCACAGCTTAATGTCCACAAGATTCATGCATGTTGCAGTATGTGTCAGAATATCCTTCATTTTTAAGGCTGAATAATATTGCATTGTATGTATAGACTACACTTTCTTTATCCATTCATCTGTGAGTTTCCACCTTTTGGTGATTGTGAATAACATTGCTATGAACATGGGTGTACAAGTATCCTTTTGAGTCACGGTTTTCAATTCTTTCGGGTATATACCTGATTTGCATTTTTGTGCCTCTACAGTTTTTGTTCATGATGTTTACTCTGCTGCTTGGAATATTCTTCCTCCTATTCATCACCACCGCAATCCTATTCATGCTTCAAGGACTAGTTTTAAGATCTGCTCTTTGGAATACCTTCCTGGAAATTCTCAGCAGAAAGCAGGCTCCATACCATGTTCCCATGGCACTTTGTTCCTTTAGGATGGGCATAGATTAGAGGGATAATGAGTGGGGCACGATGAACTATGTCCACCATGTGGAGGTTGTTGATGCAATCTTCATTAGCAAAGACCAGGCCCTGTGCTCAGCACCAGCCAGACACAGTGCTGGCTCCCAAGCTGTCCCTTTCCTGGAGGTATTCCCAGTCTCCTTGCGAAGATAGGACATGTTCATATAAAAGAAACACATGACAGACAGCATATCTTCCTGAGTGAACATGATGTTAGCAGACCATATAATTCTAGTCTGTGGTACCAGAAGTGTATTACCAGCATATTTAAATTTGACCAGATTTAACTGAGGCACCAGATTTACTGTGTGCCTTGCACTATGGGGAACACAGGTCTTAAAGCAGTTTGCAATGGACATGATCACAAATATGTTGAATGAAATACTTTACTTCCCATCCTGGTGTTGGAATCATTTATGGCCCATTAGAGGTGTTACACATGCTTTTGAATGAATGGATTAGTATTTGAAATCCTTTGGAGAAAGTCATCATATTTTTACTCCTTTTCTGCATAAATGATATTTTCTAGTATCTAATAGTGTAATATAACCACAGCTTCATTTAACTGAAGCTCCTGGTTAACTGAAGATTTCGGTGTTGGCCTCTAAATAGCTCCCCTTAGAGGAGGTTAAGCAGGGAAAGAAAGCTGAGGCATGGTGCAGAATGAGCCTCTTTATCAACGGGGTGGCCCCTGATACTTGTTCTAGCCTTTTTGGCCGGGGTTCTGTGCTGTCTCTTGACCTTCTGCATTTTTTAGTTGAACCCCCTTTACAGATGGCCCCTAACAGGCCCTCTGACAATTGGCAGCCACTTGTTAGGTGGTCTCAAAAACACATCCACAGCTATTTTGCTGGTGGCTGATGAAATAACAATAACCCCTAGAACTGTCCCCTCCTCCTACCACTCCTAGCTTTAATGATCTATGTATTTAAGATCAACTACACAAAAAATTACTAAAATCACCAAGCTCTACTCACCAATAGACATGAGTAGTTGTTCAACCTAGAGGGCGAATTTGTCTGACCCGCCCTCTCCCCACAACTCTAATGTGTGGATATAATTGGGGGAAAAAACAATAGAAGGTAAGAACAGGCCAGTTGGACTTTGATTTTCATAGAATTACTTTTATTAACTCATACCAAAATGAATGATAAATTCTGATGATTGATGTTGATGGGACAAAGGGATTCAACTCAGTTTTGTTTTCGATCCAAAAGAATTTTATGGACTCTTTCCCATGTGCTCAGCAATGGACAATGGGGCAGAGTCAGGGGACTTCCTCTGTGCTTCCCGAACCAGTGAGGATTAATCTAAGGTTGTTAAATGAGAAAATCATAGCAAGAACAACAGCAGCAGCCAGCATTTCTGGAGCCTTACTATGCACTGGGCACTATGCATGTCTGTGTACATTATCTTTTGTCATCCTCAAAGAACTCTGAGGGAGGTGCTATTACTATCATTCCTGTTTCACAGATGAAGAGACAAGGCCCAGAGAGGTTGCTTCACTTGTCTATGCTTGCACAGCAGTGAAGTAGTAGAGCCAGGATCTGAACCCAGGTGATCAGCCTCCAGGGTCAATGCCATAAGCCACATCACACTGCTGCTGCTTCTGCTAATAGTGGCCAGTCCTAACCGGCTGCTGATTCCTCACTATGCTGGGAAGGAGATACCACTGTCACCTCCATTTTAGCGATGAGAAAAAGAATGCCCAGAGAGGTCTGTGATTGACCAAGTTCACACAGTCCATGGCAAGACCGAGATTTGAGTTCCTTAGCTTAGTTGTACAGTGACAGCTTGTACACACTGTGCTGTCTCCTTGTGGTAGCAATAAAAACAACCATTGTCCGGTGTTCTAGATGAAGGGAAGAGAGTCTTGAAGACAGCTGACATGATCTCCTCTTTCTCTGCTGACTAGTAAAGCAGACACCCCGTGTGGTGGCCTGACCACAAGCCAAGTGAAACCTCAGTGTCCCTCACTTGCTGCAACCCTTCCAAGAGCCTGGAAGGGATCCTCCCATTGTTTGTAAAATATGGAAAAGCAAATAAAATTTGTAAAGTGTGAAAAAGAATTTTGTGTTCTTTTTCTCAGAGTCCCCAACCTCTAATTGTATAAACCAGTGGTTCTCAAAGTGGGAACCCTCTCAAAGTGGGGGCCAGGAACGTTCACATCACAAGGGAACTCATAAGAAATGCACATTCTCAGCCCCACCCCAGATCTACTTGAATTAGAAGCTCTGGGAAGGGCCCAGAGTTTGGTGTCTTACCAAGCCCCCAGGGAGACTTAGCAGCAAATCTGAGCATCAACACCCTCCCAGGCAAGGTCGCTTTAAAGCCCTGTGGCTAATTTTATACTAATAACTTTATACTGTCTTTCTTAAAGGGCACCCCAAGTTGTATAAGCCTCAGAACCTCCGTCTGGATCCACCCCGTCGTCACAACTTTGAAATGTGCTCTTTTCCCCAGGATGGAGGCAGGGCTAGTTTCTGCCTGGGAGGCTTTGTGTTTTACACAAATTTTGTGATATTTCTAAAATGTTTGAACTTGACAAGAAACAGCGCGATGATATGGTTTACCAGAGAGAAAGATTTGTCTATACAGAAGGAACGTCACCTCCCACGCTCAGCTCACCTGTTGCAGGGCAGCCCGGATTGCCCCAGGCTCACAGGCAGGCTGCAGCCCGACACCCTTTGAAGTTGTTTTTTTTTTTTTTTTTTACATCTTTATTGGAGTATAATTGCTTTACAATGGTGTGTTAGTTTCTGCTTTATAACAAAGTGAATCAGTTATACATATACATATGTTCCCATATCTCTTCCCTCTTGCGTCTCCCTCCCTCCCACCCTCCCTATCCCACCCCTCTAAAGCACCGAGCTGATCTCCCTGTGCTATGCAGCTGCTTCCCACTAGCTATCTATTTTACGTTTGGTAGTGTATATATGTCCATGCCTCTCTCTGGCTTTAACCAGACCCAGAAACAGGGCTCCTGGGAGCTTTGTGACGTCTGCATCCACCTGTCAGGCAAAAGAGGGCAGCATGAGTGTACAAGCTTCCCACCTCCACCGAGATGCCCAGGCTTCCAGATTGCAGGGCTCAGCCAGGCTCCTGCAGGGGTTGCCTCTTTCAAGAAGGGCAGGAGGCAGGGATGGCAGGATTGCAGAACAGTGTTGCTGCTGCATCCTTGGGATGGGCCTTTCTCCTTGCACAGATGAGGTCCTGAGGTCCGGAAAGAGAAGTGAGGGGTTTAGGGACAAGAGGTGATGATGGAACATGCACAACCTAAAGACTCCTACTGAGCTCCGTGGGCCTTCTCACTCTGTTCTGCTGCCTCTTGGCTAGTTCTCCACACCAATGCTTTTTTTTTTTTTTTTTTTTTTTTTTCTTTGCCGTACGCGGGCCTCTCACCGCTGCGGCCCCTCCCGTCGCGGAGCACAGGCTCTGGATGCGCAGGCTCAGCGGCCATGGCTCACAGGCCCAGCTGCTCCGCGGCACGTGGGATCCTCCTGGACCGGGGCACGAACCCGTGTCCCCTGCATCAGCAGGCAGACTCTCAACCACTGCGCCACCAGGGAAGCCCCACACTAATGCTTTTTAATTTATTCTTGAGGATCCATTGGCTCAGAACAGCGTGGCAAGAGTTACCTGTGAGAATGTTCAGTGCAATACTTTTTTTTTTTTTTTTTTATCACAGCGAAAAGTAAGAAATACCATGAAGATCCCGAATTAGCAGAGAGCTAGCTGCCTATATTTCAGGGACCCTTAATATATGTAATCACTAAAATAATATAATCATTAAAATGATGATAGGAAAAATTGCTAAATGGCAAGGCATGTTCATGATTATTGGCTTTTAGCTGGTTTAGGAAAGAGTTTGCAATTTATTACGCCCAGATCAATCTTATTTTTGTAAATTCTGTATATAGAAGGAACAGTGGAAATGAATACTCCACAATGTTAATGGGGCTCTCTTATAAACGTGGTGGGGTAGTTAAGATTGTGTTAAGACTTCCTAGTAGGGAAAAGTAGCATCAGGAGTAGAGAAATCATGGCTTTCATTAACAGATCCATGGATGCTCATATTCCCAAACTATTTGCTAAGTCTCACTACCTTGTCCCTCTGGCATTAAATTCAGTTTATAGAAAAATTAACAAAAATTTGATTAACAGGCAAATAAGCTAAAAACAGGACAACCTGCAAAAGTTTTGATCTTGAACAAGACACTGTCAGCTGCCTTGTGAGTAGTCAAACTCGTGTTTTTTACTGTGTGAATGATCGTGAAATGGTTGGTTAGATCAAACTTCGTTATTAATAAGGATAAGTTAGTATTTTAGGCAGTTTTCATCCAAGAGAAAGCTGGGGCTAACTTTGGAAACTTTGGAGAAGAAGAGTGCCGAACAATTTGGGAAAATGTGTTGAAATCATGTAGGAAGAACTGAGACAGTGTGAATATGAACAATGGATTCTGGTTATCGAATGGGTTTTCAGAAGACATCTGTGGTGAAATACCCTGAAATGAATAAAAAGGGGATAATCTGATTCCTGTATTAATGGGCATGTGTAGGTGGGGGCATGCTTGCAGGGAGAAAAGTCACAAATCCAAGCCATTAAAATGAAACAATGCTTCTATTTTGATGTCAAACAATGGGCTGGTTTATCAAGAATCAGATAACTTACATCCCACACTGATTCAAATAGCTACTTTCTATATGATAGGACCATAGTATGTGTGTACACACCTGTGACTTCAGCTCACTGATCTGGAAATCAAGTTTGATTATACGAAATCAGAAAGCTTTTCCCAATTCAAGCTGACAAAATTTGCTGACTAGAATTTTTAGGTGGTTGGTTTTTTCATTATATGTGAACACTGCACGCTTTTGCTATACACTTGAATACACGCTTACAAGTTCAGAATTAGGTGAAAACAGCCAAATGCGTATGTGTATGACATTCAAGAACAGCGGCAATTTATTTTGTTTTTCCACTGCATTTAAATGTATAGCAAAGGAGCAATTAAGCCTTAAATCATTAATCAGTCAAAGACAAAGAAGCTGGCTATGTCCTCACAGAGCATGTGGCAGATGGATGGACTCTCCTGTCCTTACAGTCCAGAATCAGAAGGGGTATGTTAGAAGGAGGGTCAGCTCCACAGGTAGGGGGTGTGGTGTCCTCAGAGTTTTATTGAAACATCCACCTTACCTATGATAAGGTAATCACCTTACCCACCTTCTTTGGCAGCTATCTGTGCTTATTTTAGCAATAGTACTTTTTGCTTTTAGGGACTAAGGCAATGATGGCAAACCGCTTCCATCTTTTGGGCCAACTCTGATCTGTTGGAAGTGGCTGCTTGGAATCTGGTATTTAGATTTGTAAGACTGTGGGAACACGTACAGGCCGGGGCTGTCATACGGGAACTGGGAAGAGTTGTCTTGGACCTGACTTCCTCTCAGAAGCCTGAGTGTAATGCTTACACTTTAGCTCTTACTTTCACAGTTTAACTCTCTTAATATCTACAGATGAGTAGGGTCTACACAGGCTAGGTGGATCTTGGAAGATAAGATTCCATTGCCGGACACTGTGAAGGAGAGGAAGGCTGGTCAGTTTGAGGTTCAGCAATGGGGAAGGTGGGGTGCCTGGCCAACTGTGGGGAGGTAGGAAAGCACCTGGAGGAAATAGCATAAGAGCAGAAGCAGGGAGAGTTCCTAGGAGGCAGGTGTGCAATAAAGAACACACCTGGCCATTCTTCTGCCAGCCCTGGTTCCATTACCTTTTCTAACAAATTCTCAGGCTTTCCTGAGAATTGCCCTGGAGGAGGGCAAACCTTTGCATCATTCTTCCCACTCTGAAGCTCTTTCCCAGTGTTCTCAATTCAGTCTGCCTAGATCTTTCTTTGTAGTTCTTAAAGAGGAACAAAGAAATATTTGGGTAATGAAAACTAGATGCAGGTGAGTGGGAGATGGCATGTTATAGATATCATTCTGGGAGCTACTAAAGGCAAAACTGTATGTATTGATTTTCAAGTAGAATTAGGTGGGGGAGATGGTCTTTCAAAGTTGGCTAAAAAATGAACTTGTACTTTCTAAGTTCTAATTAAGATCCTCTGTCAGAAACTATAATAAGAACTGCATATAATATCACTGGGGACAATGAAAACTGTTGGCCCCTTTTGAATTTAATAGGATGTCATGATTCAGAGAAATTACCTATTATTTTTTTTAAACCAAGGCTGGAAAATAAAAAAAGGAGCTCTTCCCATTAGACTATATCTCGGTGACCCTCCTGGTCTTATATCTGTAACATAGCTGGAGTAAAATTCATGGATCGATATGGGTTCTGAGACGAGAGGTTGCATTTCATGTTGATGAGATTCAGGTTCACTTCCGCTGCAGCATTATTAATGGATGTTACTTGCTGATCAACTCCCATATGATTTTTTAGTTTCCAATCTAGACAAGTTAATAAAAAAGAAAATCTTAAGAAAGATTTCTGGGCTAAAATGTTCCTTCATTTTCCCTTTTCCTCCCAATGAAAGAAAACTGGACCAACAAATGGTCCCTGGCTACATATGGATGCAATATGAGTACGTGAATGTTTGATGACAGAAAGCAGAGTTGTAATCTATTCCAAATGGACCGTCATCTGGATACTTGAAATGCCATGTTGTAAACAGTGTTCCCTTGTCTTATAGGATGTTATGTAGGGTTGAATGCAGATGAAAGCCTAAATTTATATCATGAAACAAAGTATAAAATGAACATTAACCTCCTACGTACTCTTTTTTTTTCACTGTCAGATTCTGTTAACTGCCTGTCTTCTAATAGTAGTGCAACTAAAGATCTTTCTTTAATGCTTTGGCCATTTGATGACCCTCATCATTTCTCTCTCTTTCTTTCTCTCCCTCTCAAAAAAGTGGGTAAGAAATTTAGAACCCAAAGGAATTTTGGAATCCTTTAGTCCACACAACCTCACTTTATAAAACAGAAAAGTAAAACATAGGAAAGCTATGTAGTCACACAGCTCAGTAGGTAGTAGGTGATCCAGGAATTTAGTCTATGGACTCCTAGAATAGGATAATTCGGATGATGCTATGTTGTTGCCTTTCAGTAAATACCTGTCTTATTCTGTAATGCTTCATTCCTAAGAAAGGACTGATTTTATCAGCTGTTCCTTATAACCAGGATAGGTATACAGAATTAACCATTTGATTATATAGACTTCATTCATTCAACATTCATTCAATCATTTAGATAATATTTATATTCCTTAACCTTTTATTGTAAAGATATACATACTCAGTGTAAAGAATATCAGCACTAAAGAAACATGTAAAGGAGTAAAATTCCCTTTTTGTCCACCACATTCCACTTCCCAGAGGTATTTGCTTATGCAAGCATACAGTATACCCTTTCCAATATTGTTAATGCTAAAAAAAAATGTTATAGTACATAATATCATATATATATGTAGGCACTTGTTAAAAATGTGAGCGTGCAATACATATTTTTCTGAAAATTTCCTTTTTAACTCTTTTCACATAATAATATCATGGACACTTTTCCATATCTTATTTATCTAATTTACTCCTGTTATGAGGGGCCAAGTGTATATATTTTATATATTTTTTGTGTATGTAGCAATCCAATTCATAGTTTGCATGGTATGGATGTTTATTTTACCATTCCTCTGTCGATGAGCATTTTATGTAGTCCCTGATTTTCATTGTTGAAAACAGTGCTACAATGAGTATCTCTTTTTGCACTTGTGCCAACACATTTGTAGGATGCATTCCTACAAGGGGGATTTCTGGGTCCTTCATTTATATTTATTGAGTAGCTACTTTGTGTAAAGTGCTGGAAAGGCTATAAAATAATGAGATTCAATCTTTGGAGGTAAAGAAGTGGTTCCTGCTCTCATGAAGCCTGTAGTTAAGGTAGTAAGAAATATATACAAATAACGATTTCAAATAGAAAATTGTTCAGTGCTCTTTAGAAAATGCAGAAGAACCGCCATGAGAAGATAAAAACACCTTGACTTCCTAACCCAGCCTGTGCAAAGTAATAATTACTTAGAGGTGGGAGTTTCAGTGGAATGCATTGAGAATTTCCAAATAAAGTTACTTGTGCCAATCAATATGAATGAGTTGAAACATGGGAATGCAGAAGGTGACTTGTTTATTGAAAGAGGTCTAGAGAGCATAATTCATTTTGAACCTTTAGGAAATCTCTCTATTTGTGAAGGGGAGAATTGTTGCAGTTCACTAGATAATCTAAGAGTGAAAGAACTTTTGTTTCAAAGATCTTTTCTCGATGTTTGAAACAAACAAACATTTTTATTTTGGCTCAAGGCTAACTCGCTTTAGATTTCAGCTTCATATATGTGTGGGCTCAGCTACCTAGCCTTTTTTTGAATCTAGGCCATTTTGGCAAATCACATATTTGTCTTTAGTGTAGCAGAGGTTAAGAATGAGCACTTCTATTTTTTTCTTTTTTTAATTACAATCTCGATAATATTTTATTAGGGAAGCTTCTCTTCAAATTCAGGAGCCTTAGTTGAAGCATCATCCCCCTTCAGAATCTTACAATAGGATTCAGGTTTATGAGGAGTCTGAAGGGTAACCTGGGATGAAGTGAGAGAGTGGCATGGACATATATACACTACCAAATGTAAAATAGATAGCTAGTGGGAAGCAGCTGCATAGCACAGGGAGATCAGCTCGGTGCTTTGTGACTACCTAGAGGGGTAGGATAGGGAGGGTGGGAGGGAGATGCAAGAGGGAGGAGATATGGGGATATATGTATACGTATAGCTGATTCACTTTGTTATACAGCAGAAACTAACAGAACATTGTAAAGCAATTATACTCCAATAAAGATGTTACAAAAAGAAAAAGAAAAATGTATTCAAGCATAAAAATATTCATGTGGACATGAAGGTTATAAGCCATATGGTCTAACGTCTTTATCCTTCAGGAGAGGAATTAGTGGGAAAAATTGAGATTCTTCTTATTTTGTATGGTGTTTGGCAAAAATTCCTTCAGTAAAATCTTAGCATTCCTTTTTCCTCCCTGTCTCTTCATGTTGTTGAAGTTACTTCACCTAATACGTAATACAAGCTTAGCCCTGCTTGTAACACTCAGCAAGTTCAAACCACCCATCAACACATAGGGAAAACCAACAGGGTAGATGGGAAGGTCATTAAACATGGAAAGGATTGACACTATGGCAGAATAAGTGGCGATATTCAGAGGAAAAATTTAGGGAACCTTAAGACATTTTGATCATCTGAAGCATTTCTCAATTCCTAGAAATAAGACACAACGACCAACTAAGTCAACTGGCTTTGGAATCAGGTCCCGGTTCCTAGGGTTCCCACATGGCAAGGTAAAACCAGGAGGCAGAACAGAGATTTGCCTTCTAAGGGATGCAAAGCCATGTTTAAATGTTTCCTTTGGTCTCTGATGTCTTCATTAGGTGATCAGGAGTTCCCCCAGGAGGCTGCCTGGCCCTGTTTCCATGACTTCTTCAAGAAGCACCATGGGCTGACCCCATGCAAGGGCCCTTGCAGCCTATTCTGAGCGAGGCCCATGGATGGCCCCAGAGCTGGCATTGCACTAGCAACAAACTGCAAAATAAATTTTTTTGTATTTCACAGGCGTTAGAACTGCAAACAAAGGACTGCCTGTAAAAGATCCAACCCTCACTTTTAAAAAGCAGCTTGGGTGGTTTAAAGTCATGCTAGGTAGTTTTCAAGTTAAGGAAGAATTTTAATAGTGATGAACATTCCTGTAGAGAAACCCTCTGGAAATGGAACAGTTTACTCGTTTATTGGTTATCAGAAATATTTTTTAAACATTTATTTTACTATTTTAACTAGATTTTAACTATTGCAGTATAGTAAAACATACCTTAGTGTTTTTTTTTTTTTTTTTCTAATTGTGACTTCTTCGCTATTAGAAATAGTAACTGAATCTAGTTGGTGTGGTCATGGGTTAAGACACTGTGGGCTTGGAACCAAGTAGAACTGGGTTCTAACACCACCTCTGCCACTCACCAGGTTTGAAGCCAGGTACAGATTTCTTCACCTTTCTGTGATTCAGTTTTCTCATCTGTAAAAAGAGATCCATACTACAACCTCTCATATAGGTTACCAGGAGTAAAACATGAGTTGATTTCTAAAATGTACTTAGGACAGTGCTCAAAAATTATTATCACAAATTATTGCTAGTAATAATTCATGCTGTTTTGAATATCAATCACATTAAACTATTATTTAGTACTAATTATGTCCTGGAATTAGGAGCCTTTAAACGAATAGGACTAATTATTGCGTTTGGTTTTAATAAACTCCACTTCATCCAGAACGTTTAGAAAAAGAGACTTAATCCTCACTCAGGTCAATAGGTAGACACTATATACACCAATAGATCACCAATTTAAAAAGTCTTCTAATTTAATACCTTAATTAATCAACATCTCTCTGATGATGCAGGAGGCATGCTACTGTGTGTTGGATCACTGTTCTAAATCCAATTTTGTTGTCGTCTATGAAGACAATTCTGATATTTGAGATTTTGAATTTTAAAGAGACCGACACTAAGCCTGGCTCTTGGTAAGCACTTAATAAATACAAATTGCTTTTATTATCATCAATTTTGACTTACCCTGGCAGATGCACCTTGTAAGTGTCTATAAGCCAATTATCATGTAGATGCTTTGTCTACACATATCTGGTTTGAAGATGGGAACTGTGTCTTCTGCACCTGGGAGATAATGGTTCCTGCTGAGCATGAAGCATGTAGCATAGTATTGGTGCATAGTAGGTTTTCTGGTAATTGAATTCCCTTCCTCCACCTGGAAGCAGTGTTGCTGACTCACTGGGCTTCTCCTCAATTAGAAAATGTGGTGATCTATATCCACCCTTAGTTTTATGCAGCACCAGGACTTTCCTTCTACATTTAATCACTTCTAGTTAAGAAATCAGGATTCTTGGAAGTCAGGGGACAATACCAAGCATCAGGTCAGCAAAAGCTGCACCTACCCATGGCCTCATGGTGGTTGGGGACAGAAAATGTACGAAGATGAGGGCAACTGGCACTGCTAAGGGGCAGAGGAGGCTGCTGGGGCAGACTTTTAATTGTTTTGATTGTACCCCAGATTTATTGTGTCTGTTAAGTCGAAGGTAAGTTAATTGTTCATCATTGCACATTAACAAGAAAATGTTGAGATAGAAATCTCCTCATAGAGTTGTTGAGGAAAAGTATGCTTCATCTTAGAGAAGGAGTTGGGTTAGTTCAACTTACTATTGAGTATTATTCCAAATCATAGACAAAAAGGGGGTGGCTGAGAGTCCAGATTTAATACTTGGCATTAGTGAAGGCCTGCCAGAGAAATTAAGGTATGAAGGAAAGCCAGACAATGCCCAACAGAAGATGGGTACAGCAAAACAACACCTGGCATGGACAGGAGAGGATGAGGAAGTTACCAAACAGTACCTTCAGACTCTTAGTCTGTACTCACCCCGTTGGAGATGAATAAGTCGAGGACTAGGGTTAGAACAGCTGAATCATTGTACATATCCTACACTGCACGGGTGGACCAGTATCCTTTCTCTCATCTCCCACCTTGTGAGTACTAATCCAAGCCATTGGAACGTTTAGCTTAACTATGAAAACAGATGGGAAAGGGTATAAATGGATCAGGAGAATGAAAAAGGGCTGATGCAGAAGGAAGAGAGTAGGTGCAAGAAGAAAGCTTTCCTTTCCCAGTTATCAGTAAACAGTCCAGAATCTGATTGACTCTACTTTGAGTTTCATTCCTTAATTCATTGGTTGCATTATCAATGGAAAGAAAGCACAACAGCACCTTATTTTCATGCTCTTTATGATCATTTGGAAACTACTACTTCCCATTTCCTTCTATAGACCTGGAGCCTTGTCTCTTTTGGTTTCTTTCCCCTTTGTGACCCTCCTCTCTGCTGGATGGCCCTGCACACTACCAGGCCTCGCCTCCCCTTGTCTGCTGCCTCTCCAGCCACATTCACCCCCTCTTGTCCCCAGAGGAAGAAGGCTGCTGCCACTGCAAAGTACAAGAGGACCACTTACTAGGTTTTTAATTTTTTAGCTTCAAGAATGTGTGTCTCTGGCCTTGGTGAGAGTGGGCAAAGGCTTCGGAGACAGAGAAGAGAATGAGGATGGGGACAGGGACAGTTGCAGCAAGCCCAGCACAGTGCCAGCAGGAGGGAAATGTTAGCCTGCCATTTCTAGGAGCATATGGAGAGCCCGCAATCATTGTCAGCAGCCCAGATCGGGGCTGTGCCATCCCAGCAGCTTCATTGTGACTTTTTAAAGAAAGACTTTCAGTAAACTCCCTTACCTGTGGTTGTCAGAAGAAATGCCTCACATACTGGTCCTATGTAGTTTTCCATAGTCCTAAATATATATCTATCATTATTAAAGGCTGCATCATACTCCATTGTGAGAACGTACCATAAAATTTCCTAACACAATCTGGAGTTTTTTCATCTTTTAAAACTGATTCTAAACAATGCTGTAGTGAACATCCTTTTACATACATTTTTGTACACTTTTCTCATTACTCTGTTAGCAGTATAATTACTTGATCAAAAGATACATACATTTCTAAGACTTTTGATACATAATGACAAGCTGGTCCCTAGAAAATTTGTACCAATTAATATAGCCACCAGCTTTGTGACAGACCACAAAACTGAGATATAGTATCTCATTTACATGTGTATGTATATGTGTATTTATATTTTGCATAGGAAATATTCGGAAAGATAAACATCACAATATTGAGAATGGATATTTCTGGGTACTAGGATTTTAGGGATTTTTTTCTTTTTGGGGTGGAGTGAACTTGATATTATTTTCTACAATGAACATTGACTATTTGCATAATTAAAAACAATTTTATAGTTTTAAGACTGGATATCTATCAAAGAAGATAATATCCTAATTAATTCTAATTAACTGATTCCTATTTCTTTTCTTCCTTATAGACTGATGAACTGTTAGGGTTATAAGGGAACTTAAAGTTCACCTGGTCTAATTCCATCAATGTACTTGTGTGGTATTCAAGTCTCCAGGAGACAGCCTGAATTGCTTATGTTTACAGAGCTAGCCTGGGACAAAACCAGTGGCTAGACTCCAAGAACATTCTTGACTACTTGTTTTTTGAAACTTCTGTATATGCTTCCTCCTGCTACTGAAAAATGCTAGTTTACTTTTATTGATATTTACTTCATTTTATAGTATAGAATTATTCATACTAGCTAATGTTTAACTTACTAAAGCACTATATCAATATTTTTAGAGATCCAGAGCAGAGTTTTTAGCTTTGCTCAAGAGAAGATGTAGATTCCATCTGATTTAATGTGTTCATGTAAAACATTGATAAGAGCTATAAGAAGAACATGAAGGAAGAATCAGAAGACAGGCCACTGTATATTTACTGTTGATGTTGTTTATTCTAGTTTTTGCCTTATTTTCTTTTTACTTTTCCAGTATTTCCCTATTCTTTTTTGCCTTACATTAATGTTTTTAAAAAAGCTTTATGTTGTCCATTTAGGACATTTTAGACCATTTCAAGCCTTCAGAATGCCTGAATAAGCCCTCTACAATTTAATGGGAATGGGGACGGGTTAAATCACTATTTTCTGGGAGGACAGATGTGCGAACAGGGAAACTCTGATTTCATCACTGACATCACTAGATACATGAAGACTTCAAGCTGTTTAAAGAATTGATAGAGGTGTTAAAAATGGGAGAAACACCAATACTGAATTCAGGAATACACAGAGTTGCTAAATATTTGGAAAGTCCATGCCCAAACCCAGGTCTATTTTCATGCAAACAGTAAGAGTGACATTTGAGTCTATTGTATTTACTGTACTTCCATTTGACCAGAAGATACAGCAGGGTCCTGGAAATACAAGTCCTTCCTCTTAATGAGTTGTTTAGTTGGCCTATGAGAAGGCAGGCCACATGTTGACTTTAGTTCAATTCACTGGTGACTTCAGAGGAATACTGACATTAGATGAGCAGGGTGGGTACAGTGACTGTCTGGACTTTTCCCAACATGGCACATGCACTTTTCTTGGTAAGGGGACAGGTTGTAATTGCATGGCACTGGTCTCTACCTCTCTTTCTGTCTCTATATATGTATATATAGTTAAATAATAAACATATAATACATAATAAATATAATAGAAATAACATAATAAAAAGCAATTAAAATAAATATGTATTTTCTATATACATATATATGTGTATATATATATATATATATATTTAGAGAGAGAAATAGATAGGGACAGAGAGAGAGAGAGAGAGAGAGAGTTTTTCTCCCTAGAGAGAGCTACTTTTTGTATAGCAGCTTCCTGAAAACTCAGGGTAATGTAATATAATAAGAGGAAGATACTCAATGAAAGCCTTCCTTTCTTGTACCTGTTGGTTGGAAAACAATGCTACTTAGATTTAAAAAAAATAAACACCATTATTTTTTGGAGAAATAAGTAGGAGCTCTGCCAGATCCTTAGATTTGAAAGCCTCCCAAGGCACTCCTCCCACCCCCCTCACTTTTGTTCATCATCCTATGCCTGATTGCATGTTATCACCTTCAGGAGAACAGCTGGGTCACCGTGAAAGGGTGTTAATCTCCCAGTGTCTTCCCTAACACCTTATTGACAGCTCAAATCAGGTGACCTACTTTGGCTTTGGTGAATCCGACTTGTCAAAATTCCCTTTCGACTTTATATTCATTAAAAAAATGTGACCTCTGCAATTTCCTGAGCAAGGTATTAAATGATCACTATTCTGAATGACCTAGCAGAGTTGTGAGGTAACCATCTCTCATCCCTGGGAGGCATTCTGCACTGCTACAAACTCCTACCTACATAAATCTGCAAAGCCTGGGGTCTGTCTCCAGAAAAAAACAAGCACACATCTAATGGGTTATAGACAGCCCTCTACATTGCACTGAACAACTGGGTGTTTTGCCCTGGAAGACTTTAGGGTCATTTACTGAGTTTTTTAGCTGGAGTGGAATGAGTGCAGTCAGCTCCAGATTTCCCCATTGTTCTCCTTCCTGGTCTTCAGCCTTCCCTAGATTGGTCCTGCCCTGGGATCAGAACCAATCAATCCATCAGCAAACTCTGCCCATTTGATGAACCCTTGGTGTAAAGAACTATGCTGGGTATAGGAGGGATGCGTGGATGTGCATCACAGGGCTTTGCCCTTAAGAATCACCCAGAGGGGAGACAGCTATGCTGAGAACTAGACCATGAGTCAGTGTGTGATTAACTAAGATGCTGGGTCAGGGGACTTGGCTGGACTCCTCAAGAGAGAGGCATATGACAAGGAATGTGATAAGGGAACGTCTGATAAGAGAAAAGCATTTGAACTTGGCTTTGAAAGGCCAACCATGGGATGAGAGCATTTTATAGAATGCAAAACCTTAATCCATGCTAGGGCAAGTAGATAGGTGACCAACTACCCTGGTTTGCTGGCACTGGGTGGGTTTCTGGGTTATGGGATTTCAGTGCTAAAACCAGCCAAATCCCAGGAAAATTGGGACAAGTTGTTCACTCTACAAAAAAGCTGGAATAAAAAAGAAGGTTATGGCCAGACTGGGGAGTCATGGCACCAGTTCAGAGACAGGTGCTGTTGGTTTAAATAAAGGGGGAAAAAAGTCCCATGTGAAGCTTTCAATCTAGCTGATAAAATAAGGCTAGTAGGCACAGAACATTTCAGCATTAAAAAGGAGCATTCAAGGCAGAGCAGGTTAGTGTTAATTTGTACTTTGCACACAATTAGATTGTAGGCCAGGTGCTAATTGGGTAGCTAGAATGAATTACAGCAGAAGGGATGTTGAATAGCTAAGGAGAAGGTCTGTAGGGTTTAACATTGGCCTTGAAGTAGGGGAAAGATGGAGAGTGGCATGATAAGAAGAGAAAACTTGAGTCAGGGCAGGAGTTTGAGGAAGATCCTAGTATGGGTAGAAAGTAACCCACTACCTATTAGAAGAGAAAATGTTCATGCTAAATAATAACGGGGAAACATGATCATATGGGGCCTGGAAGTCCAGATGGAAACTTGAGGCATTAAGAGGCCAGCATTTCCAGGAGGATGTTGTCCAGGTGACCAGGCCCATGAGGTTCTCAGAAAGAGACATGGTTGCATAAGGTACTCAGTCTGGGAAACATTACATGCTGCCTCCTCTGCATGGAAATTCACAATTAGCACCAACACACTCCAGTCTTGGCAAAGACCTACAATAATGAAATTGAGCAACCCGTCATTTCTAACACAAAAGGCCACAAAACTCCCTTTGTTTGAGGAGGGGGTCGAGTCAGGAAGGCAGAAGATTTATTAATATTGTGTAGAAGTTTTCTTTGGAAAGCTTTACTACAGACATGAATGAGGGGTGATTTCTTTTCAAGGCAAAAGTGACATTAGGAATGCATTTTAGGAATCTTGCCTTAACAATGATTGCTAAAAAGATCAAAAGAGGTACCATGGGCAGCAAGAGTTACAGAGGGAGAGACAGGCCTGAGTTCAAATTTGATGCTCACTGCCTTTGCGATAAGCCTTCCAGGTTTGCATGGTTTGATTAAAATTTGGATGTAAAGATCTTGGCACAAAGCCTAGCACACGGCAGGCTCTCTATGGAAACTGTTGTCATTATTTTCACTTTATGGGAATAAATTGGAACAGCATGGGCCAAGTAATCAAAGTTTGTCTCACCCATGGGATTTGTTGACTTTCCTAGAGTTGCCCCTCCTTCCCTCTCCAGACAAATCCATCAAGTTCACAGTCACAGGGTGCCATCTTTCCTTCTCTACTGAATGGACTGTTAAATGACTAAACTAGCTCCCAGCAGAGGCAGAGCCCAGCAATATGCAGCCCATAGTCTGTCAGATGATAGAGCAGCAGTCCAAGTGAGGGGCCTGGCACACGCACCCCAGGAAAGAAGAGTCTGGCTGCATGTGACATGGAAGATGCTGGAGAGATGGGGGAAGTGCCATATGCTTCTGGGTCCTTCTAAGGGTGGGGTGCAGGGGGGGAATAAACAACAGCAGAAGCCTGGTGCAAGGCTTGGGCTGGAACATCCACCTACATCCCTCACATACTCACATGGCATCCTCCTGGACATAGGCACTTGCTTTCATTCTTAATTTTGGAATCAAAGAGTGTTTTTAATTTTGGAAGAGAAGAATGGTAGTAAAACGTGGTCAGCCAAAACCCAAGCGAGGAGTGAGGGAAAGGAGAAGGGGACCCATCTCTCCATGTTCATCCAAACAAACTATGCTTCATTTTGAAATTGGTGTTGGGAAGCCATGCTGTGCTGAGGCCAGCCATGCATACTGCCTGTTGCCTGCTGAGTCACTGTGCCTCTCTCAGATCCTACAAAGTGCCCAATAAGCACAGCTCCCTGGGGGCAGCCGCAGAATTGTACAAAGGAAATATTCAGGAGGTAGGAGGGCACAGGCAGATTTGGGGAGCAGAATAGAGTTGAAACTCTGTTCTGTTCTTGAGATATTTTAATGAATCCTGCTGTTGTAGTTGAGTGAGTTGATCATTCAAATGGACAATTATGAGAGGGAAGAGGTGTTATGTAATAATTGCACAGGGTCAATGAACTTACACTGAGTATCCCAGGCAAACCAGAGTACATGGCAACTGTCGCGGTCTGAATTGTGTCCCCCCCAAAAATGCGTCTGTTGAAGGCCTAACTATCAGTGCCTGAGAATGTGAGTTTATTTGCAGATAGGGCTTTTAAAGAGGTGATTAAGTTAAAATGAGGCCTTTAGAGTGGATTGTAACCCAATCTGACTGGTGTCTTTAAAAGAAGAGGAACTCTGGACACACAAAGAGACACCAGAGATGGGTACACACAAAGGAAGGGCCATGTGCGGACACAGAAAGAAGGCGACTGTCTGCACACCAAGAGAGAGGCCTAAGAAGAAACCAAATCTGTCGACACCTTGATCTTGGACTTTTAGCTACCAGAACTGTGAGAAAATATATTTCTGTTGTTTAAGCCCCCCACTCTGGTGTAATTTGTTATGGTAGCCCTAGCAGATGAATACAGCCACTGATTTTTTCCAACTTTCCTTATCTGCAAAAATCAAGAGAATCATGTCTACCATTCAGGGTTAAATTAGATAATATACATGAGGCTTAGTATAGGCACACCTCAGTGATACACACAATAAAACAAATTTTGTAATAAAGTGAGTCACACAAATTTTTTTGTTTCCCAGTGCATATAAAATTGATGTTTACACTAAACTGTAGTCTATTAAATATGCAATAGCATTATGTCTAAAAACAAGTGCATTAATTAATAGATAATTAATAGGTACTTTTTTGCTAAAAAATGCTAATCGTCATCTGAGCCTTCAGCAAGTTGTAGTAGTAACATCAAAGATAACCAATCACAGGTCACCATAACAAATAAAAAAATAATGAAAATTTTGAAATACTGCAAGAATTACCAAAAATGTGACACAGAGACATGAAGTGAGCAAATGCTGTTGGAAAAATGGAACTGATAGACTTGTTCAATGCAGGGTTACCGCAAACCTTCAATTTGTAAAAAATGCAATATTTGCAAAGAGCAACAAAGCAAAGCTCAAGAAAATGAGGTGTGCCTGTACCTTGTTCTCTGCTTTAGTACAATGTATATATACCTTGACAGACCTAAGCCTGCTTAGGGCCATGTCCTGAAAGCTCTTGTTTTTACCAGTTCCAGACAATGCACTGGGATCTTAATTGTAAAATCAATAAATATCTATCAGTCCCACAGAGCCCGTGAAAATAATAGCCTGAAGGTTTTTTCAGTTGGGAACTTTAGGATGAAAACAGAATGATCAGTTGAGAATGACTAAACCCAACCCACACTCTGGAATGTGAATTAGAGACCTGATTTGTTATAATACCATTAACCTAAACATAATACCACATCCCTGAACACTTAGTGATGTGCAGTGGCATTCTGATGGGCAGGCTTTTCAAGTCAAGGCTACAAGTGGATAGATAGCACTGTCTCTGGTTAGGGCTCATCTGTATGACTCATCCTGTTGCATTGTCCACATTCTGTTGACCCTATTTTGGGGGCCTCCTGCAGTTCTTAACCTGCCTGCCTGTGGGGGTCCTTCCTTTCTTGTATCCTACCTCTGTGGATGATTTCAGGTCCCATTGGCCATGGTTCCAAGTTCGTTCTGTGATTAAGCTTGGTGGATTCTTAAGGAGACCTGTCTCTTTCACATACTCTGCCAGTGGCTGAGCTTAGTTACCATGGGGGATACAGGGGATTTGCCCTCCATTTGGGCTGGGCTCCATGCAACTTTGTCCTCTCACCTGGGGGCTCTGGGCTCTGCCCCCTGAGGACCTGTGGCTCTTACTACTTGGAACTTAACATGGGGCAAACACCAGAAGAGGCATCCTGGAATGTCCAGAATATCACCCTTCTGGCTAGATGGTCTCAAGAGGTTCTGTTGAACCATTGCATCCCAGCAATGCACTTTTTTGGTACTTGAAAACTTTAACAGTTATAAAAAAGATTCCCAGAAGCCATATCTGCATCTCCTATAAGTTTCTGGCATATGACCGTCCCTTATCCCCATGTTCACCAGAAAATGTACTGAATCCCTGGTGAGAGACTGATTTGAAGCTCTGATATCCTTCTAGAAGTCTAAAGCATACTTTTCTATTGGAAATGTCATGTGTGAATAACCCGATAAACACCTCACATTCTGATGTCGTGGGTATAAATGTAAAAAAGAAAAAGCAAATATTAATACATACAAAAGTTTTAAAATAAATTATTCTTTTAGTCTTGCCTTTTATTAGATCAAATTGTGGCTAATATGACACATTTTTCTATCAAATTTGAAATAAAATTCACACATATCAGCTAAATATTTTATTCCTTTAGAAAAATAAATTAACATCCTGATCATTTGAATGCAAAGAAAGTATACTTAATATCAGATTGTACTTCCCTCAGGCCAGGTCTCCCTCAGTCAAGTGAAACCAAGCAATGAGATGGTTATCTGGATAGTCAGAACAAAATCATTTTTACCCTCAGTCATCAATGAAATTTAAGACAAAGTATTTTGGTTTTGTGTTTGTTTGTTTATTTTTGTTTTGTGAATTACCCCTGCAGTTTTATCTGTTTTTAATATTAGTGTTGGGACCTGGGGCATCTGATATTGTTCTGCTCTTAAAGTATTTTTGTACTCAACAAACTTGATCCAGCTGAGCCCAAACTTTAGCTGGAGGCTGTGGGTCTTTTGTGGAGCTCAGAAAAGGTTCATCTGAATGTCTGGAAAAATGTGACCTGAATTGTAATCTGAGTCACTGGGGAGGTCTGGTGGAGGCCTGGCGTCTCCCCGCCTCCCCAGCTGAACCCAAGCTGAACCGGGCCCAGGTGGCTGTGGTGCCTTCGTGACCTCCCACATGTATTTTGACTCAACCTTCAGCCCCAAACAACAGTCAGGAAAGAACAAAGGGCTGTTTTCTCGTAGAGCCCTGGTCCCTGACCTGGAAAGGGTGATATTTGTCAAGTGGATTTGGACAGGGCACTTGCAAGTGGGCGCAGGGTCAGGTGTAAGGGTGGACGGTTGCAGCTGGATCCCCAACACCTTAAAGAGCAGCATCACCAAGGTGAGACTCTTTTTCCCTCCCAGAAATGTTCTGCTGATGGGTTAGTGTAGAGCTTGGGCCTCCTGTAATTTTTCAGGTATGCCCCACATTTTTGTGCTGCACCCACTGCCCACTCAGGTAGAGAGTTCCTGAACACCTTTAATGTCAGGCTCTGTTTGGGGGCAGAGAAGAGGTAAAGTGGTGCTATGTGTGCCCCTTCTCTCTCTTCCTTAAAAAGCATGATGTAGTCTTAATAATAAAATTGAAAAGCACAGTAATGCATTTCTCTTCTATGGGTTCTCTTTGACTCAAATACAAGGAAGTATCCTATAGGCTTGCATTCAGAGTATAGGCCCTGCTTGGAAGCTCTTAGGAAAGCGGTCCCCCCAAGACCTACTCAATTATGATCTGCATTTTAACATGCTCCCCAGGGATCCTTTTAAAGTTTGAGAGGGGCTGTGTCTGAGGACAGTGCTTCTGGTCTTGGAGGTGGCTGTGTGAACTTGGGCAAACTCTTTAACCTGCCTTGGCCTCAGTTTCCTCATCTGTACACTAGGGGACAGGAGAGGCTGGATGAGGGGAGGGATGCCCAATGCCTAGTCTGGTGTTTGGTGGGGAGCAGGGGTCCCTGGGCACCTGGGAATCTTCCTCCTGCAGGGTGGTTACAGCACCTCCTGGGAGTCAGAATATAGAGTCAGCCAGCCCAGATCACAAGGGAACATGTGACTGCAGCCCTGGACAGACAGCTCAGCTTGGGAAATGCAGCCAGCCTGACTCGCTGGGAGCGGCAGGCTCTGCTGCGATGCCAACCACCTGCCAGGCTCAGCCCAGCTCCCCACCACCAAGTGCACCGCATCCAAGTGCCAGTCAGCTGCAACAAACCCCAGTGGTCCCCCCACAACAGGTGTCTCATTAAACATCTCTCACCCTCCCAGGCTTAGCCACTGACAGGCCTCAAACTCACACTCAATCACCACTTAATCACAGCCAAACTCCATTAACAAGTCATACTAATTACCAACTTCCAACAGTGTCTCAAGTTTAGAGGCAAAATACCTTATTCTTTTTAGATAAAAACTGACTTGTGATCCTTCAGACAGACCCATAATTAGGTCCTTTTAAAATGGTAAACTGTGACAAAGTGAGAGAGTGGCATGGACATATATACACTACCAAACGTAAAATAGATAGCTAGTGGGAAGCAGCCGCATAGCACAGGGAGATCAGCTCGGTACTTTGTGACCGCCTGGAGGGGTGGGATAGGGAGGGTGGGAGGGAGACGCAAAATGGAGGGGATATGGGAACATATGTATATGTATAACTGATTCACTTTGTTATAAAGCAGAAACTAACACACCATTGTAAAGCAATTATACTCCAATAAAGATATTAAAAATAATAATAATAAAAAAATAAAATAAAATGGGGATGAGGGGACGAGGCGGGGGAAAGGCTGATAGACCCAGGATGGGTTCAGTCCTGAAAGGGCACAATGCAAGGCTCTGTTTGTTTTAATTTTGTGCCTGCTGGTGGCCCACAAGGGTCCAATTAGCTTGTTACAGCTGTTTGTATTGGTTTCATCCTGTTGTCTCGTCCTTCCTCCCCTTTTTTTCCTAGGAGGGATAAACTTGTAGCACAGATTGCAGGCCTGCAGGCCTCCAAAGATCAACAGCTACTGTTCTGTGATCAAACCCCCTGTGAATCAAGAACACTCATTTGCAGAATTCCTAATGCATTGGATGAGGTGGGGACAGGGCTTGGCCTGTGCTTGACATGGCTGTAATAGGATCTGGTGCTGTTTTGAAATGGCCAGAAGGTAGATACTCTGGGAATGAGAGCAATTTTTTAGACTGGCTTTTTGCCTTTTTCAATTTTATATTGGATAATAATAAAATTAATATTATTATTATTGTTATTATTATATGCCTTATCTTTTCCATCATAAGACACTCCACTTTACTATTTGAAAGGGATTTTGCTTTTCAGAAGAACTCACATACATAGAGATCATCCTTTGCCAGTCAAATATAACAAATACATTAAAATGAATTTCTTATTAATTTGGACAGGCTCATGGACTCAGCCTGTGGACAGTGGTCACTCTGGTGTCAAGGTCAGTGCAGCCAGCACTAGCAATAACAGGAGGAGTTAGGACAAGCAGCAAACTACAATAAAATATGGCAGAAATTTGGATCATGACCTTTTGTCCTAATCTTCTGTTGTCAAGTGAGGCACCATGTAGTTCAAACATTTGAATCAATTCTACCTTTAATTGAAGGCTTTGAAATTGAATCAAATCACATTTTGGAATCATGATTTCTGTGTTCCTTAATGGACACATGAGGGTAGTTTTAAGTGTTCTGATTTATATAGTGTTTTTTAAGAATTATTCTCTAAGAATTCTTGAAGTTTTTAAAGGTGCAGCCAGCAAGTTTTTCACCCTTTCATATCTTCAGTCATTCCAACTCGTTGATCAGATTTAATTTTTTAAAAAAAATTTTATTGGAGCAGGGAATTCCCTGGCAGTGCAGTGGTTAGGACTCCATGCTTTCACTCACTGCCATGGGTCCATGTTCAATTCGTGGTCGGGAACTAAGATCCCACAAGCTTCGCAGGGTGGCCAAAAAAAAAAAAAAAAAAAAGAAAAGAAAAGGAAAAAAAAGAGAATCATTCAACAAATGCGTACATATTTAAAATTTTATTGCAATATAGTTGATTTACAATTTTCTGTTAGTTTCAGGTGTATATCAAAGTGATTCAGTTATAAATATACATAAATTCATTCTTTTTCAGATTCTTTTCTCACATAGGTTATTACAGAATATTGAGTAGAGTTCCCTGTGCCATACAGTAGGTCCATGATCTATTTTATATATAGTAGTGTGTGTGTGTTAATCCGAAACTCCTAATTTATCACTCCTCCTCACATTTCCCCTTTGGTAATCATAAGTTTGTTTTCAAAATATATGTGAGTCTGTTTCTATTTTGTAAATAAGTTCATTTATATCATTTTAAAAAATTAGATTCCATATATGAGTGATATATGATATTTGTCTTTCTCTGTCTGACTTACTTCACTTAGTATGATAATCTCTAGGTCCATCCAAGTTGCTGAAAATGGCATCATTTATATTCAATGCAATCCCTATCAAATTACCAATGGCATTTTTCACAGATCTAGAACAAAGATTTAATTTCTATGGTAGGAGACACTACTTGCTGACACTCACTGGAGATGAAGATCCTGATTTCTATGGGAGTTGTTGGGTATTTTGGATGCTGCTACACATGTAACTATCACACGGCACAGGAAGAACATAGTCTTTAGAGGAAGACGGAACTTGATCCAGTTTACCATACTAGCCCTGTGGCCTTTGGCAAATTATTTAACTTACCTGAGAGAAAGGCTCCTTATCTGGAACATTGGAATGATACTTACTTCACAGTGCTGTGAATATGGAAAAGGTAATGAACACTTGTAGCCACTGCCAAATCTGCTGTAGGTGCTCAGTAATACTCTTTGCCATTCCCTTCTTTATTTCAGCCAGAAGCCCCTTTCTTAGAAGCTTCCAGAGTGGGTCAAACTTAGTAAGCAGCAGTGGATCATAAATCCAGCCAGTGAGCTGGAGGGAAGCTAAGTGCTGGGAGCTGGCAGCCTGGCCTCATGGGTTACCAGACTTGGCAGCTACTGCTATGGCTTTAGAAGGGGTGATGGAGCAGCAGGAAGCCTAGTGGAAAGCATAGAAAACCTAGATTGGCAAAGTCCTGTTGAGACCAGATGCTTTGAAGATCTGAAAGGCAGTCATCAGCTGTGATCCTGCAGGGAGCTCTGAGTCTGACCACCTCTTTGGACTCATCCCCACCGATGTTTTCAGACACATGCACTTGAGGGTTTCTTTCTGAGAAATACATCACTGAGTCGATGATAGAGGTCTATAGGAAAATAGATTTTCTCTAACAGATATTCACTCTAGAGCCGTTTTTTCAAAGAGAATGCTTTTTCTCCTTCTTCATAGAATCTCACGCAGATCAAAAAAGGCTGATGTAACAACATTTAACAAGCTGTTTAAATGTTGTAGCTCTGAGGGCAACTGTTCAAAGCCTTTTTCTTTTCAAATTACCTGCATGTTCTTGTGTTGATGTTGACTCTAAGAAGCTGATTGGGACAATGGCATGATACGACCTCCCCTCATCATTAAAGATATCAGAACTGAAATAAGAAATATTGTACATTTTGAAGGAATTAGAAAATGCTCACTCTTCTTGTCTCTATAAGCACATGTGATTTTTCCAGTTATTTTTTTTTAAAAATGACAAATTTGTCAGAGTACTGAGTGTTACATAATATTAAATTTATGTGCATTTTCATCTTCCATCCTGATGGCTTTCTCCCAGTCCTCTCAGACATTGAGCAGCTAGTAAAGATTGCTCATGTGAGCTTAATTCAGTATTTATTATACATTTAGTTTAATATAAGCCCAAATAAATGATATTCTATTGTCTAGTAAGTCATAATTTTAGGTTTTTATGCAAACAGACAACAAAAGAATCTTAACTCCAGATACCTCTTGGTGGTAGGAAAGCATTCTCATGCTCATAAGCTCATTGTTGGGTTTGTTATTTTGCGGCAACTTTAATTTGTAAGCTAAACCCTGGTACAGAAATAGCAGACAAATGTAGGGTAGAGGAACCGCTGGGTTGGATGGCAGAACTAGAAAGTGTTCTGCATGTTACCAGTCCTGAGACCTTGATTAAGCTCACTGAGTCTTGCTTTCCCCATATGTGAAATGAGTGTTCATGCTATTGCTTCAATGGTATAATCCATGAATAGAACTAGACAAAATATAGCAAATATTTGGGTAATGCACAAGGCAGAAAGACACTTCTAGAATATTTCAATGTTGCTGTGTGAGGAAGGGACAGGGAAAGAGAGAGAGACAGGGACCATAGCTTATGATCTCCAGGCTGTCTCCACTTTCCAAAGCAGGGTAAAAATATAAGATGATACGAAAATATCTCTGATTTTTTATTTGTGACAAAGTTACCAGAGCATTAATACTACTGTGGTTTGTGGCATACATTTATAATGAAAGGAAATGCTAAGGTTTAATTAGAGGTTAATGAAAAGTAAGATGAAATTTTACTACAGGATGCTTGATTTTTCTTGTGCAGTGCCTTTTACACTAGAGTTTGCAGACCCCAAAGTGGTCCTTAGATGTAATTGAGAGGGTCTAAGAATTTGAATGGGAGAAACTTTTTCTATGTAGTAGAAAAGTCAAACTTTAGATTATGAATTAGCTGAATAAAAAGGGGGAAATCAGACTTCAGTTTCTCCTAAAATGGAGTAACAGGGAACAGTTTCTTCCCTTCTACCTGGAACAATGAAAAATAAATGGATAACTATATGCACAATTATTTTGAAGACGCTGGCTATTAGACAATGAAGGACAGTTATCACTGAGAGGCCAGAAACCAATATGGACAGCCTCATAATTTTCTCTACCTTATTGCTTTAGGAGAGTAGCTAAGCCATGGGACAAGGAAGGAGAAATTAGGGCAAAGTTTGCTGACCCTGGACTGGAGAGAAGTAGCTGAGTGTCCTAGGAGACCAAAGTGACAAGAGTTTGCAGGACAGAGCACCAGAGAGGAGAGAGCACCCGAGAATCTAGAATATCTGCAGATTCAAGTTTCCTTAGAGCATTCAGTAGAATACTGATCAGCACATGTGTGTCGGAAAACTACCTGGTCCCAGGGAGAAACAAACAAACAAAACATCTGAAAAGACTAGAAAATCGTGCTTGGTGTTCACACAGGGCTGGGGATATTGCCTATTCCCATTATTTGGTTGGAAAAGCCCATAAATCACAGGGCATTGGGTAGAAAACTCAGAAAGTTCCCACATTAGTAATGGGGAATAATTGGCCTTAGACTGAGCAATGTGCAGAACCTGCATAATATATCATAAGACAAGACCAGAAGGGATGAAAATATTTCCAGGTAATTTAACTAAATCTCAGATCAAAGTTCAGAATATCTGTGGGAAATCAAAAATATCCAGCACTCAACAAGGTAAAACTCAAAGTCCATCATCCAAAGAAAGTTTACTAGGCATACAAAGAAGCAGGAAAACAGAATTTGTAATGAGGAAAGTAATCAATCAGAAATGACCTAGAACTGGCACAGAATTAGCAGAGAAAAACATTGAAATAGTTACTATGACTTTATTTCATGTGTTCGAAATGTTAAGTAGGTACAGAAAGAATGTAAAGAAGACCCAAGTCAAAATTCTAAAGATAAAAATTACAAAGTTTAAGAAGAAGCATATTGGGTAGGATTAATGACAGATGATGTATTGAAGAAAAGATTAGTGAATTTGAAACACAGTAATGGAAACTATCTAAAATAAAAATAGAAATTCTTTTTTAAAAAATTAACAGAGCCTTAATAAGCTGTGGGACTACTTCAGCCAGTCTAATATATGTGTCAATGGACTCCCTGAAGAAGGATGAGGGGACACAAAAATACTTGAATAAGTAATAGACAAATATGTTCTAGATTTGATAAAAACTATAAAGAAGCTCAGTAAATCCACAAGATATAAGAAGAAGAATACTACAACAAGACACACCATAATCAAGTTTCTCAAAACTCATGATAAACAGAAATCTTAAAATCAGCCAGAGAAAAAAGATACCTTATGTACAGAGGAACAAGGATGAGGATGGCACCGGATTCCTTGTTAGAAACAATGTGAGTGAGAAGATAGTGGAACAGAACATTGAAAGAACTGAAAGAAAAAACTGTCAACCTAAAGTTCCATGCATATTGAATATACCTTTCAAAAATAAAGGCAAAATAAAGATTTTTTTCAGATGTACTAAAGCAAAAAGAAGTAATCACCAGCATTTCTGCCCTACAACAAAGCTAAAAGAAATTATTCTGACAGAAGGAAAGTTTACCACTTGGAAATATGGGTCTACACAAAATATTAAGAGCATCAAAATGATACTAATTGGGTAAATATATTGTACAAGACATTTTCTTACTATTTAAATCACTTTAAAAGTTAATTGACAATTTAAGCAAAAATAATAATTTACTGTAGGTTTGTGACAAGGAGAATAATGTTTGACAAACCAATGTCATCAGCTTCTATCTTAAGAAAATGGAAAACTATGTGCAAATTAAACCCAAAGTAATAAGAATAAAGGATTTAATAAATATCAAAGTGGAAATCAGTGAAATAGAAAAGAGTAAAGCTTTTGAGTTAGTCACTGAGATAAAAGCTGATTCTTTGGGAAGATCAATAAAATTGATAAATCTCTAGCCAAACTGGTCAGAAAGAAATCAAGACACAAATTACTAATATCAAGAATTATGTTGGTGACATCACAACAGGTTCTACAGATATTAAAAGCATGTGAATACAACATTATGAGCAGTTTCATGATAATAAATCAGACAACTTAGATAAAGTGGACAACTTCCTTTAAAGTCATAAACTAACAATGATCACTCAAGAATAGCTCTATATCTACTAAAGAAATGTAGTTTATAATATAAATTTTTACCTTCTCAAAAGAGAATTACAGGCCAAGGGATTCCACTAGTAAATTTTACCAAGCATTTAAGAAAAAGAAGCCAAGAAACAATTCTTTACAAACTCTAAAAGAAAATTGAAGAGGAGGAAATATTTTTCAACTAATTCTTTGAGGTTAGCACTACACTGTTACAAAAGTCACATAAAGATATTACAAAAAAAACAAAAAAACAAAAAAACCCATAAACCAATATACCTCATGGAAATATAAGAACGAATTCTGAAAAAAGTTTGATCAAGTCAAATACAAACATTTATAAGAAGGATAACACACAGGATAAAGTAGGGCTTATCTGGGAAGGCAGAGTTGTTTAAATATTGCAAAATATCAATGAATACCATTCATTATGTTATCAAAATAAATAAGAAAAACCTTATGATCATCTCAATAAATTAAATAAAGCATTGTGAAAAAAATCCAACCTCCATTCTTCATAAGAACTCTCAGCAAATTAGGCATAGAGGGTAACTTCCTAAACCTGATAATGGACATCCACTAAAAACCTCTGGCTAACATTATTCTTATATTTAAAGACTAAATGTTTCCCCTCTAAGATTAGGAATAAGAAAAGGATGTTAAGATCAATATACAGAATATAATTGTATTCCTATATACTAGCAACAAACAAATGGAAATTGAGATCATAAAGAAATTCCATGCTGGAGGCCTACCCCACCAACAAGTGGGTCCATAGCAGACTTGCACCACTGGGCCTCAAAGCCAGCCATGCTGGGGGCCTGCCCTGCCTAACAGTTTGCCCTCATCTGTCATGTGCAACTGGGCCTCACAACCAGCTGTGCTGGTTCATGCCCTGCCTGCCAACACACCTGTAGGAACTGTGTGAGGTGGAGGCCTTGAGCCAGTTAAGCCAAGTGTCAGCCTCACATAACAGCGTGCCTACAGCAGTTGGCCCCACAAAACAGAAAGGCACATGCAGCCCACATAGGGAACACTCCTGAAGCATCTGGTTCTGTTGGCCAGAGGGAAGCATGCTGTGCCCCATAGTACATCTTCTACATAGGACCACTTCTCTAAGATTAAGAGACATAAGTGACCTACCTAATAAAGAAATAAACACAGAGAATTAGGCAAAATGAAGAGAGAGAGGAATATAATCCAAATGAAAGAACAAGACAAAACCTCAGAAAAAGAACTAAACAAAGTGGAGATAAGCAACTACCTGATAAAGAGTTCAAGTTGATTGTCATAAAGATGCTCATGGAACTTTGGAGATGACTGAATGAACACTGTGAATTTCAACAGAGAGTTAGAAAATATACAAAAGAACCAATCAGTGCTGATGAATACAATAGCTGAAATGAAAAATACATTAGAGGGAATCAACTGTAGATTAGATGATATAGAAGAATGGATCCGCAATCTGGAAGACAGAATTGTGGAAATCACCCAAGCTGAATAGAAAAAAAAATGAGAAAAATTAGGATAGTTTAAAGAACATCTTGGATAACATCAAGCATACTAACATTCACATTATGGGGTTCTCAGAAGGAGAAGAGAGAGAGAAAGGGCAGATAGCTTATTTGAAGAAATAATAATTGAAAACTTGCCTAACCTGGGGAAGGATATAGGCATCCAGGTCCAGGAGGTACAGAGAATTCTAAGCAAGATTAACCCAAAGAAGTCCTCAATAGACACATAATAATTAAAATGCCAAAAAGTAAAGAGAGAATCTTAAAAGCAGCAAGAGAAAAGAAACTAATTACATGCAAGGGAACTCCCATAAGACTATCAGCTGACTTTTCAGCAGAAATGCTGCAGACCAGAAGGGAGGTGCCTGATATAGTCAAAGTGCTGAAAGGAAAACACCTATAACCAAGAATACTCTACCTGGTAAGGTTCAGAATTTAAGAAGAATTCAAGAGTTTCACAAACAAGCAAAATCTAAAGGAGCTTATCACCACTAAATTGACCTAACAAGAAATGTTAAAGGGAGGTGGGATTAAGATGGAGGAGTAGTAAGACTCTGATCCCACTTCCCCCCACAAACACATCAAAACTATAACAACATATAGAGTATTTCTCTCTGAGAATCACCGAAGACTAGCAGAATGGCTCTTCCAACAACCAAAGTTATAAAGAAAGAATGACACAGAGTCTGGCAGTAGGGGAGGAGACATGATCTAATTGGGACTCATACCCCTGGCAGATGACCCAGAAAAGAAGGATTTCACAAGCTCAGGGATCTTCTCAAGGAGTGAGGGATTTGAGCCCCACATTGGGCAACCTCAGCCCTGGAGTTGGGCACCAGGAAAATGAGCTGGTCTGAAAACCAGGGGGGCTTACCAGAGTTCTGTAGGCAACTGAGACTCTGCTCTTGAAGAGCACATGCACAGACTTGCTGGCTCCAACCCCAAGCCAGAGGCATCTAACTGAAAACTGCCAGGTGCTCTGTCTGGCCTCCCAGTCTGCACCAGGCTCTGGCTCCAGCCCCACTCCCCACCAAGGTGGTGATCACACTGAATCTTGGGAAAAGCCAAGGCTTGCACCAGGCTCCTGCTTCAGTCCCTTGGGCCCTTGTCCTACCCTCAGAGCTGCAGATCCAGCTACTTAGACCTTGGCTTTGCCCTGAGAGTGTGGTGACTGCCATTGCATGAAGGAGAAGCCCCAGCTTGCACCTAACTCTGGCTGTAGTCAATCTGGCTCCAGCCCTATGCCCAACCAAGGGAGTGCCTGACAGTACACCCTAGGAGAAGATGCAGCCCCTGCTCACTTTAGATCCGGCTCTCCCACCAAATCCTCTAGGCACACACAGAATGCATAGGGATGCTCCCACACAGGACACACCATCAAGACCAGGATATATGACTGTTTCACCTAATTTCATAGGGACAAAGAAAGTCAAACAAAATGAGAAGACAGAAGAATATGTTCCAAATGGAAGAACAAGATAAAGCTCCAGAAAAAACTCCTAATGAAATGGAGATAAGTTATTTACCATGTAAATGGTTCAAAGCAATAGTCATAAAAATGCTCACTAAAATTGGGAAAAGAATAGAACACAGTGAGCACATCAATGAAGAACTAGAGAATATAAAAAGTAATCAATCAGAGCTGAAGAATATAATAACTGAAATGAAAAATACACTACAAGGAATTAACAGCATATTAGGTGGTACAGAACAACACATAAGTGGCCTAGAAGGCAGAATAGTAAAAATCACTGAATAATAACAACATAATAAATAAAAGAATTTAAAAATGAGGATCATTCAAGGGACCTCTGGGACAACATCAAGTGTATTAACATTCCTATAAAGGTGCCCCAGAAGGAGAACAGAGAGAGAAAAGGACAGAAAACGTATTTGGTAAAATTATGGCTGAAAATTTCCCTAACATGAAGTAGGAAACAGATACGCAGGTTCAGGAAACACAAAAAGTCCCAAATAAGATGAACCCAAAGACACCCACACCAAGATATATCATAAATAAAATGGCGAAAATTAAAAATAAAGAGAGAATTTAAAAGGCAGCAAGAGAAAAACAAAGATTCACATACAAGGGGACCTCATAAGTCTATCAGCTGTAATTTCAGTAGAAATTTTGCAATCCAGAAGGGAGTGGCATGATATATTTGAAGTACTGAAAAGAAAAAACCTACAACGAGGGATACTCGACCCAGCAACATTATTATTCAGAATTGAAAGAAAGATAAAGAATTTTAAAGACAAGCAAAAATTAAAAGAGTTCATTACCACTACACTGGCTTTACAAGAAATGTTAAAGGAACTTCTCCAAGCAAAAAAGCTAAGGCTATAACAAGAAATAAGAAAATACATGAAGGAAAGAATCTCAGTAAAGGTAAAGGTAAATATATAGTAAAGATATTGTATCAACCACTTAAGCTACTACAAAGGTTAAAAGACAAAAATTGTAAAATCAACTATAACTACAATAAACAGTAAAGGGATACAAATAAAGATGTAAAATATGACACTGAAACATAAACTGTAGGGAGAGGGATAAAAAATGTAGAGTTTTTAGAATGTGTTTGAATTTAACTATCAGTTTAAAGCAAGCATTCTGTTAAGAGAATGAAAAGACAAGTCACAGACTGGGAAAATTATTTGCAAGTCATATATCTGATAAAGGACTCGTATCCAGAATACATAAAGAACTTTTGAAATTCAATATAAAAACAAATAAATCAATAAAAATAAATGGACTGGGACTTCCCTCATGGTCCAGTGGTTAAGACTCCACGCTCCCAATGCAGGGGGCCTGGGTTCAATCCCTGGTCAGGGAAATACATCCCACACGCCACAACTGAGAGACCTCATGCCATAACTAAGACCCAGTGCAGACAATAAATAAATAAATTAAAAAAAATAAATGGACCAAAAATTTGAGTAGATACTTCAGAAAGATATATGAATGGCAAATAAGCACATGAAAGATGCCCAACATCATCAGTCCTTAGAAAATACGAATTAAAAACACATTGATCTACTATTACACAACTAATAGAATGGCAAAAATTGAAACAAATCATACCAAATGTGGGTGGGAATTGGAGCAACTAGAACTCTTATACACTGTTGGTTGCAATCTAAGATGAAGCAGCCACTTTATAAAACAGTGTGGCAGTTTCTTGTGGGAGGCGGGAAGAGAGGTAGCAAGAAGAAAATGTGTGGAGGATAGGGGAAGAGGAGAAAAAGGGGTTACAAAAGGGAGCAAGAAAACTTTTAGAAGCAACAGATCTGTTCATTATCTTGATTGCAGTGATTTTTTTCACGTGTATACATATATCACAACCTACCAAATTTTGCACTTTAAACATGTGAAGATTTTTGTACTTAAATTATATTTCAATATAGCTTTTAAATTATTTTAAACTGAAGCTTCATCTTCTTGTTAATCTATGGAGAAAATTAGTTTTTCCTTTACTTGTATGTGGCTCCTGTGAATTCCATGGTCTGGAGGAGAGGGAATTATCAAAAGAGACAAGAGAGGTGAGTGGGGAGGGCTTTTGGAATTACCCTTTTGTGTCCGTATCATTACTGTGTGACCTCATGAGGTCTTGGGGTCTGAAATACCTTCCATGAAACATGATTAAAGTTACCTGATGGATCGATCCATGGCTGATGGACATCTGGGTGCCAAGGATATTACCAAAATTCAGATGTGTTCTATCCAACATTGTGCTCAAGTTGGGCACCTAAATCTAGCACAGTAGAAGGGGAAAAGCAAAGGGTCTTGTCTCTACATAACTATGACCTACTTCCAACAGCAGGCTGTAGTTTCAAGCGGGTGATGCAGAAAGGCCCTGAACCTCTGCATTTCCTCACCTGTAATAAGGTGTGACTCACCATCAAGGATTCAGGGAGGGCATAGAAGGAGCCTGGGGAGGAGTTTCCCCTGGGGACCCAGCCTACTGCAGACCCTGTGCACCACCACACCCCAGCCTTTAGGCAGATCCTAATCATTTTATAGAGAAAAAGCCTGTTTTCAAGAATCTGACTGCTGCAGCCAACTCACTAGCTTGACCTTGAGCAAATTATCAATTTCTCAAGGACTCAGTTGCCTCTTCTTTGTAATGAGAATACTAAGAGTACCTACCTGGTAGACTTGTTGTCAGCATTAATCTCCCACTGTTATCATTATTATTAATTTCCTACAATGTGCCAAACACTAATTTAGGAACTGGAACCATAAATGTAAGGAGTCAGTTCCTGACCTCAGGGACACCAGAGTCTAAGGGAAAGACAGGTCCTAAGCAGGATAATCATACAATGGGGTAGGTGTCGTGATAGAGATAGTGACCTCCCATTGTGTTGTAGGGTTTAGGAAGCATTAGTCAGGGTGACCTAAGTAGCAAAGGGGAGGTGGGGTGGGAGGAGATGTGGTTCAGGTATCTGCAGAGACATGGAGTGGAGAAGAGGTGTGTGGGGGCAGTAACTCGATGTAGAAGCAGCAAGGGAACGAGCTGTGGCTTTACTAGGGTAGAGGGTCTTGTATTTCATGCTTGGGATCTGGAACTTGATCCTATTAGATGGTAGGATGAAAGGATGTTCAACAGGGAGGTGACATGGTGGTACTGACTTTTTAGATAAAATACTTTTATGGTTATGAGGTAGTACTTGAAGGAGACAAGGCAGAGAAGCCAAGGTTGGCCTGGGCTAGGGTAGCCATAGTAACCATAGAAAGGAGGAAAGGGTTTGGAGACATGGCAGAAACCCTTTAGAAGTGATGTGCCAAGGAGATTTCCAAGGTTTCAGTGAAGAAGATGGTGGTTGATTGTATTTGTCTTCAGTCTATGTGCATACATGGTGATAATGAAGGGGCCAGTAGTAGGGTGATAGCAAAAGTGTCAGATATTTGTCATTCCTGATTCACGAAGTCCTCAGGATTGGGGGAACAGCAGTGAGGGAGAGGAAGAAATTGGGAAGATTTTCTCCTCCCCTCCCACTTCTCCTTCCCTTCCTTCTCCTTTTCCCTCTGGCTCTGAACAGGCCCCAACCTGTTTAGTAGGTACTAACTGGGCTGCAAGGAAATCCATGTGCTTCTGGAACAGGAAATATTTGTTAAAGATGATTATTGAGTCATTGGTCTTGAACTCCCAGGCATATTTTGTTTCTGTACATGAGCCATGCCCTCTGGGGTTAGGATACTGCCTTCTGCTGATAACAGCACAAGGACACTGATGAGCATCCACTCTCATGGAGACATGGGTCCTCCAGAGCCCTTTGAATTCTTCCCATTGTTTGCATTTTGTTCTTCCTGCCACTCGGTTTCTTGGGTGGATAATAATCTTTCCAACATCCAGCCTAAATGACTTTGTTTGAAGGACTTTGTATTTCCATGATGAGCTGAAACCTAAAGGTACTTAGTAGCTCAGTGGAAGGTGAAAAGTGCTGAATTTTAATCAAGGAATTTTTTTTCTTTCATTTTCCACATCGCCAGATATAGTCCTCCTTCTGCCTTTCGTTCTATCAGATATTTACAGCACCAAGTGGCACTTAAACTAGTGTACAGTGTCACTCAGTCTGATTGGAAATGTACAGCATGGGAGCCTCCAGTGTTCCTTGGCTCCAGATGTCATTCTCAGAATGGGTAAGCTAAGAGATTGACTCTAGCATGCAAAATGTATAGATGCAGGCTTGAAAATATAGAACTGAGTGATTCTTCTGGGAGACAGGCTTTGAATGGCAGGGTGGGGAGGGGACCCACAGCTCTTATGAAAGATACCAACACAACTACTGAGCTTTTCTCCAGAGGTTTAAACACAGTGGTAGGTGCCAACACACACTTCATTTCCATTCACAAGCATTTCTTGTTAAGTGAAAACATTATTTACTGAAGGAAGTAGAATCCCCACCTTTCAAGTATCAAAATATGCTGATACCTCTCATCCTGAAAAAACCAACAACCCAAGTCAATTTTTCTTGACCCATTTACCCAGCTAACTACCAATCTTTTTCTCTGCCCCACTTAGACCATATTTCTCAAGATAGTTGTCTGTATGCTCTGTCACTAACCTCTTGCCTCCTCTACTTCCTTATAGGAAAGACTTTTATCAAGGTCAAGGGCGACCTCCTTTGGCCAGTTCTCAGTCCTCATCTCAGGTGACCATGAGCAGCGTTTGATATGCTCTCCTCACTTGCCTTCTAAGACGCCAACATTTCCTTGGCTTTTCTTCTGGCTCATGAGCTACTTTTCTTCAGTCTTCTATGCTGGTTCTTCTTTTCTCTAAACTCTTGCTTTTGCTTGTACCAAACTCAGTCCTTTGTCCTCTTCTCTATCTAAATTCTGCTTATGGTCAGAATTTCATTTTATGGCCTTTTATACTATCTACATGCATGTGACAGGCAAATTTACATCTCCATCCTAGACCACGTTCCTGAATTCCAGGCCTTTATCTTATGCTGCACACTGGACCACTCACATCTCCCTTCAAGAAAGAACTACCCTTTAACCTGAAGGAGTACAGTTGGCCATTAGCCTCCAGCTTCTGCCCTTTCAAGATCTGCTGCATTATTTGAGCTGAAGCCATGCTCTCCAGAGCCAGTCCTCAGCCAATGACTAAAGACAGTAAGGTTATGTAGGCCTGGCCATTTCTGCCCAACGTGGGAATTCTCTAACTGGCAAACAACTCCAGAGCACTCTGCTGGCTTGGCCAGGACTTGTCAGATCTGCCTCGTAATCCGTACCTCTCCTTGCTAAATCCTGCTTCTTCCCTCTTTAATTATAGCAAGTGTTGCTTCCAATAAACTTTGTGGACTCCCAACTCTGTCTCACTGTCTGCATCCTGGAGAGCCCCACCTGAAAATAGCCAACTACCTACAACAGATTTGCTAGATAGTCTGTTAGACACTGAAACATAATATGTCAAAAATCAAACTCCTGTTCTGCCTCACTCAACCTGCTCCATAGCAACCTTCTTTTTTTTTTTTTTTTTTGTGGCTCTGGACCTGCAGGCCCAGCAGCCATGGCTCACAGGCCCAGCCGCTCCGTGGCATGTAGGATCTTCCCGGACCGGGGCACGAACCCACGTCCCCTGCATTGGCAGGCGGACTCCCAACCACTGCGCCACCAGGGAAGCCCCCATAGCAACCTTCTTTATCTCAGGGGATAGCAAGTTTATCCTCCAGAAACTCAGCCAAGAACCTACTTTCTTTCTCTCATGATCCACCTCTAATCCATCAGCATGTCTTTGATGTGCTGGATCAAACCATATCCAGACTGTGTACATTTCTCCCTGTCCACTGTCTGGACCGAGGTCCAGGCAGTACCCACTAACAGGACTCCCTGCTTCTTCCCTTGCCCCTGTAGTTGACTCAGCCTGAATATCCTTTGAAACTGTCTTAGGTCAGTTACCCTAAAGCAGACTACAAGATAACAATTCAGGAACACTTTGGTTATGTAAGGAAAAGCTCCCCAGAGAAACAAATAAGGGAGTGAAGAGAGGGTAAGGAAGGGTGTGATTGTGACAAAGTTTCAGCCACGGCCTGATCCAGAGCAGGGGTGCTCTGGAATTCATTTATCCCCTAGAGTTTGTCTATCTTGAAGGAAAGGTACTGAGAACTAATTAATTTCAGGTTCCAGGCTACCCAGGGAGATATAAATCCTCAGGCACTTCTTTTCCTCTGTCCCGGAGTCAAGGCCTCAGTAGTCCAAGGACAATTCTCCAGAGAAAAACCAGAGGTGAGTTTGTGAGAAGAAAAAACACTCAGAAGTCAGGGGAGGGGTGCACCAGAGGGCCCAAAGGATTGGGTAAAGCTATAAATGTTTGCTGTAAAAACATATATCAGATTATTTCACCTATTTGATCATAACCTGCAAAGGTTCCCCATTTCTCATCTAATAAGCTTAAGTCTTTTCATTGGCCTGTTAAGTTCTGACATGCTCTGTACCTCACTCATACTACCTGTCTACTCTCATCCACTGCTACTCTGCTACTCTCCCTCACTCATCTCCCTCTGGCCACACTGGGCTCCCACTACATTTCTAACACTCCAGGCACTTCCTCACCACAGGACCTTTGAACTGGTTGTTCCCTCCCCTGGAATGCTCTTTCTCTAGATAACTACATTATTATGTCTTCCACTGCTCATATAAATCTTTGTCCAAAGAACACTTCTTCAATGAGGTGAGATTTCCTCAATTTCTTGAGCCCCTTAATTAAACCTGTAATCTACCTTCACTCTGATCTACTGCTTTTTTTAAAATTGAAGTATAGTAGATTTATAATGTTAGTTTCAGGTGTACAGCAAAGTGATTAAGTTATATATATGCATATATATATATACACACACATATATATTCTTTTTCAGATTCTTTTCCCTTATAAGTTATTACAAAATACGGAGTATAGTTACCTGTGCTATGCAGTAGATCCTTGTTGGTTATCTATTTTATATATAATATTGTGTATATGTTAATCCCAACCTCCTAATTTATCCCTTCCCCCCTTCCCCTTTGGTAACCATAAGTTTGTTTTCTATGTCTGTGGGTCTACTTCTGTTTTGTAAATAAGTTCATTTGTATCATTCATATCTTTGTTTTAGATTCCACATATAAGCAATATCATATGATATTTGTCTTTGACTTATTTCACTTAGTATGATGATCGCTAGGTCCATCCATGTTGCTGCAAATGGCATTATTTCATTTTTTATGACTGAGTAATATTCCATTGTGTATATATATATATATACACCATACTTTTATCCATTCCTCTGTCAGTGGACGTTTAGGTTGCTTCCGTGTCTTGGCTGTTGTAAATAGTGCTGCAATGAACGTTAGGGACCATGTATCTTTTCAAATTATAGTTTTCTCTGGATGTATGCCCAGCAGTGGGATTGAAGAATGTGATCCATTGTTTTCCTGATCCCTCTCACTCATCTATTTTTTTCTGTAGAATTTACCATCTTATAATACACTATAATAGCGTAGTTGTTTATTATGTTTATGGTGTCTCTTCTACGCCATGTCAGCTCCAGGATGTCTGTTTTATTCACTGATGCAGACCAAGAACCTATAATGGTGCCTTACATGTAATAGGTTCCTCAATAAATAATGATCGGATTGACCCTAAAAAGTTGAATAAGGATTGATACTCCCTGCTGCACATCCTAACAGCTGCTACTCAAAGTGGTAAATGTTTTTAAACTGTTGTATTTCACTACTTTGTGAACGAAGGCACACACTTCACCAAGGGTGATTTCTTAAGGATGCTTTTACATGATGCTTAGTTCTGGGGGAATGAGTTAGGACCTTGGATGAATAAAGCAAATGTCCTAGGAAAAAAGCGGTTCACCGTTTTATCCTAAAGGCCAGTGATATGCTGATGCAAGCTGCCTGAGGGTGGAGACATGTGTTTTTTCCTCTGTATATTCAGCTCTTTTCTTCCCTGTATACTTACATGCATTGAGTAAGTATTCAATAATTACATGTTGAATGAATGAATGAATGAATGAATGTATCATCTGTTTGTCTTTTCTTCTCCTATAGCTTTCTTTTCTCCAAGGAGGGAGAGGTTCATTTGACCAGTGAGACCAGCTCTGACCCAGGTCCAAGTGTCAGTCTTGCACCTGAGGGTAAATTCACTGCTGGTCAGTCTTGGTGTAGTTCTGCTCTGGTTGTGTGCTAGGAACTGTGCTTTTCACGGTCAAAGCCCTGGTCTTAGAACAAAGCTTCTCCATGAGTTTCTGGACACCGCTATTATATCCTCTGCTTCTGTCCTTTGCCTGCATAATACCTTCAAGAATAATGTCGGCTCTTATTCTTTCAAACTGAGCCCCCTTCTTTTTCCTACTATCCAACACACACACACACACACACACACACACACACACACAGACACACAGACACACACACACACACATCCCAGGACCTCATCTGAGGACAGAACACAGATGGCTGCTGATGGACTTCCTTCTTGCTTGCTTTATGGTGCCTCCCAGCCTGGTCTCTCCCAAATGACCTATTTCTGGACTTTAAATCCTGTGATGATTGTTTGCCTGGAATGTGACTTGTTTCTGGAAATTTTAGTTTTTGGTTCTGTATCTGGCTGGATGTTCCCTTATTACCAGCTTCTAAAGCTCATACCCCCAACATCTATCCCTATGTTACTTACAAAGCAGATACATTTTTAGGTTTTAATTTGGTCTACCTTGTCCTATTATAATTAACCTTTCTCACCTGGCCAGGCAACCAGAAAGCCTGGCCAGACTTACTTTCTGGCTTACTCAGAAAGTAAGCCATACGTTAATTAGAGAAACCCAGATGTAACTTAAAAATCCATTCTCAAATTTGTGCAGACCCAATGACTAGATAGAAACAGCTTTACCTGTCTTAAAGTATCATTGGGATGACTCAGTTCTGCCTCTGAAGCCCCCGCCATTTGGTCAACATAAATATCTCTAGACACACCATTCACTTTCTGCTTTAGTTTGACAGACTTGAGTGGTTGTAATGAACACAATCAGGAATTCTGGAGCTCACATTCCCCTTTGATCAGGATTTCCTGTGACAGTCTCCTGTGTGCTGCATCAGGAGATTCCACATCTATTTCAAGACTGAAGTTTGTGAGACCACCCCCCACCGCCCACTTCAAAGGATGTTGTTGGTGCAGCACATACAAATGAGGACACCTGCCATCTGCATTTCAGGAAAATGGATGATAAGGAAGAAAGATGCTGTTTAAGTTAAGGATTTGCAATTTCATCAAATCGCTTTGAAATGAGTATTTTGCATTTTTAAAAGGCTCTATTAACAATAGAACCACTGAAATATCCCCATAGTGAAGAAAGTGGGCTAGACTGGCTCATGTCTAGGTTATAAATACAACTATTATCGAGTTCAGATTTAATAAAGCTAAAATTTCTCTTTTGGTTCCTATTTCATCATGAGGCAAGAAAAAAACTAGAGTCATGGGGTATTTGTATAGGTAAGACTCTAAGAGGTCACTATTCAGGAGTCTTCAAACTATGCACATAGAGTCCCAGAATTCTCACTGTTAGTTCCAGGGGTAGGACAGGGTAGGCTACAGACTGTTGAAGTTTGGGACAAAGTTGTTAAATTGCCAAGGCTTTGGGTCAACAGGTCCACTTTTCCTGGTGTAAATATTAGTGTTGTTATTTCTTTTGAATAAAAAGACTATTATTTTAAATAAACTTTATTTTTAGAGTATTCTAGGTTTATAGAAAAATTGTTTAGAAAGTACAAAGAGTTCCCTTAAACCCTCTTACCACCCCCAGATGATTTCTCCTATTATTGATAGCTTGCATTATTGTGGTACATTTGTTACAATTGATGACTCAATATTGATACATCATTATTATTATTATTTACTTGGAATAAAACTAACCAAAAATAAAATGAACACCTATGAGATTACATTTATTCATTTATTTATTTATTTTTGGATACATTATTATTAACTAAATTCCTAGTTTACATTGGATTCACTCTTTGTGTTGTACATCCTGTGGGTTTTGAAGAATGTGTAATGGTGTATATCCATCATTACAGTTTCATACAGAATAGTTTCACTGTCCTAACAAAACCCCTGTGTTCCACCTATTCATCCCTCCCCAGAAACCCTGACAACCACTGACCTTTTTACTATCTCTATAAGCTTGTCTTTTCCAGAATGTCATATATTTGGAATCATGTGGTATGTAACCTTTACAGGCTGTCTTCTTTTACTTAGAAACATGTATTTAAGGTTCCTCCATGACTTTTTGTCGCTTGATAATTAATTTTATTTTATTGCTGAATAATACTCAATTGAATGGATATGCCAATTTGTTTATTGATTCATTCAATAAGGAAGGACTTCTTGGTTGATTGCAATTTTTGGTAATTTTGAAGAAAGCTGCTATTAACATTCATGTGCAGAGATGTGTGTGTGTGTCTGTGTGTGGATATAAGTTTTCAGCTCATTTAGGTAAATATCTAGGAGTGAAATAACTGGATCACATGGTAAATCTATATTTATTTTTGCAGGAAACTGCCAAACTGTCTTCCAATGACTGTACCATCTTACATTCCCATCAGCAATGAATGAGAGTTCCTGTTGCTCCACATCCTTACAAGCATTTGACATTGCTGGTGTTTGGGATTTTAGCCCTCTAGCAGGTGTGTGGTACCATGCCAGTGTTGTTTCAGTGTGAAATTCCCTAATGGAATCTGTATATCTTCTTTAGTGAGGTGTCTGTTCAGATCATTTACCCATTTTTTAAACTACATTGTCCATTTTCTCATTGTTGAGTTTTAAGTGTTTAATCAGTTTGAGCTACTAATTTAGAATAAGAAAACTAAGATTTTACTTACATATGTATTTTGCTTTATAGATTCCTTCTCCAACACTCTTACTTTCTTTGTGTAGATCTGAGTTTATGACCTATATCATTTTACTTCTCTATGAAGAACTTCTTTTAACATTCTTTCAAGGAATGTCTACTGACAGCCAATTCCCTCAAGTTTTGTTCTTATGAGAAAGACTTTATTTCTTTTCCACATTTGAAGGATAATTTCCCTGGATTCTTAATTCTGTTTTTGGTTTTTAAAAAAATTCAACATTTTATTTCACTCCATTCTTTGTGTGTGTTGACAGTTTCTGAAGAAAACTATGATGTAATTCTTGTCCTTGTTCATCTACAAGTAAGGTCATTTTTTCCTCTGGTTTCTTTCTAGAGACTCTTTGATTTTCTCCAGTTTGAATATGATATGCTGAGGTTTAGAATTTTTCCTATTTATTCTGCTTAGTGTTCTCTGAGCTTCCTTATCTGTGGTTTGTTGTGTAGCATTAACTTTATAAAAATCTCAGACTTTATTTCAAATATTTCTTCCATTTTTTTCTTCTGTTTTTTTTTTATTATTATGTGTGCCAACAAATTAAATGACCTGGGTGAAATGGAAACATTTCTAGAAAGACAGAAATTACCTAAATTGACTCAAGTATAAATAGAAAATTTCAACAGACTTAGAACAAGTAAAGAATTTCAATAAGTAATCAAAAACCAGCCAACAAAGAAAAGTACAACACCAGATGGCTTCACTGGTGAATTATACCAAACATTTAAAGAATAATGAACATAAATCCTTCTCAATCTTTTCCAAAAAAATGTAAGAGGATGGAACACTTCCTAACTCATGATTCCAGTACTGTTCTGATTACTAAGCCAGATAAAAACATAACAAGAAAAGGAAACTATATACCAAAATGCCGTATGAAAATAGATGCAAAAATTCTCAACAAAATACTAGCAAACAAAATCAACATCATATTAAAATGATTATTCATTATGACTAAGTGGGGTTTATTCCAGGAATTCAAGGGTGGTTCAACATAAGAAAATAAAAAAATGTAATACCTCACATTAATAGGACAAAAGAAAAAAATTCACATGATGATCTCAATTGATTCAGAAGAGGCATTTGACAAAATTCAATGCTCTTTCAACAAATTAGGCATAGAAGGGAACTTCTTTAACATGATAAAGGACATCTATGAAAAGCCCAGAGCTAACATATATTCATTGATTAAAGGTGGAAAATTTCCTTTCTCCCTAAGGTCAGGAACAAGACAAAGATGCCAATTTCCACTTCTACTATACAATATTGTCCTGGGAATTGTAGCCAAAGAAATTAGGCAAGAAAAAGAAATAAAAGATGTCCATATTGGAAAGGAGGAAGTAAAAGTATCCCTTCTCAAAGATGACATGATCCTATACATAGAAAGTCCCAAGAATCCACAAGAAATTTCTAAGACATAATAAACTCAACAAAACTGCTGGATACAAGAGTAAAATGCCAAAAATCACTTATTTTGCTATATTTCAGTAATGAACAATGTGAATGGAAATTAAGAAAACAATTCCATTTACAGTAGCAACTGAAAGAAGGAAATAACTGAGAATAAATTTAACAAAGGAAGTAAAGGACTTATACACTGAACACTATAAAATATATCTGAAAGAAGAGGCCCTAATAAATGGAAATACATCTCCATGTCATGGATTGGAAGATAAAATTCTGTCAATACTACCCAAAGTGATCTACAGATTGTAATTCCAAACAAAATTATGACACTTTTTTTTAATAAGTGGAGAAGCCAGTCTTCAAACTCACATGAAATTTTAAGGGGTTCTTATTAGCCAAAACAATCCTGAAAAAGAAGAACAAAGTTTGAAGAATTACACATTCTGAATTCAAAACTTACTACAAAGCTACAGTAATTAAAACACTGTGGTACAGGCATAAGAATAGACAGATGAAAGGATGAATAAAATCTGGTATATACATGCAATGGGACATTATTCAGCCAGAAAAATGAACAAAATGCTGATTCATGTCACAGCATGGATGAATTTTGAAAGCACTATGTTAAGTAAAATAAGCCAGTTACAAAAGTACAAATATTTTATGATTTCACTCATATGAAATATCTAAAATATGCAAATTCATAGAGACATAAAGTACATTAGAGTTTACCAGGAGCTGAAGGAGGAGAGGATGAGGATTTATTGCTTGATGGGTACAGAGCTTCTGTCTGGGATGATGAACAAGTTTTGTAAATAGATGGGGGTGATGGTTGCATATCATTGTAAATGTAATTCATGACAAGAGTTGTACACTTCCTCTTCTTTTTTATTCCTCCTCCTCCTTTCCCTCCTCCTCTACCTTCTAACAGCTTTATCGAAGTGTAATTTTTATATCATAGTATTCATCCATTTCAAGTGTTCAATTCAGTGAATTTTAGTAACTTTAACATGGGGTACAATCATCAATATAAATAAGTTTTAGAATATTTTCATTCCCCCAATGTGATTGCTCAGACCCATTTATAGTTAACCCCCTCCCCCACACCTACCCAGTTCCTGCCTCCAGTCCCAGACAACCAATAATCTAGTTTCTATCTCCATAGATTTTCCTTTTTTGGGCATTTGAAATGTAATTTTACAATATGTGGTCTCTTGTGTCTAATTTCTTTCATCTTGGATGATGATGATGTTTCTCCATGACATAGCACGTGTCAGTAGTTTGTTTCTTTTTATTATTGAATACTGTTCCATTGGATGGCTATACTACATTACTCCTATCCATTCATCAGTTAATGGACATTTGGATTGTTTCCAGTTTGGGTTATTAGGAATCATGCTGCTGTGAACACTTGTGCACAAGTATTTGTTGTGCACATGTTTTCATTTCTTTTGGGTGTATACCTAGAAGTGGAATTGCTGGATCATGTGAAAGTTTTATGTTTAATTTTGGAGACACTGCCAAATTGTTTTACAACCTAGCTGCACCATTTTACAATTCCACCAGCAATGTGCCAAGTTCTCATTTCTCCACATCCTCTCCAACATACATTATTACCTGTCATTTATTATTGCCATGCTAGTATGCATTAAATGGTATTTCACTAATTTTAATTTGCATTTCTCTAATGACTAATAATATTGAGCATCTTTTTTTGTGCTTATTAGACATTTGTATATCTTTGGATAAATGTCTGTTCAAATTTTTGCCCACTTTTTGTTTGTCTTCTTACTATTAGGTTGTAGATATTCTTTGTAAATTCTGGATACAAGTCTTTCATCACATGTGTTTTGCAACTATTTCTGTGTTGTTTGATGAGAAGTGTTTGGAGGCCACTGAGTGTGGGCTAACAGTGGTGGGAAGCACTAGAACATAGAACACCACACAGTATGGTATCCACAGCTCTTTATCCACAAACGGCATTTCTTCTAGTAATGTCTATTTATGTGAAAATCAAGCTATTTATATTGTCAGTTGGATACAGGGAGTGTCTCTTGGATGACAGAAAACCATGCAGATGTTCTTCCCTGCTAGGTTTGGAGGTGGGGTGGAGTTGTGGGGGAGGGAAATAGCTTCTTGTATCAACTGATAACAAAACAAGCTCCCAAAGAAATCTTCCAGATGGTTACAAATAATTTTATAATACAGGGAAAACATGGCTTTGAATATACATGGATTACTTATTCCTTATTGGTATTTTACTGACATCTCCTGAAGTGTACGGCCTGTAGGTGTGCAGAGCACAGGTGCACAGGCCTGCCTGTTATATACATCTTTGGAATAGGCCTTCAACATCTGTCAGACAATGTATTTCAATGTCATGACTTTTTCTTCACTTTCTCTGATTTGGTTTGAAAACACTTGTCATTTTGTGAAAACAGTATTTTTTAACATGTGAAACATGAGATAGAATCAGCTCTGTGAAATAAGTACAATTCACTGGCTCTTGGAGAGTGAACAAATGTCAGTGTTGACACAATGCTTGGAACTTTCCTTTTACTAATTTCCTTTAAGTACTTACTTCCTTAGTTGGGTATGTAGCTACCCAGAGACTTACAGGGCAGTTTTTCCATAGTGTTCTTCTCTTTCTCACTTTGTGTCAGTTCGTCACCCAAAATAACCTAAAATAAATGGCATCCTAAATATAATTAGCATCCTAATATGAACAGCATCCTAATATAGTGTCCTAAATTTCTACCTAAATTAAAAGCCTAGTGCATTACTTTCCCACTTTTCTAAATCTGCTTCCCTACTTGTTTGACTGTTTCACTTTTTGGTGGGAACATTCCACAGAGTAATACACATGTGGCTAAAATTCCAGAGAAACCTTGTGGAATCCAGTGAGATGATCCTTGCAAATGTTTTAGCTCCTCAGGGAAAATCTAGGCTATTAAGAAGCATTAGGTCAGTCTAATTCTATTCCGTTGGTAAAATTCCCATTGTTTTTTGTGAAAGTTGTGAATTCTTACTTCCTTCCTCACTGGCAAACTTTAAGCATTCATTAGAGTGGGGCAGTAGGCATGTGCTCCAGCATCATACCCATGTTAAATTTCCACATTCCAGAGAGGGAGAAACAGGTATAATTGTTAAAATTGCAATCATATTGTTAAATGTATGTGAAAACTCTTAAATACGTTATGACACATAATTCCATTTTTTTTTTCCTCTGGGAAAATAGAGGAACTTCATCTTTCATAAAGATAGAAAAATGGAAAATAAAAACAAAGACAGTGAGCATGAGTAGAAGGACCTTTTCCTGCTCAAATTACTACCACACCACAACCCCCCTTTGGGGCCTTCCCATTCCTCTAACTTTTTTTTTTAAGCATTGATCCCTTGAAACAGGATGTTCATGAAAATCAAATCAAGATGAAACCAAAAAATCGTAGCAATTATTCATACTTCTTTTAGGTATTTGACATTTCTCTTCTTAAAAGAACTCAAAATTGCTTTTACATATTGATTTGCACCAACAATACCCATATGAAGAACAGTGGAGGTAATTAATCACTCAGCATTAGATCCAGGAATACTGAATCACTGAAAAAAATACCATGAAACCCTACCTTAGGCTGAACCTGAAAGAGTTGTTTACTATGTTTAAGTAAACTGAATCACTTTAAATACACTAAGAGGTTTGTATATTTACAAACAGGCTGAACTATAGGAAGTGATCAAGCATAGTATTTCAGTGTGGGTAACTGTTCTGATGGGCTTGTTCTGTGAGTATGGAATTTAGCATGTGTCCCTGCACTTGGAGCATGGCTGCCCCTTTCTGTGCTGCAGGGCATACTCTTCACATCCATGGTGGTGGTGTGGGAGACAAATAGGGAGGGAAATAGGCTTTAAAGTCTCATGACTTGGAGGTCATCTGTTGGCCCTTTGTCCTGTTCATCCAGTGATCCTCAAGGAGCTAGATCCTATAGGTGATCAGAAAAAAGGTCATCCTGTTCCTGAAATCTTACCCAAATTGAGCCCTGTTGGAGATCAACCAAGATGAAAGCAGTGTCTGATAAACATCATAAAGGACCAAGTTTTGATTTTATGGAACTAACATATTCCCTCATGCCACACCCAATGAAGAAGTTCTCACATTCTTGGTCTTTTGGGGTCCATATATCTAGGTCTATATCTGCATCTAAATCTATATTTATATATATATATATATATATATATATATATATATATATATATATATATATATATATATATATTCTCCCTCTTTTCTAACATGTTTCTTTAATCTCCCATCTTTCTCTCAAAGAGCCTCTTCATTACCCGATTATTCTCTACTTCCATCTGTCAGTCACCTGCTCCTCTTCAGAGAAAGAAGTCATAATGTACAGAGGTGGGTAATTGTTCTTGCTTTGTCCTTTCACTTATGTGATGCTACGACCCACTTCAACTGCTTAGAGTGTAACAGGTCAGTTTGTTTTAAAGTTTTCAAATTAGCCCCTAGTTAGCCTCTAAGTTCAGATGACCAGGATCTTCATCTTATTCAGGCACCAATCATTTGTTTAAGAACTCAGGGACTTAGTCAGTCTGCAGGGACCAGTTCTGTTCATGATCCTTTGTCTATAGATAAGTGCTGAATTGAATCAGTTTGTTATTAGGTCCCAAGGCCCTGGTTGTCACTGTTTTGGGGCTGTGAAGAAGGCACTGTTGATGCAGAAAACACCAGGGATTCTTTTTGTGAGCAGGTGGTCCATCTCTCTAGTGTCCTTGGCTAGGGTGTGCCATCTAGGCTCTTCCGGTTACAGCCCTTCAGGTGATACTTGTATGCTTAGCCAACCCCTGCACATTGTTGATCGACCACCTACTGTGCTTTCCTTCCTCATTAACTATGCTCTTAGCACACATTCTTTTCTACTCCTTGAACCCCCAAGGAGGGGGTTCTCTAGAATATCTGCCCAAAAGATTCCTCTGCCTGGAAATGTTTTGCCACTGCTCTCAGTAGAAGGTAAGCTCCTTAGGAGCCCAGACATAATCTGCCTTTTAAAATTCTGTATTCTCAGTTCAGAGAACAGTGCCTGGTATATAGTAGGTAAATATTAGCCATAAAAAACCCCCCCAAAACAGCTGGTAATGAAGAGAGGGGACAGAAAATTGACAGAATTATATCTATAAGAAAATATGTTTGAAAAAATAATTTATCTGAATAAAGGTTCTTTCTTTCCTCCATTGTTCTGTTCTCTCTGTCCCACTCCCTCTTTTCTTTCCTCCTTTTCTTAACTTGGTCTTTATTTGTACATTGTTTAAAAATGGAGGCAGGTAGATACCAGAGAATAGCATGTAGAAAATTTAGGCATTGTGATTCATTGTTCTTGGCTTATTCACTTTAAACTGACCTAAACAAATTAATAGAGTTATAATTGTCATCTTGTTGTAAATTAGGTTTTATATTAATCGAACATATACATTTAACAAAGGCAAATAGTTCTACAAGTCTTAGAATGAAAGATGGCTATTTATTCTGATAGTTTCCTCCATATTTCTAAAAATATTTAATATATTGATTTTTCAAATTTTTATATATCACCTATTAATATCCTTCTATGAAGTATTAGTATTTAGTTCTCTTTCACTTTCCCTCTCTCCCTCACTTGCATTAATCTCCTCCAGTGCTTCTAATATTGCTAAATCAATATTAAGTGTTTACATTATTATGCCTATGAAATACTGTTCACAGACAAACTACCTAGAGTTCCATAATTAGGATACTCTCTTGTGAAACTTTTGGTTTTCTTGTGAGTTAAAAATTGCATTATTTGCTTAAATTTCTATGTACCCATCATTTATTTGTTCTTAAATTCTCTAACAAAGCTGTAAAGCTCCTCTTAATAAGAGAAAATACATCCAGTAATATATCAGTTCTAGTTTTTTTTTGGTTTTTTTTTGCGGTTCGCGGGCCTCTCACTGTTGTGGCCTCTTCCATTGCGGAGCACAGGCTCCAGACATGCAGGCCCAGCAGCCATGGCTCATGGGCCCAGCCGCTCCGCAGCATGTAGGATCTTCCCGGACCAGGGCACGAACCCGTGTCCCCTGCTTCGGCAGGCGGACTCTCAACCACTGTGCCACCAGGGAAGCCCCAGTTTTTTGTTTGTTTGTTTGTTTGTTTTTCTCTTGAAGACCTTCCTCCATATTCCTGTTCCAAATTGGGAAGGTTGCACTCTAAGCCAGTGATCTGCAAACTTTTTCTGTAAAGGACCAGATGGTAAATATTTTAGGTCTTTGTTGTAATAGTTCAATACTATCATTAGAGCAAAAAAAAAAAAAAAACAGCTCCAGACAATAATTGAATGAATGGGCATAGATTTGTCTGAATAAAACTTTATTTAATCAGAGTGTCATCCTGTTACCAGAGTTTTTTGACTCCAGTCCATTTGACTACACTTTCCATTTATCATCATAGACCTCTTCTCACCATCAATCTCGGAAGGCCATTCATGTCCCTCCTGTATGGGAGTCTCCATTTCTGAAGCTCATTTCTTCCTATTTCTTGGTTTCTTCTCTTTTTTTAATGAAACTTATCTTTCAGGAGATTTCAGATAAAAGTTGCATAAGATGTAATATTTTAAGACATCAGTTGAATGTAAATGTCTGTATTTTCCTCTCCCACCTGATTAATGGCTTCTCTGGGTCCAGAATTTTAGGTTGGAATTCAGTTTCTCATAATATCAGAAGGCATTGTTCCATGGTATTCTAGCTTCCAGTGCTCATTTTAACAAGTCTGTTGCCATTCTAGATTCCTAATTTTTTGAAGCTGGCTTGATTTTTTAATTTTTTTTTCTTTTCTATGAAATGTTTCAGATATACTAAATGTTACAGATAATAGTATGAATATATCCATGTTCTTACTACCTAGCTTAAAAAAAAAAGAACAATATAACCCAGGGTGCAAGTTGAAATTCCACATATATCACTACCCGATCTAATTTCCCTATTTTCTTTGCAAAGGTAATCCTAATTGGTGTTTTAATGTTCCATGCCTTTTAACTTTTATTATCTAATAATGCATCCATACACAATATATAGTATTAATTTGCATGTATTCAAACTTTATATAAATAATATAATGTATGATGTTCTGAGACTTGCTTTTTTTCTCATTATGTTTATAATATTTACTTGTGCTGACATATGTAGTTCCACTTACTTTTTTCCCTATAATGAAAGGACATGAGTTTTCACATCAAAATAACCCACCAAATAGCTGTTGCAATGAGTACTACACTAAGGCACATCATTATGACATTTTAGAATGCCAGATATGAGATCCTAAAAGTTTCCAGAGGAAAAAAAATAGGTAATCTGGTGTGTTGGACATCTGTTTGCCCTTAAATCCAGTCCTACTTTTCTGTGCTTAGGGAGATAAAAGCCTACATTTCTTAGACTCTTGACAGGGGTTCTAATCATGTTCTGCAACAGAAAACACTGGCATGAGATTCAAAGAGGAGAGGAAGCAAATAGCCACAGCAGTACCTCTTTATGGCCCCACCACAAGCTGTGTGGTCCCTCCTGTGATGCAGAGACAGTGCAGGCTCAGGGCGTCCAGCAGGGGTGATGATAGCTTCCTCATCTGCATAATACTTACTTCTCTTTGGAGGATTTCCTTTCTTTCTTTGATTCTGCACCTCTTCTGTCTCTTTAGTAATCAATTCCCTGTATTCAATATGTCTCTGTTTCCTGACTTTTCCCTGCCTGATACACTTGGTTTATGCAACATGACTGAGGAGCACTTCTAAAAATACTCCTATCAAAGCACCTAGCAGTGTGGATGAAATGTAAAATCTTCTTTTTAAATGCTTGGTTTAGTAGAAAAGAATGTAAAGGAAATATTCTCAGGACAAAAACAGAGTAGAAAATGAGTTTTTAAGAGTCTGAAAAAAACAAGTGTAAGTGAGGATTTGGAGTAACTGAGCCCCCATTACCTACTGAAGGGAATGTAAATTGATACAACTATAATGGAAATCAGGTAGTAATAACTAGCAAAGTTGCAGGTAAACATTTCTAAGGACTCAGCAATTCTACATCTAGATACAGACCTTGAGAAATTCTCTCTTATGTACCCAAGGAGAATATACAATGAAGCTCATAGGAGTGTTGTTTAAACTAGTGAAAACTGGTGTATCTATTAATAGGACAATTAATAAATAAATTGTGGTATAGTTTAAAAAAATGTCAGACAAGTCTGAAAATTAATAAATATGATATAGGTCAACATTGATAAATCTCAAAAACATAATCTTGAGTGAAAAAAAAAGCTACTTGTAAAAGCTTGTGATTATTATTATATCTTTATATACAAATTTAAAATATGCAAAATAATACTATATCTTGTATGTGGATATATAGGTACATAGTAAAAATATGAATACATGTAAAAACATACATACAAATTATAAATACCAATTCAGGATACTAAACAGTAGGAAGCAAGGAGACCTGGATAGGATAGAGGTACATAGGGAGAAAAAAAAATTGTTTAAAAAACTCTGTAATGTTTTATTTATACAAAGAAATAAAGATCTAAAACATATATGGCAAAACAGGTTTGGTAAAGCTGGAGAGATGGGGGCTGAGTGTTTATTTTCTCTATTTTTCTGTATATTTGAAATAAAAAAGAAATCAAGTTATTAGACATGGGAATTTAATAGTCCAATTAAGATTTTCTTGGCTTAAAAATCAGTAAGGTATGCTTCAGTTTTAACTGAAAGAATCATAAAGTGATTTGAGATTATTTATTTTAATTTATTGAATGAGAGATGCTCCCTAAAATCTTACCATTTTAATTTATCTTCATTTTCAGTGTTCAAAATGTTTGAAGTATGTACAGTTATGCCCTAATATTTCTGGAACCTGGGTGACAGTACACACTGAATCCACATACTGAATGACTAAATATTTACAATTATAACTCATGCTGAAAAAAACTTCAAAATAAAATATATTGTATGTACATATTCATAGTGACAAATAAAGTAACTTTTTTTTTTTTTTTTGCCATATGTGGGCCTCTCACTGTTGTGGCCTCTCCCGTTGCGGAGCACAGGCTCTGTACGTGCAGGCTCACCTGCCATGGCTCACGGGCCTAGCTGCTCTGCGCCATGTGGGATCTTCCTGGACTGGGGCACGAACCCGTGTCCCCTGCATCGGCAGGCGGACTCTCAACAACTGCGCCACCAGGGAAGCCCTAAAGTAACATTTTCACATGCATAAAATCAGCAAAATTTTAAAGGTGACTTTAGTTACCTTCAGGAACTAATTATAATTACATATGTCTAGGTATTCAGTATGATAAGATGGTGATATTGGGATGTAAGTAACAAAACACTTACATAATTCACAAATTAATTATTATTCTATAAATGATTTTTTGCATATTTTCAGCAAAATCTCTATTTGTATAATAAAATTTGTCAGATAATTTTTGTTCTCTTGCAATAATGAACCACAAAACTGAAAAAAATAATGTAATTATATTCAAAGTGAACAAAATTTTTTTTATATTTTCATCAAAACATAATTAAAAACTAATACAAAAAGTTACAAAATCAAAAAGTTCTTTCCTTCTAAAATATCTTAAGATTTCTATTAGAAATAAAAAATACAAATTATAATATCAAAGACTAAAATTATATAAATAAACCTGGAATATTTTATTACTTTTTGAAAAATTAATTAAATCTTATTAATTACTTTTATAAAAATAAAACTTTTCTCAATTCTAGTGCTCAATGCTCCTTTCTGCCAATATGGAAAAGGGCTTCACACTTCACTATAGTTACCCTGTATCCACAGCTATTGAAATTTAAGCTTAATATCATGTTTTTAATGCTACAAAATGGTCCTCAGCACCAAGGGCAACTGTTGTGAACACGTTGTTAATTTGTACACAGATTCACTCTAGAAACACAAATTGGAATAGGATGAGAAGTTGAAAACTGGGCTCTGGGCATTATGGGGAAACAATGACAAAATTCTATTACATTCATTTTATCTGAAAATATGGACAAGTTAATTAATTTGTGTATTTACTTTCCCAAGTACTTCTTGCCATTCAAACCCTTTCCTCACTTCCAAGCCATGTGTGTCTTCCAAATGCACTTCACAACCTGTAAACCTGTACCCCTTGAGACCAGTCACCTTTTGTAATGGGACAGGGTTCAAGATGTATGGCCTCCAGAGATGTTTGTCACCAGCAGGGACATTTAGGGAAGAGGTCATGCTGTTCCCAATCTGAAGCAACAGAGGCACCTGCATGTTCTTTAATAAACGTGTTTCTTTGTGTTTGTGGGCCTAAAACATGGTACCCAAAGTAGGGGCACCTCTTGCCAGGGTCTAAACGTGGTGTTGTTAAAAATAATGTAAGATAAGTAAATTTAAGCCTATTTGATTTCCAAAGATCTTGGAAAATGAGTCACAAGTCTTGAGCACAAGTTGTGGTCTTTCTAGGTCATTCCATACAGCCTATCCATGCAAAAAAAGAAAATTAAAATACTTTTTTTTTTTTGGTAGCATGTATTGGTAGTTTGCTGGTTTTTGTTGCTGAATAATATTCCATTGCATGGGCATACCACATTTGTTTAACCTTTCACCAGTTGATGGACATGGATTGTTTCCAGTTTGGGGCTATTATGAATAACTCTCTTATGAGCCTGAATGTATGTCTTTCTGTGGACGTACATTTGTATTTATCTTAGATGTGGAAAAACTGAGCTGTAAATACACACTTAACTTTATAAGAAGCCACCAAAGTGTTTTCCAAAGTGGCTCTACCATTTTCCATTCCCATGGGTATGAGAGTTCTAATTTCTCCATGTCCTCACCAAAATTTGTTATTGTCTGTCTTTTTGATTATGGCCATTCTAGTAGTATCTCATTTTGTTTTTATTTATTTTTAAAATTTAGATATAATTGACATACAATGTATTAGTTTCAGTTATAAAACATAATGATTCCATATGTGTATACATTGCAAAATGATCACCTAGCCTAATTAGCATCCATCACCACAAATAGTCACACTCTTTTATTCTTGCGATGAGAACTTTTAAGATTTATTCTTTTAGCAAATTTCAAATATACAATACAGTATTAACTAACTATAGTCACCATGCTGTACATTTTATTCCCAGGACTTGTTAATTTTATAACTGAAAATTTGTACCTTAGGATCACCTTCACCCATTTTACCCATTCCTCACTCCCTGCTTCTGGCAAGCACCAATCTGGTCTTTGTTTCTATGATTTCAGTTTTAGTTTGTTTGTTTTAGATTCTACGTAGAAGTGAGATCCTATGGTATTAGTCTTTATAGGTATGACTTATTTCACTTAGCATAATGCCCTCAAGGTTCATCCATGTTGTCACAAATGGCAAGATTTCATTATTTTTTGTGGCTGAATAATATTCCATTTTACATATGTATATATCTATATTTACATAGATAGTTAGATAGATGTGCCATATTTTCTTTATCCACTCATTCATTGATGGAAACTTAGGTTGTTCCAATGTCTATGTCTTGGTTATTGTAAATAATGTTGCAATGAAGTGGGGAGTCACATATCTGTTAAAGTTAGTGCTTTAATATCCTTCGGATAAATACCAGAAGTGGAATTGCTGAACCATACGGTAGTATCTTCTGTGTTTTCCATAGTGGCTGCACCAATATAAATTTCTACTAAATCAGTTTTTAAAAATTAAAATGGGGCTTCCCTGTTGGCGCAGTGGTTGAGAGTCCTCTTGCTGATGCAGGAGACACGGGTTCGTGCCCCGGTCTGGGAAGATCCCACATGCCGCAGAGCAGCTGGGCCTGTGAGCCATGGCCGCTGAGCCTGCGTGTCCGGAGCCTGTGCTCCACAACGGGAGAGGCCACAACAGTGAAAGGCCCTCATACTGAAAAAAAAAAAAAAAAAAAATTAAAATTAAGGAAGTAAATGTTGAAATAGTAATGGATATTATTTTCCCCAAATATTATTTTTTAAATCCCATTTTTGTGCTTTAGGCAGTTTTAAATAATAACAGTAGTGCATGGTGCCTCAAGGACTCTAATAAGGGTTTGAACATGCTATCTCATTTAGTCCTTGGACCATCCTTGTAACGTTGTTGTCCTTTGGGGCCCAGTGGTTTTTCTGCTGGTGGTCTGTAGAACTGAAGTTCAAATCAGAGATGTGATATTTCAAAGCCCTGTCTCTTAACCACTGTCAAGTTGTGGGTCCTTAAGAACACATGATTTTTATGGTTGGATGAATAAGCAAATGGTGGTATATCTTTACAAAGAAATATTATTCAACCATAAAAAAGAATGAAGTACTGATACATGCTACAACATGGATGGACCTTGAAAACATTATGTTAAATGAAAGAAGCCAGACACAAAAGGCCACATACCATATGATTCCATTTCTATGAAATGTCCAGAAGAGGCAAATTCATCGAGACAGAAAGCAGATTAGTGATTGCCAAAGGAAAAGGAGGAAGGAAAATGAGGAATGACTGTTTAATGGGTTCTGGGTTTTACTTTGGAATAATGGAAACATTTCGGAACCAGATAGATTTTTGCAACATTGTGAATGTACTATTGTATATGTCACTGAACTGTACACTCTAAAATGGTTAATTTTGTTAATCATTTGTGAATTTCACTTCAATAAAAAATACAAAATGAATTTCCCTTCAATAAAATAAATTCTTTTTCACTCTTCCATCATTTCTATGCTAAACCGTTATATCTGCCATTGTATTGTACTTGGGCCCTTTTAATAAAATGATGTGACATTTTTACACAATTTTGTTGATCTTATGCAACTTTGAATTGCAAAAAGAAGCAATTTAGGATATGTGCAAATATATCTGCACTTATGCGTATTTAACCTGAACATTTATATTTTGTGGCTGTATGTGTGGTGGGGAGGTGATGATGGGAATGGGGGAGTTATTAGATTGGAAACTAAGAGTCATGTGTGGATTGATTTGTGAATGGCCTCTCCTGGAGGAACCACACTCACCCAGCTATATCCCTACAGGGTCACAGACATGTTTCTATGCTGTTATGCTACTGGTGGCTCCAGATTCCAGGCTCTGGTTTCTGAGACTCACTCTGGAGCATGTGGCTAAGTGGGGAGAGTGGTTCACACGTCCCTTGGAGGAGGGTGACTGACCAACTTGGTGAGAGCAGGCAAACTGGACCCCTAGGGAAAGCAGATAAGACATGTGGTGACCCTCCTCTTTTGGAAAACATTTGGCACTTGGAACGTATGTTCTTTGGCATTTGAGGACATAGTACAGAATGTGAGTTCTTGTTAATGATTTCAATGTCAGTGTACAGTAAATTATAATTTAATCATGTTGTTTCAAGTATATTCTGGGACATCTTAAAGTAGTACATGTAGTGAGGCATCTTATTTCCCTTACCTAATTTGATTCATTCACCATTTCAACTGGTAGTTTATTGGGCACCAATTATATACTAGATACTTTGGGGAGATTTAAAAAAAATGGATAAAAATTTCATTATACATGGAGCAGGTGCACTTCATCACACAAAGCAATCATTTCCTAGAGGATTGCTTTTCCTTTCCTTTCTGAAAGCTGGAATTATTCAACAAAAATAGCTGTTGTATATAAAATAAAGTTACTCAAATATATGAACTGTTCTTACTCATAGAAAACAAAATCAATGTATCCTAGTGAAAACATGTTATCCAACATAATTCACATTGTCATAATAAAATCCCTCGCTTTTTTTGCACAGATACCACAATACCAAACACACAATTATGGATTAGCAGGAAAAGGCTTATCAGCACTGAATGCAGGTAGCTGCTTGAGATCCTGGAGGACTGGCTACCCCCTTAAGTTATCTCACCAGCAGGGAATGACTGGAACCTCTGGGTACATTGCTTATGCTTTTCTATAAGTTGGAGTTCAGATTTGCTTATGGCTAACTTCTCCATTAAGTAGACTTAATCCTACCCTTTACACATTGAAGTTTCATCATGTGATTTGGCTTTTTCAACTCCTATGTTAAATATTTAAATATAGAAGAACATGTATGCATTGCATATTATTTAAACACACTAGAATGAGACATTAAAGCTAACACTTTTCCTTCAGGGAGTAATTTTAATCAGATAATATTTAGTGCTCAGCTAAAATACTCAGTGGCATTTGCAAACGAATTCCCTTTTCGTCAGGGAGATAGATTTTAATTTCCCAGTTCTAACAAGAAAGAATGGTTCGATCACCTGACAGTTTGGGGGTCCATTTTTTCCAGTTGGCTGAGGAGTAAAGGAGAAGGACAGAGGCATGTGCAGCAGCCGCGTATCACTCCTCTCAATTACAGTTCCTTTAGGATGCCATCAATATGCACCAGCGCTTTCTCACTCTTTTTTTTTTTTTCAGCCAGAAGCAAATGAATATTTTATCCATCAGCAGCCAGACACAGGGCAAATGGATCTATGAGTCGTGGGTGATTGGGATTCCACGCGTGCTTAGAGGTGTGGACTATCCTTCAGAACTCATTTTCACAGATGCTGACGTGCGAGACAGTCCTCCTAGACCTGTCTATCAAACGGCAACACGCTCTGCAGAAAAATTAGATTACTCATGCTCAGACGGAGGGGGTGTCGGCAATTTAGAACAGCCCCTTAAATACCAATTACACTTGTGTTTACAAACCCACGTGAAGGGCTTTGTTTCGTACTGGCTACTCGGGCTGTGCATGAACGTGGTTCTTCACTGATGTCTGGAAACTCATGAAGAAATAGACGCACACACACAAACGTGCGTGCGCAGGGTGCACAGTTTTTCTCCTCATTTTGAATTTAATTTCAACAACCCCGAAAGGCTCGCTTTATTTATTTTAGTGGCTAGATTTATTGTTTTACTTTTATTGCACTAAGAAGCTTTGCAAAATCTACTGCCTGAGTACCTATCATCCATATCCAAGTATCTATTATAAGCAAGAAATTTTCAGGTGAATTCTCTTCGTCAGAGCAGAAGGGGGCGAGGCTCCCTAAACTCATAGTAAAGATATATTTCTGGGCTCTGCATTTCATTCACAGTGTTTGCATAGTTACTGAAGACCACAGACGCGTCAGAATTCATAAGACGAACCCACTGCCGTTAGACACAGGCTTGTCCCTAAAACCTATTTTTTTTTTTTTGCGGTATGGGGGCCTCGCGCTGTTGTGGCCTCTCCCGTTGCGGAGCACAGGCTCCGGACGCGCAGGCTCAACGGCCATGGCTCACGGGCCCAGCCACTCCGCGGCATGTGGGATCTTCCCGGACCGGGGCACGAACCCGTGTCCCCTGCATTGGCAGGCGGACTCTCAACCTCTGCACCACCAGGGAAGCCCTAAAACCTATTTTTTAAAAAGAAAAATATAAATGAGCAAATCACTTGTACTGAAAAATTATATATCAAAGAGGCAATGAAATCTCACTGAAGGGCAAAGAGAAGAGCTCCGGGAAGAGAGATTTTTAAAGACCCCAGAGAGGTGCACGGTGACTCTTGGCTGGAAATAGACGCTGACGCGTTGGGAGGTGGAGTATTTCCCAGCACCTTCTGGAGGGCTTTCCACCGCACGAGAAAGAGGCTGGTGGGGATGAGATTTGCCTCCTTGTCATGACATTACAGTGCTAGGCTCTTTGAAACTCCCGGGGTATGTTCTGGGATGCTAATTGAGCATTTGGATCTCCATCTAGTGGGGTGTTTATTTGAATTTACTTGCAGCTTTTCAGTGGCAAATTCTGCCTGATGTTTGGGATCAGAGTAGGAACCGTGGCAGACTTGTCTATCTCCTCTGACTGCGGCACTTGCAGCTTAGACCCAACTTTCTTCATGCCTCCACATTTTGGCATCTTTCTGCATTTAATGCAGCAAAAAGGTATTTATCCAGCATTCTGTCATCCAGAAAAGTCTATTAACTTTTGCATCTGTTCTTTGCTGCTATTGGGATAATTGGTGTTCCTAATAATGACCCTGAAGCGATTCAGGTGCCTTGTGAATCATACAGGATTACATTCTATTTTGTAGCATTGGGAGTGAGGAAGTGTCTGGGGTCCTGAAAGAGTTCAGTGGTGTGACAGTTACAGTCGTGTTTGGTAGGGCAACCTGCAGCCTGAGGGAAGAAGTTCTCCTTGTTCACTAACAATTCTCCATCCCTTATGAATGCATCCAGCAGACGCTTTCTGAGTATGTAGACCTATCGGGCACTCTGCTAGGCACCAGAGATTCAGAGATGGATTAAACTCAGGCCCTGTCTTTAAGAGACCCTCAGGATAGAGTTGAAACAGGCTTATGCCCTGATAGTTGTAAAATAGTGATCATGATTCACTGAGTGGTTTTGGAGCCCTCAAAATGGGCACCTAAGTCAGAGGCTGGTGGGAATAGTGCTCAAGGTGATTGTAAAAGCTTGAATGGGAGCTGTGAGGGGTGGAGAGGACCAGGTGGAGGGGAGAGGATGAGCAAAATTCCAGGGCTGTGACACCAAGCAACATCTGCTGGGAACTGTGAGTGCGGCTGGGAGATGATGTACAAGAGGAAGATGCTGGGGCTTTTGAGGGGGCAGGTCACACAGGTCCTTGCATCACATTAAGACATTGGACTTCATTGTGAGCCTATGGGGACCATTACAAGGCTTTAAGAGTAGCCTTTCAGGGTCAAATTTTTGTTTTCATTTGGAGTTTCCTATAACTTCTTTTTTGTTTTGTTTTCCAGGTGCAGTCTTAGGAGATCTATCCCATGTAGCAAATAGAAGTGGAGCTTTTGGGTATGAGGCAGAGTTATTGGTGGTCAGCTGCCCAGGTTGTCTTTTCCTTTCCACTAGCCCTTGAGGTCCTGGGACACTGTCTGGGGACCTGAGAGGTGTTTGGGTATGAAGAGGTAATAAGGACCTGGATTGGAATGGTGAGAGCAGGACCGGGGAGAGGGAATGATCTGAGAAACGTTTAGAAGGAAAAACTGGTAGGTGCAGCGGGGAGCCTTACAAAGACTTTCCCTATGTTTGCTTCTATTACTTTACCAACTGAGAAAAAAGTATCCTACTGCTTGACCCTGGGTTGGAGACTTACTGAATAAGGAAGACATGGTATTTTCCTTCCAGAGATGGTAAAGAAATTTTTAGTGTTCCTGAGTTCTGAACCCTTATTAGAAGAGCTCAGGCTCTCTCAGGTTTGAAAGAGAGGGAAATAAATGCTTTGAGGTTAGAAGGCTGATAAAGAAAGCTATTTCCCAAAGCTGGAAAGAGGGGCCATGACTTCATATGACCCCAGAGTTAAACTCCTAAGATCCTGTTGGCAGAGGGGTCTCAGAGAGGACTTTCTGTGTGTAACTGAAAAAACTCAGCACTTGAGACCAGGGACAGTGTTGGCTTATTCCAGGGTCTCAGCAAGGGAGATTTTATCAAGGCATGAACCACTTAGATAGAGGGGATCTGGTGTTCCTGGTTCCATCATTTGACAATGAGTAGCACAGGCAGTGACCAAATAAGCAGGCTGGCTGACACTAGGGCCTGTCCTTGAATGGAACTGGCCATTGTTTGGACAGACTTCCCCTCTCAGTGTTCTAGAAGATCCAGAAGGTGGGCAGTGCAGGGGTTGTGATAGTGGATTTCCTACGCATGGAGCAAATAGAAGTATGCTGGTTTTAACATCATTGATGGAAACAGAAGAGATGCAAATGTGCAAGTGTTTCAACTGTTGTGAACAGTTCATGACTGGGTGATTGATTAGATTCATGAATGAGGATGAGTCAAAGATTACTTTCAGGTTTTTAGCTTGAGTCAATTGTTAGGTGAAATTATATGCCATTGGAGAATAACACACACAAAAAAACCAAAACCGGTGAGTGATGAAAGTTCAGTTTGAGAGCATTAAATATGAGGGACACAATGGATTCAAGTATCCCAGAGGCAGTGTAGTTTGGAAATTAATAGTATCAGGTCTGGAACTACATTATTTGATCCTGGGTGAAGAACCTCTCTCTATGCCTCAGTTTCTTCATTTGGAAAATTGATATCCAAAGAGGATGGTGGTATTTAAATTGGCCAATTAATGCTTTGGCACTCTTTTCATTGACAAGTTGGATATATTTCTTCTATCCTTGAATCTGGGTAAGTCTGTGACTGCTTTGACCAATAGAGTATGGCCCAAGTGACAGGATGTGACTTAAGAGGCTACATCATAAAAGGCAATGCAGCATCTCTTTTGTCTGCAGGGACACTCACATTTGGAGTCCTGAGACTCCATGGGAGAAGCCAGACAACTCTGAGGCTTCCGTGTTGTGAGGAAACCAAGTGCACTTTGAACACATGTAGATGATCTGATTGATAGCCTTAACTGAGGTCCCAGACCATGGTCAGCAGCAATTGCCACACGTGTTTGTGAAGATGATTCCAGGTGATTCTAGCCCCCAGCTGTTGAGTTACCCCTTGCTGTCCATCTTCCCAGTTGAGGTCCTAGATATCATGATGCAGAAAGAAGCCATCTTTACTGTGTTCAGGATTCACAGAATAATGAAATGATTGTTTATCTCAAGAAACTTGAGGTACTTTGTTATACAGCAGTAGTGCATCAGTCTGGGCTAACTGAGAAGCAGACACCGAGAAGGGATTAAATGTCAAGATATTTATTAGAGGAAATACGTGAAAGAGAAAGTATAAAGGAAGCCAGGAGATACATGGAGAGCCATCAGGCCATGGTGCATGTCTAGCCCCTAGTGAAAGAGAAAGGGAAGGAAGAGGGAAGTTTGGACAGATCTGAGCATTTCTAATAAAAATTCAGCAAGGTTTTTGGGGAGTCTTCAAGTCAAAGACACCTGTCAGAGGAGCTTCAGATCTCCTAGTATCAGATCTACCCTGGTATCCCATCAGAATTCAAAAGTGTGGCTCTGAAACAAAAGCTACGACAGATTTCAGGACCCAGAAGTTGGGCTGTCAGTCAGTAGCAGAGATCAGAGAGAAGAATTCTCATGGCCATCAAAAATCCTAATGGGGACCAATGGTATCTTCCTCATTTGATTGTTTTGAGAATTAAATTATTATATATTTTATACGTGTATACATACTGTGCCTGGAGCATCACCTGATACATTGTAAATCCTCACTAAATATTTACTATTATTAGCAGTCATCTTTGAAATTATGAGAGTGGATAAGACCATCTAAGAAAAGTTAGTAAGAAGAGCCATATATTCTGGATAAAATTATGGGGATATTTATCAACATTCAAGAGGCACTCAGAAGAATGAGAAGCATAAATAAATCCAATAGCTGATATTAGTTGACATTTACTATGTGCAGAAACTGTGCACCACTGAAATATAAGCTCCAAGAAAGCACGGACTTTTTGTCTGAAGAGTTTACTGGTATATCCCTGGTGTCTAAAACAGTCTCTGGTTGGAGGTTGAGGGAGTTCTGTTTCAAGAGAGCGAGATGTATTTCAGGTGATAAGCAATGATCGAACTAGAATATCATCATTTTGAAGGCTCAGATGAAATAATGGATCAAGGCAATGTTCAACAGTATCTGCTAACATCTAAAATTAGAGACAATCTGGCGTTTATGTATTGGGTTGGCCAAAAAGTTCGTTTGGTTTTTCCGAATGAACTTTTTGGCCAACCCAATACATCCTGATGGAGAGCACATTACAGGTTATGGAGTGTGTGTGTGTGTGTGTGTGTGTGTGTGTGTGTGTATGTGTGTGTGTGTAAAATCAAATGAGGCTGATCAACTCTCTAGATCTTACTACAAAGTTAAAAAATATAAGAAAGAGAAAAATAAGTTAAATGACACAATTTCACAATCAACAAAATTCGGATTGTAGGAAACTGCAGGACAAATCATCCAGTTTCTTTATTAAATAAATTAGAAAAAAAGGGAGATGTATTTAATTAATTGCAATGTATGGACCCTGTTTGGATCTGACTTGCATAAGCTATTACAAAATATCTCTGTGATTATGAGAATTTGAGCACTACTTGGATATTTGAGGCTATTAAGGACTTAATATTTAGATTTAAGAGCAGTATTTAAAAATGATTTTCAAAGGCATTCTTTATCTTTCAAGATATACAGTGAAATATTTATTGATGAAATGATACCATGTACGTGATTTGCTTCTAAATAAGCTGGGGTGAGGGTGGTGGGAGAAGGAATAGATGAAACAATACTGACAATGAATTGAGAGTCCTTGAAGCTGGGTGATGTTCATTATACCAGTCTCTCAATTTTTATATATATTTGAATTTTTTGGAATTACCTAACTATAAGTTAAATAGTAAACATTAACATAAGTGCTGTGGCATTAAAGTAAAACAAAGGAGGGAGTGAGGCAAAGTGTCAAATGAAGCAAAGCTCTGGTCAAATGAAAACTGAAAAATGCACCCATTTGGCTTTAGGAAGTCAGTGCCTGTGACTTGCACAGTTGCGATGTGAATTTGTAGTGAAGGAAGCACATAGAATGTTTAGATTCATCTTTGAGGAAGTTTGAAACAGAAAGAAAAACTTGGGGATGGTAGTTTGAGAGGACCTGGGGTGAAGTGCTAAAAAGAAGGTGGGGAGTTGGATAGGTTGATTAGAAGTAAGTGAACATTGGATGGAAGAGAATAAAACAGGTGGAGGAGTTTGGAGGAATCTGGGTCATGGTCACTGGAGCTGAGAAGGTCAAGGACTGGTGAAGACAGGGTATTGGATGGTCATCTACATGGGGTCTGGAGTTACCCAAGGCAAAATCTGGCCTGTGGTGGTGAAAGAATGTTGGATAGCAAGATGCCAAAGTCCTCCACGAAAGTGCTATAACCAGATGGGACTGACTGTGATCATTAAGTTTCAAGACCTCCCCAGGGAAGTCCCAGTTTACAAGCCAGATAGAATGACACCTAGTCTGACTGACCCTTTCAAATATTCTCTGAGTTTTTATTGTCTCCGTAAAAAAAGGTGATTCAGTGTGAGCCTTTTCTCTTCTTTACTTTTTGCTATAGTTTTTTCTATATCCTCAAACTGTGGTCTTTATTAGCTTGTCCCTCTAGTTCTCTCTCTGAAAAACACAAGTTCAGGCTGTAATGGAATAACTGGATTATGAATATCTTCCCTCTTCTGAGCTGTGGGCCAAGGGAGAAAGCAAGGCTGAGATGAACTTCTATGGCTCAGCTAGAGGAGACATTTTCTGGCAGCTTTATAGTTTCCATGCTGAGGAGAAACAAATTGGTCATTTCTATGCCTCTGTCTTACTTTGTGCTTCTGAATAAAAGAAGTGTTTAGGTTTTTCTGGAAAACCATCCTTTTCTTAGATTTCCAGTAACTTTTCATTTGGGTTTTACTCTTATAAAACAAAATTAAAAATACAAACAAATGTCAGAGAACTGACCAATCCCTCCCCATGTCCTAGTTGTTCCAGTCTTTGAGGCCCCATGAATGATATCTGAGAGGGACATAAACTGGATGGATAGGACAGAACCTAATTGCCAGCCATGCCCAAGGTGGGCTGGAATGGCTGGTGCCTGGAGGGCAGAGAGCCAACTGAGAGGACCCTGCAGTCATGGAGGCAGGTGAGGACAGGGTCAGGGTGGTTTGTGTCACCCTCTTGGACCATGACTCCTGTGATTAGAGAAGTTTCTTCTCCCTCACAGCTTCTGTCTCCTGTGAGTCTCTGCTGCTGCCCTTTTTGTCATCATCTCTATTATAGCCATGGTGGCTGGGCTGTGTAAACACAGAGGTAAGGAAGAGACAAATACCACATGCTATCACTTATATGTGGAATCTAAAAAATGATACAAATGAACTTATTTACAAAACAGAAACAGACTTACAGACTTTGAAAACAACTTATGGTTACCAAAGTTGAAACCTGGTGGGGAGGGATAAATTAGGAGTTTGGGATTAACATATACACACTACTATATATAAAGTAGATAACCAACAAGGGCTTACTATATAGCACAAGGAACTCTCCTCAATATTCTGTAATAACCTATATGGGAAAAGAATCTGAAAAAGAATGGATATATGTTTATGCAGAAATGAATCACTTTGCTGTACACTTGAAACTAATGCAACATTGTAAATCAACTATACTCTAGTATAAAATAAAATTAAGAAAAAAAGAGAGAAAACAGGGGGAGGCTTTTGGTCTTCCCCAATCTGCCTGTTAGATTGCTTTCTAGAGTCCACAGATAACTCATTCCCTCTTACCTGGACCCAGAACCTCGCAATTGCAATTGGATGCTATTATTTCAAGATAAATATTGAATATTGATGCTTATTATTTTAATCATTCACTCCATTATTTTAACCAGAATATTTTTTTCCTTTTCCCGTAATCTTTTTAATCACAAAGACCCCTGCATTTAGAAATAGTATTTTTGAATTTAGATCCAGAATCAGAAAATAATCCCCTATTAATGAAGAGAAAGTATATATGCCAAACCCTAGGTCAAATTGAATGTTGAAAATTCAGGCCTGGACCCAATCTGGAGCAGATAGGAAAATCTACCTACACTTTAGCCTCATCATTTACTTTTCCTTCAAGTAGCTCAATAGGAAAATTAGCATAGTCTTAAAATTACTCTGAAGTCTACTTATATTTACAAGAGAAGACATGTGGTTTGTTAACAGAGAATGGAAATACACAGGGTAACCTCAGTGCAAATGTGATTTGCGTAATGAATTCTCCTGAAAACTGGGACAAGAGGTAGGGAAAAAAAAGAGGCAAGTGGGAAAGACATAAATTATAAACTCTGCAAATTCTTCATAAAGGAGAATCCTCTCCCTGGGGTTCTTTTACATTGCTATGAAATTCTCTGAACTTTCTAATTTCCAATAAGCTTTTCTTCAGCTATGCAATTCATTTTTTTTAAATTTTCATGAGTGCACAGATTTCCTTTGTTGATCAAGTAATTGTAAAAGAATATTATTTAACATTTATTTAAATATACCTTCAGCTGTAGTATATTTTGTTACATGGTGGGTTTTTTTTTTTTTGCGGTACGCGGGCCTCTCACTCTTGTGGCCTCTTGCGTTGCGGAGCACAGGCTCCGGACGCGCAGGCTCAGCGGCCATGGCTCACAGGCCCAGCCGCTCTGTGGCATGTGGGATCTTCCTGGACCAGGGCACGAACCCGTGTCCCCTGCATTGGCAGGCAGACTCTCAACCACTGCACCACCAGGGAAGCCCACATGGTGCTTTTTTGAATTTGATAAAACCCCTTATCGATACCAGTAGTTAACATTTCATGTTTACCTATTTCCAATGATAATCAAGTTCCTGGCTACATAACTATAGATTCTCTGAAATCACAGTGTACGTTACTTAGAAAATAAAGAAATGATTTGGGAGAAGCCATGGGCAATGGGGTTCCTCTCTTGGAGGTCCAGCCTCCAAGAATGCTGGAGGCTCTGGGTTGGTTTTGAATAAGATCCACTGGAGAAATGATGGTGGAGAGCCTGGACTTGCTATTCAAGAGACTTAAGTTCTGTTCTTGACTTTGCTGCTAATCTGCTCTGTAACTTTGAGAAATTAAGATTTGTTTCTTTAGGTGCAAAATAAGGGGAATTAATACAATATTTTCTAAGGTCACATCCACTTCTAAGATGTAAAGAATCTAATTTGTGGATACTTTGAGGATTTTTTCTTCTGAAAATCAAATCAAGTCATCAGGGAGAGATGGGCCTAAATCAGTAACTCTTAAACATAGCTGCAAATGGAAATGATCTGGATAATTTTAAAAAACTGAGATTTCTGAGCTCCAATTAAGAGCTTCTAAATTATGCTGTCTGGTGGAAAGGTCTAGGAATCTGTATCCTAAAACTCCTTCAGGTGATTTTGATGCAACAGATTCAAGGACTTGAGTTTGAAAATCTCTGGTTTAGGTGATCTGCAAGGGTCTCTACAATTTTGAGCATCTCTGACTCTCATCAATATTTATTAAAGTACCGACTGCTTGTCCAGAACTGCATGCAAATGATAGTGCACTAAAATGAAGACAACTTGTCCTCAAGAATCTTAATTTTAAAAAAGTACATATATTATACAAAGATTATAAATAAATTCACTCCATCATGAAGCTCTTTATACAGGTATAATTAAAAACCTTGCCATTCTAACAAAACAGGAAAGTAACTTCAGTGGGGTAAAACAACAAAACAAAACAAAAAAACCAAACCAAATGAAATTCATGTTATTTTCTCAAGAGCCCAGTTTTAAAACTTGTAAATTTAGAATGTGCTGGATATAGTCAAAGAGGACAAACAACAACAACAACAACAACAAAAAAAAACCCATGGGGAATAAGTACCAAGGGCAATGAACTTATCTGGTGTGACTCTAGGACACCAAATAATGATCTTATTGCAGAACTACAGAAGAAAGACAACTTATCTTGCTCTATTCTCACATTCTCTTACATGATTTCCGTTTGATTCAACTGCCATGTGAAATTTCAATTGTTTTTATGCCATCACTCTTTCTAGTCTTTGTTTAAAGCTGGGTGTGTGCCTGGTTGAAATGGGGAAACATTCATTGGAGCACATATGTTTTGAGGCCAATGTTAATTATAGGTTTGGTAACAAGCATCTAAGAATATGGGAGTTCAGCGACTGGGGCTGCAGTTCAGGGAACTCCATGGGAACTGTTGGGAGGTGGCACTGAAGGAGACATTCTCTTCCTTTTCCTCTTGAGCAGATGTACAGAGGCTTTATTCCATCCCAGTCTTTGCCAGGAGAATGAGGCACTGGACTCACTAGGTGATATATAAATTTTACATCTATCTATTTATACATATACACTTTTTCTATCATCTATCTCTCTATATATATTCTGAAATTTATATATACAAATATTATACCTACCTATTTTCTATCATCTATCTTTCTCTCTATGTATATTCTGAAATGAAGAAGAATGACTTCGTGTTGCCAAAAAGAAAGAATATCTTGGAGGAATGAGGTGACTGAGAAAAAAATTGGTTGACCAGTCACGTGGAAAAGCTTCTTTTAAAAACTCTTTTTTTAATGTCACTTTTTTAAAAAAGAAAAAGTCAGTTAAAAATTCAGTTTAAAAAACTCTTGGCTCTTTAATTTTTAGGATGCTTGAAATAATCGCTACCTTGAATGGAATGATGGTGGTTACAGAGTGTGTATGTATGTAAAAATCCATTTGGTTGTATACTTAAGAATTGAGTATTTTATACTATAATGTTAAAATTAAAACAATCAAATTGCTTTTAGTTGCATTTCAATACCAAATATAACATCTTAATAATACTACACTTCTAGATCCAGAATGAATATTTAGAATTCGATATTCAGTATTAGAAGTTCTGCATAACTCTCTTTAATTGAGGTGCATCTGACAGGGCACAGTAGGACCCCTAGGTGATCCATAACATCAAAATAAACATAGTTTTGAACAAAATGCAAGGAGAAAAAAAAACTAAAACTACAACAACAAAACAGTTGAAAACTAAAAAATAAAGGCAAGGGAAATTTCTTATGAATAAATCACCCATCATCTTTGATCTCAGCAAAATGACCGTTGACTTGGCAAACACTTAAAGAACATTTCTTTTATTTGTAGAAGTTGAAATGATTCCTCATCATGTAATTGTTGGTGTCAAAGCTGAGGTTATTTTCTCTGGCTCAACATCTGTGGCTGCCCCTAGGAACTAATTGGGCAATAAAAGTTTTCAGGCTCATGAAAATAAAGTATTAAAAAGATGACCGATAAATATTAGTTTTATAAGTATAACAATAGGGTTTGGTAACTGATCTCTACCAGTTGTGTGAGGAACAGATTTCAAAATGCCGGAAGTGAAACTGATGTGGTCAAGTGTCAGAGTTGAGGATGTCTGTCTTTGTCTGCACATGAAACAACTTTGATGTGGCTTAAGATGTGTTTTTGTATTTCAAACAGCCCGCAGAAGGGAAACCAAACCAGCAAGACATCAAATTATTTACCCTTCCCAGGAAAATATTTTAAAAGCTCTACTAGGGCTCCATTTCCTAAAGCCACCTGTCACCTAAAGCATACGTAATCAGCCCCAGATGCTGGATCCCAACCTGCAACCCCATGACTTGCAGAGAAAATATTTCACTCATTCCTTGGCACATCCTTAATTCATTCGAAGCTAAACTTTCAGGCCATATTTTCTGCTTAAACTTAATAACTCAGCTTTGACATTCCTTCCCAGTGACCCCAAAGTTCCGTTTGGCTGCCTCGACACCTGCTCTCAAATGCATTAGAAGCACTCAGATTTTATTTTAAACTATCAGTTTTCGTTTCTTTGCTCAGCCTGAGGCCATCCTTTGCACGGAAGTAGAGGATACTAGCTTCTATTCCACTGTTAATTTTATTTCTGTCTTAGGTTTCTCTCAAGGTTTTGTTGATGTTGTTTTGGAGACAAAAGTCCTTGGATCATAAGATCTTGGAAGTCTGTGAATCTTGTGGTTTCACATCTTGATTCTGGAAGCTAATGGGGAAAGATTCCAACTATCCTTGTAGTTATCTACTTATGTAAATGAGTTTGTGATAATAAACTTTGATATTTTATGTGATGCTAAAAAAATCTGTGGCTCTCTAGAAATTCTGGCATAAACACTAACATCCAAGCATGAACTTTTCAAAAATTTAGTTAACGATCTAAAAAAAGTACAGCTAAAATTTTAAAGAGCCACAGTTAAGGCTTTTTGATTTGATTAAGTTTGTTAAAAATCTGAGAACACAGGAAAATTTCAAATCTATTGAAAAATAATAACTATACCTATTTCCAGTGGGAGGGGGTTATAGCTAAACTTATTGCAGTATGAAAAGGTGGCTAAAATTACTCTACCTTCCTGTATGAAATAATTCTCCCACATTACTCTATTTTTAAGACTAAGTATATTTTTTATGTTAATGAAATTAAAGATCAAAACACGTTCGGGGAGAGTGTGTTGATTCTGGAATTGTGTGTGTGTGTGTGTGTGTGTGTGTGTGTGATTACTGGCAATAAATGGCTGTGTTTATGAAAAAAAGGAAATTAGAACATGAAAGAAGTTTAAGCCTAAGACCTCCTCAGATGTCTTTATAAAAATATGGAATTTTATCTGGGAACATTTTAGTGGTAAATGACAGTTTTTGCTTTTATGAAGGCAGCAACACCTATCTGATCTATATCTGAGAAGATTTAGGAAACACAGTTCCCCAAATTGCCATGAGTTTCAGAAAGTAACTGCAAATGGAGGCATTTTATTTTTTGGAGGGGGAAATCAAGAGGTTAAAATAATAATCTCCACCTACAACTTGTTCTGAGCTGCTTTTTTCTTTCAAACTGAGGTGGGCAGATGTAGAACCTTAGACACTGGTTTCCCTATCGTATTTCCCTCTAACTCCCGGTAACACCAAATAAACCCTTAATCACATAAGAAATCACTCAACTTTTACTACCCCTCCTGCTCCTTGACCCATCACTAGCCCATTTCATTTCCCATGGTCTGGCCTCTTGGCCTCTTTCTTTAAAAGCCGTATCACCGGGCTTCCCTGGTGGCGCAGTGGTTGAGAGTCCGCTTGCCGATGCAGGGGACACGGGTTCATGACCCGGTCCAGGAAGATCCCACATGCCGCGGAGCGGCTGGGCCCGTGAGCCATGGCCACTGAGCCTGCGCGTCCGGAGCTTGTGCTCCACAACGGGAGAGGCCTGTGTACCGCAAAAAAGAAAAAAAAAAAAGCCGTTATCACCTGGCCATCAAGCAACTTCCAGCCCCTGGATCCTGTCTGGTTTCTGGTTTCCACCAGGTTACCTAGAGTTTACAGACTGGCCATGCTGCCTCTGATCCTTTTCTGTCCCTGGAATTGTTGTCTCCCCACTCCCCCTGCCACCCCCAGGCATAAAGTCTTTCTCTAGCGCTGGGTCCGTTCTTCTACCAGCTACTTAGAGGCCTTGATTCCTTGAAGAAGATGTTTTTTTTCTTTCCTTCCCACTAGAGAAGTGAAACATTGCTTCCCACTCTGAATGATGCCTCACTTGGCAACTTTCCATGTGATTTCCCATCCACAGGTAGATTGTTTATGAGACTAGTGCATGTTTATGAGACTAGGGCACCTACTTCTAAGTCCAAAACCAATCAACCATTCTTCATGAAACAAAATGAATACATGATTTCTAACCCGAAAGTTAGTATCAAAGCCTTAAAACATTCTCATCATCTCCACTTCAACATGTCCCAAATAACCTTCACCTCCATCTGTCCTTTCCCTTTCTTACCCAATGCTTAGCTAACCCTGTTTCTTGGTGTTTCCCATCTCTGCCCATGGCACCAAGATTCATCCATCACCAGACTCTAAACTAGGTGGGCCTTTACTCCTCCCTCACTTCCATGGAGACAGAATGTATTAGTGGTGGACAATCACCCAGAGTTAGACAAACATAGCTTTGAATCAAGTGCCACAACTTTTTAGATTTGTGAGTACTAAGATGATCTCCAGCTGAAAACTATGGATAGCAGGAGCCATTTATAGGGTTATTGCAAGAATCAGTGAGATTATATAAAATACCTGCATAACACTGGAAAAATAGGAAGTGTTCAATAAATTGGCAGTTATTGGTTTTACTATTATTAATGATTATGATTATTACTAGTCTTCAATATCCTATCTCATTACCTTTCTGTATCAGTCAGGGTTAAACTAGAAAAGAAGAACCATTGTGTGTGTGTGTGTGTATATATATATATATATATATATATATATATATATATATATACTTAGAAGGATTTAATATTATGTAATTGTGGGAGCTGGTTAAAAGGTTCTGTAAGTGTAAGGCTGTTGTGTTATATCTGATGCTAGAGTTTCCAGCCCACAGGGCATGCGGTGAGGAAAGTAAGATGGATGTAAAGTGCAGGACAACAAGAGCAAGATGGAATCTACAAAAATGAAATAAAGTCTTTGTCAGCTCTTATTGCCTCTGTCTTTGGTGGTAAGAGTATCCTACAGAAACTGGCCCAGGAGTTGGAGAAACTGAGGGAAGATCTAGGGGAAGATGGAGCAGTTTGGGGTCCAGATGCTGCTTTACACAAAAGAGGCAAATCAGCAGATCAACTACACAATATCTACTGCTTCCTTTGCACCCTCCAAATCTGCCCTGAATATCCTTTGTGGTCTACCAAAACCAGAAGCATACAAGAAAAAATATGTGGTACATATACACAATGGAATATTACTCAGCCATTAAAAGGAACAAAATTGTGCCATTTGCAGAGATGTGGCTGGACCTAGAGACTGTCATACAGAGTGAAGTCAGAAAGAGAAAAACAAATATCATATAATATTGCTTATATGTGGAATCTAGAAAAAATGATACAGATGAACTTATTTGCAAAGCATAAATAGAGACACAGAGGTAGAGAAAAAACATATGGATACAAAACAGGGAAAGGAGGGGTGGGCTGAATTGGGAAAGAGGAACTGCAACATACACACTACTATGTATAAAACAGATAACTAATGAGAACCTACTGTATAACACAGGAAACTCTACTCAATGCTCTGTGGTTACCTAAACGGGAAGGAAATCCAAAAATGAGGGTATATATGTAAAGCTGATTCACTTTGCTGTACAGCAAAAAACTAACACAATATTGTAAAGCAACTATACTCCAATAAAAATTAATTTAAAAAAAAGGAAGAGGAATCCAGAAGACACAAACCCTCCTGGCTTTGTGGATCTACTATGAAGGCACCAGGCCTTCCTTCAAGATGTGTCTTCATGGCCTCCTCTTCCAGTTTCCATTAGAGCATTGGTATCTAAGTGGTTCTTCAGTTTTTAATTTTTTCCTCCCATTTCCAACCGTTCTTTTTCTAGATTGCTCTTCAAAGAACTTTGCTTTTATCACACCACCATTCCTAATCTGATGCCACCGAAGCCTCTGCCTAAGGGGAGCACAGTTGTTCCTCCCCTATTAAGTGCTTGGGTTGGCCAGATTGATCTCCTTTGTCTTCCCAAAGCACCCTGGTCTGTTTTTGCATTGTTCCCACTAGGAAATCACTCCTCATTCCCCCTTTTCCTTTGACTCTTTTGTCTATAATTTAGCCACTTTAGAGCCCAACTTAGGTTCCACCTTCTCTCTCAAGACCCTCTAAGCCCAGGCAGCTCAGATCTTGTGGCAGCTTCTGGGACACAGCAAACATTGCTCCTCATTTGGTCTGGGGCTCTCTCTAATGTGGTATTTTAATTCCCCTTGAAGTCTCTTGCAGAGCTGGGAACCTGGTGGGAATTCCCCTTGAAGTCTCTTGCAGAACTGGGAACCTGGTAGGAACTAATTACAAGCTTTATAGTGAAAGAAATAGCATTTTATATGACATATTATGCACAAGTAGAAAACCACATGTGATGTTTCACTGCATGGTAGCAGAGCTCTGTTTCCCAGGGCAATGATGTGGTGTCCATCCCGTGGCTGTTGTGACAAGGTCATACCAAGCTCTCATGACTTAGATGTAATATATGCAGTTACCACTGAGTCTTTGTTTAATCCAATGCACATACTTCAGTTTTTTTTCTTTTTTCTTTTTTTTTAAACATCTTATTGGAGTATAATTGCTTTACAATGGTGTGTTAGTTTCTACTTTATAACAAAGTGGATCACCTCTATGTGTACATATTAATATTCCTCCAGGGAGACACTTTTCTCTTTTTTTTGGTATTTTTTTTCTTGGAGGAAGCTTGGGCTTTGCTCATTGGAGCTGGGATTTGATCTCTGTTCACATTTTACTTCATCAGAAAGGCCCTGACCACTCCCTCTAAAATCACTCCCAATCACTCTCTTGTCCAGCTTTATTATTTTTTTTTACAACACTTAACCACGGCCCATGTTATACATTTTCACTGTGTAATTACACATGTTGTGTCTGTCCTACTGGAATGCAAGGTCTCTGATTTATTCATTGTGGAATCCCCAGTGTCGGGCACTTAGTAGAACCTTAGTAAATATTTTTCAAATGAATGAATGAAATTGGTTTTGTTTGCCTCTTGCTGGTACACCAGGTCATTTTACCTCTCTGGGTCTCTGTACAATGGCAGAATTAGAAATGGACTGGCTGCCAGTTATTCTACTGCTAGTGCTTTGGGAGTGTAGCACATAGGGACAGGACACACAGAGGGTGAAAGCCCAGGCTCTGGGGTTAGACACTGCTAGGAATCCTGCCTCAGCCTCTTGCATGCTGTGTAAACCTGGATGGATTCTCACTTTTCTGAGCTTCGGTTTTAAAGTGGGGAAAAAAATAGTACTTCTCTCAGAGGGATGTTCCGGGACTAAGACAGAAAAGAGCTCAATGCTTCACACATAGTCAGTGCTCATTAGATATAAGATGGTGTGGTAGACTGAATGATGGCCCTTGAAGATGCCCACACTTGAATTCCTGGCACCTGTGAATCTGTTACCTTATGGCGAAAAGGGACTTGTATGTGTGATTAAATTAAGGATCTTGATCTGGGAAGATCATTGTGGATTATCTGGGTAGATCTAATATAATCACAAGGGTCTTATAAGAGGGAGGCTGGAGGATCAGAGTTAGAGAGAGAAAATATAAGGACAAAACCAGAGGTTGGAGCCATGTGCTTTGAAGATAGAGGAAGAGGCCACAAGTGAAGGAATGTAGGTGGCATCCAGAAGCTGGAAAAGGCAAGGAAATGGAGATCCTCTAAGCCTCCAGAGAAACCAGCCCTGCCAGCACCTTAATTTTCATCCTGTAAGACTCATTTCAGAATTCTGACCTCCAGAATGATAATATATTAGTGTTATAGTTGGTGGTAATTTGCTATGGTGGCAACAGGAGACTAACGCACATGGTCTCACCATGCATTCACTTGTCACTTGGCCTGTTTCCATCAGCAACACACTGAGGTTACTATTGCCTTTTCAACTCCCAACATGGCCAGACACCTCTTCTGGGCTCTCTCTGGGTGGAGACTCAATGTTTGAGTACTGGGGACTGATTTATTTCTATTTCACTGGCCAGGTCAGGATTGTGACATGATAGCCAAAGTGATTTTCCTCATTCTCATTCTCTGTTGACATTCTTCTTTCCATCACGATGCTTAATTTTAGTGCTCAGAGCCCTTGGATTTCTCTCTGACATGTGCTCTGGTCTCCTTTTCAGTGACCTATTGCTACATAAACCGCCGCCTCCAACTTAGTAGCTTGAAATAACAACTACTTTATTATTTCCCGTGGCTCAGTGATCTCGTGGGGCAGGTTGCAGGTCTTCTAGTGGCTTCTTGTAGGGTTGTAGTCACATAGCAACCGGGACTAGGGTCATGGAGCCTTGACCAGGAAGCTGGGCCTCTCTCCCTCAAGGTTTAGTCTCAGGGCCTTTCCTTTCCACGTGGCCTTCCCAATAGGGCAGGTGTACTTTTTATGTGGACTCTCAGGACTCCTGTACAAGTTTCCTGGGACTGCCATAACACATTACTACAAACTGGGTGGCTTAAAATGACAGCAATTTATTCTCTCACAGTTCTGGAGGGCAGAAGTTGGAATCAAGGTGTAGGCAGGACCAGACTCCCTCCAGAGGCTCTAAGGGAGAATCCTGGTGAAGCTCTTTCTAGGATCTGGTGGTTTCAAATGTTCATTTGCTGGTGGCATCATCACTCCAATCTCTGCTTCTTTCTCCACATGGACTTTTCCTCCTCTGTGTCTTGAATCTCCCTCTGCCCTGCTCTTATAAAGACACTGCCATTAGATTTAGGGGTCACCTGGATAATCCCAGGTGATCTCATCCCAAACCATTAACTGAATTACATTTACAAGAAAGCTTTTTTCAAATAAAGTTATATTGGGGCTTAAGACATGGACATCTTTTTAGGGAAGCATCATTCACCCACCACAACTCCCAAAAGCAAGACTCTGAGAGAGGAAGTGGGAGCTGTCAGGTTTCATTTGACCCAGAACTGGCCCAGGGTGGCCTTTGCCCCATTCTTCTGGTTGTTGGACATCACAGGTCCAGCCAAGATTCAGTGCTCAAGGGGTCTCCATGTGGGCACCAGCCAAGAAGCGTGGCTCATTAGAGCAATGGTTGACCACAAGCTACCTCACCTGCTGACCTCACTTCTCCCAGAACTATCTTTTTCTGGAGGCATTTTCCCTGCGACATCACACATGACCCTGCCTTAGTAGTTATGCTTCTCAGAGTGGACTGAAAGGAACATGGCCCATTAGAATAAACAGGTATATGAAAGATAACAATGGTTAGGTGGTTCATTTCCCTCCATGAAGAATTCACTTTTAGTCAGCCTCTTCAAGCTTTAATTCAAATTCACAACCAGGTATGAAAAATATTTTTGATGGAATGAGGGCAAGGGTGGTTACTGGTACTTTTCAAGTTCTGCACGAAGGCCATTTCCTGCTTTGCTATATGTGGCCTAAGCTCAGAGCAGATTATGGCCAAGGTGATGCAGCTTTGAAGGGTGTGGGCTTTGCAGAAAGATGGACCCACACTCTTGCTCTGTACTTATGGCAGCTCTGAGAACTTGGGGGTAACAAGCTGCCTCCTCTGTAAAATGCAGGGAATAAGGCTAAACTTCCAAGGTGTACTTGAGGATAACATTGATGAAGAGGAAGATGTGATATTGTGAAATCAAGGTGACCTGCCCAGGGGGTATATAAAAAGTATTGAAGTAAAGTCGATTCAAATGAAACAAACAAACAAAAAATGTGCCTTTTGCTGGATATCTAATAGTCAGCTACATTATTAAGATGTAACTCTTAAGTCCTTTCATTTATACACATTCTCTCTTTTTCTTTTATTCATTAATAAATGTTCAATACACAGCATCTGCTGGCTTGTGAACACCATGGAAGAACTTGTGATAATCTCACATCTCTGAACTTGGTTCAGAGCTAAGAAAAACAACTGGCTTGATAATTTCCAGAGGACATTAGTTTGCATTTCCCTTGCCTGGGAAGGTCACCTGGGTCTCTTTTCCTCTCCACATGTGCGTGTGGTTTCTCTGAGTCCCTTGCACAGAAGTGTTCAGCAGAGCAGAAAGTCACACTCTGATGAGAGGAGGGTTCAGTTTTACATTTGGTTTCACTTCTGGTCTGTGCGATGTTCCTCAGAAGTTTCTTAAACTTGCTGACAAACTGTCTTTTGTCTCTCTAAATAGCCCCCCCACCACATGGGGCGCTTTGTTGGTTCACAAACAGGAGATGGAGAAGGACTCCACAGGACACAGAGCCGAAGAAGGGTCCAGGTGTCCGTGGTAGTAGTAGACTTGTCCAGGTCTGCTTGCTGGGGTGCTGGGACAGACAGTGGCTTCCGGGGTCCCTTGCCTCTGCCACATTGGTCAGAATTCAGCTCTGTGTTGATGACACTCACTGTCACCCACGGACTACATTTCCTTAACCATCAGGGCTCTTGCTTCCTTCCTCCTCTCTCCTCAGTGCTTTCCTTTCACACTCGCTTCCTGATCAGTAATCTATATAGGTATGGAATTTAGAGTTAGAAAGCCTGGTTTTAAAATCAGCTTAATTGCTATTTCTTCTTCTCAGATCTTTGTCAAAATATTTCACTTCCCTAAGCCTAGAACGTTTTTATCCATAAAAGGGAAAGAGCAACATCTGACCTGGTCCTGGTGTGTGTAAAGATGATGTGATTAAATGAGGTAGTGTCTCTGAAACCTCTTTGTAACTTGTGAGTGCTTCCCAAATGTAAGCAATCATTTGTATGTTCCTGGTGGGTCATGAGTGGTCAAACATGTGGACTGGTCAGAGTGTTTCAAGAAAGAGCAGAAAGGAAGTGGACAGATAGACTTAAGCAGTTGGCACTGAGCTATGTGTTCTAGGTGCAGGGGAGGGGACCTTAAAGATTTTCCAGAATCATGCCCATTTTATAGATGAGGACACTGAGGCCAGAAGGGTGAAGGGTTAGGCTTAGCTCCCAGACTTTCTTCCCTACCTTCATGATTTTAACTGAATTTATTGTCACCTGCAAATATTTCATCTATGGATTTTTTTATTGTTTATCTGCTCTCACCACCCTCACACCCCACTCCAGTACTACCCAGACTGTCAGCCCCCTGGGAGCCAGGACCTGACTGACTGGTCCATCTCTGTGTGCCCAGAGTTGTGGGCAGTGCTGGCACAGAACTGGGCCTGATGGAGAAGTGCCCAATGATGTGATGTGTGATGTGTCCAATCCCTCTCTTGATTCCTAGTCTAGAGGTTCTGTTGGTTCCTCTACCTCTCTCCATTTCAGGGGTGGAGTGTGTACCCTGGAAAAGTCCTTCTGGGTTGCCCTCTCTTTCTTTTGGCCCTTGGGAATCTCTGAGAAAGAAATCTTCAGCAGAGACCTAGCTGTCATTTCCCACCCACTTCTAGGAAATTAATAGGCACAGAGGTTGCTTGTAGGTAAAGAATCTACTCATATGGAAAGTGTGAGAGAAGTGAACTCCATAATGTCATGGATCAGGCTGTGTGCTTGTGATTAGGTTTCAATGACTGGGTGAGTGACTGCCCCATAGAAGAGCCTGGGTAATGTCTGCTGAAAGAGTGAGGGAATGAATGAATGGCTTCTTAAGAATACTGATAAACTGGGAACACGACTGCAAGATGATTGTTGGAATGACACTTGGATGGCCCCTCAATACTCTGAAAGAGGGGGACGAGGGCAGTGAGATGACAAGAGGACACAGAGTGCTTTCGTCTGTTACTGGAAGTCAGAATATCTGGTTGGGAAGTTTTCATGCAGATGGGGGTGGGGCGAGAAGCAAGTGCAGCTGCGGTGGGGATGAACAGGCCATCACTGAAACCGTAAATATGCCATGGACCCACGCTGTGATGCTGACAGATGCCCTCCCTGCAAGGCTCAGATGGGAGAGACTTGCCAAGTCCAGATTTTAAATTAGATTCACCTGAGCCCAGTCAGGGAACTGTCATCCTTCTGATGGAATGGAAAGGGGAGGGGGCCGAACAGAAGGAGATCTTTGTAACTGAGCCTACCTGACTTTCCTCAGTGGGAGACACATGAATCCTGTTTCATGTCAAGGAGAGGTAGTTAAAATGCAGACTGCTCACTCCTGGTCTCAGAATTCGGGAGGTGTGGTTCATGCCTGTAGACCACTCATCTTCCCTTCCTTTGATCTAACACTTGATGTGGAAAAAGGCTTTTATGTGTGATTCCTATATAATGGGTAATTTAGTCCATCCCATTATGAAAAAGTGGTAAGCCTAGTTCTAGTACATTTGCTTCAGTTATTCTTTAAAGTATCTAGTAACGTATTATTCTCATGTGCTTTAAGTAGCCTGAACACTTTTTCTCAGTTGTTTGGAGTATAATTCGGGGGCTCCTTTTAGCCAGTTTAAAACTAGTAAGTTGTACATTAAAAAATAAAATAAAACAAGGATGTACTCTGCCAGTGTGCACATTTGTGTAAGAGAGGGGATGCCAAGGGGATATATTGACACAGCAACCAAATAGGACTTGACTTATGTATCACTGAAATTAGTATATCATCATGTATGCTAACTTTCAGGTCCACTTCTGATCTTTTAATGCAATGACCCATACTTAAAAAAATACCCTCCCTCCGTTCAAAGCCTGAGCATTATATTTCTGAATTACCTTTCTCAGCTGGTCAAATAAGAGTCCTAAACTAGTTTACAAGGAGTCAACTGTAGAAGTCTAGCTTGGAGGCTCAGGCACAATCCTGTCTGAATGAAGTGGCTGCCTGTAGAAACGTTCAAGTTCATCAAATTCATGTGAGCCATAGCAAACCAAGACTAGTAACTCTTGATTCACAAACCACATGTCTGCTTTTTATTTTTAAATGATTTGAAACTTTCAAGGTTGAGGAAAAAGCCTTTCTTCATGCTTGCATTTCTCAGAGGAAATTCTCTACAAGACTGATATTTCTCTAAGAAAGAGTGTACTTTAAAAAATAATTGGCCAAATTGCCCTTTAAAATATCATTTCAACCCTTTGAAATAGATACTATCTATCTGACTTGACTTCTCTTGGGGAGGGCTTAAAGGAGTGGAGAATGAAAAGCAACATGAACTTTTGAGTTTGGGCTTTGGTTGAAGAAGCATGAGGATCTTGGAAGCCCCCCTTGGGAGGGGGGCTTCCAAGATCTAACAGGATGGAGGAGGTTTTGATTTCTTACCTCACTGAGGAAAGGGGGTAACGAGTAATTTCTAAATAATTCAGAGTATAACTGATTCTGTGGTTTATGGGTTTCCTACTCCAAAGTAGAGCTATGCTCAACAAGTTGCTTTATGGACCAATTTGTAGTAGTATTGAGGTGGCAGTATCTGTGAACAAGCCAGAGCTCAGAGTGAACTTAGAATACATGTGCAGGGTATAAAACGTTTGTGGAGCACTGTGGGTGAGAGGAAACCTTAGCTGCTGAGAAGAGGCATGGTAAGGCCACCACATAACCTTTTCTGTTTCAATGCTAAAATATTCTCTTTCAAAGCAAAATATTTCAAGCTTTCCATATGCCTTCTTCTTCCTTAAAGGATAATAAACACTTTTAAACATTTTCACCTCTTACAACATACTATTCTGTGCTTCTGAGTGTCACTTTTACACTGTAACCTAAAAATATCAGTAACATGGCAGAATACTTGAGACAGGTACATGTCCTTCCTCTGTCTCTCTCTCTTTCTTCCAGGCAGGACATGGATGTTCTTATTTCTCGAGAGGCAGGGCAGAGAGAAGCTCATCAAAGCTATGGTACTTGGTGTCCCAGAGAGAGAGGGAAGGATGGTTCCCAGTCTGGTATAGGTATTCAGGGCAACTGGTGTTGAAGCAGCTGAGACCTTTGAACTGCTCAGTGGTAGCCCTCTGGGAAAGAGATGGAGCTCAGAGAAGGATGAAGGTAGCATCTGACTAGACTCTGGGCTTGCCTGCCTGGTGACCACTCCAAGATCTGCTCCTGAGAGCAGCCAGAGGTGGATCACGGGGCACCTTGCAGGCTTCAGCCATGATGATATTAGTTGTGCTCAGTATAGTTTTAAAGATTAGAAGCTTTTCTCCTCTTTCCATGGAGCCAAGTTAGTTCCATGGATTCTGGAGTGAACCTGGGAGAGGGAACATGGCCTAAATAGTGGCAGAATTTCCTTGTAAGCCAGTTATACAGGGGAGAGGATAACTTTTAGGTCCACAAATTCTTTGACATTTCTCCCTTCAAAAAGTACAGTTTATTTCCTTCCTCTTGAGTGCCTCACTTCCAATGAACAGTCTGTGGCAGAAGTGATGGATGTCACTTCCAATGTTAGGTTATAAAAAGACAGTGGCTTCTATCTTGGGTGTGTTGCCCCTTGCCCTCTCTCTAGCTGCCAGAGAGGAATTGATGGTGTCTGCCAATAGCCATGTGAGTGCCAATAATCTCCTAAGTTACGTAAATCACCTCTGCCATATGCTATTCATTAGAAGTGACTTACTAGAGCCAGCCCACACTCAAAGGAAGGGTTTACACAAGGGTGTATATATGAGTTGGGGGACCACTGGAGGCTACCCTATAGGCCACCACAAATACCAATTTAGCTTCAAAACTATATTTTAAGGATGAGGACAAATTTTCCTTCTGTAGATTGGCTTGCTCTAGTATTGAGAGAATTTGCTGAAGAGATATCCTTGGTATAGTGTTTTATGGAAACATCAAAATAAGAAGCAAAGCCCTGATTCCTTGTCACGTCACAGTATCTGCTGGATGATGTGTGGAGATCACTGTCCAAAGTCTGATGTGAGTCATTATTCATAAGATCTAACAAACCAGGTCTTATGAATAATCTCTACATCAGAGCTTCTTAAACCTGGGCAGGTCCAGCATTAAGTCACTTCAAATTGACTCCAGAATCATCACTTTGGCTTGGGAATGTGGCCTGGGGCATGCTTTCCACAGTGATAGGATTGTTCTCAAGAGTCAAGGAAGACACAGATTGCCCAGATTAAAATCATCCACTCAGAGAAATAGTCACTTTAATGACATCTATAGAACTTAAAAATGAAAATCTAGTATTGATAGTTTTCTGATTTGCAGTACAAACACAGAGAGAGAAAAATAAAATTGAAACAAAACAGTAACACATCAGGAACATTCTGCTACCAGGCTAATGATAACTTTTCATCACAGAATCCATTCTAGTGCCTATCAGTTAGAGAATGAGAGAGACAGACAGAGAGAGAGAACCTGACTGATATACTAGGATTCTGCAGTTACCAGCCCTTAGAAACAGCAAAAAGATGAGAGGCTATATGAAGCCAGGTACTGAGCCAGGAGCAGTTTTCTCCCTGTGAGTCCAACCATTTACATTTCCTCTGCATGTCTCCCACTGATGCCTAGCCAAGTGAGGGAACACTTCCTTTTGGGTTCTGTCCCTCTTATTTTGTTGGGTTCTCACAGGGCTTCCAGTTACAAAATCCCTGCCTCACGAGTGCTGCTTGTTCTCCTGTTCTTCAGGTCTGTTTCTCAGGACTTCAAAATACAGATTTGTAAAACTATGATCTCTTTCTCTTTTTTCAGAAGGAAAGAATTGTGCTAAATGAGATTTTACACAAACACAATAAATGTATCTAATGGTAACTCTTGGACTGTGTGACTGACCAGGGTAACAAACTGTCAAGTGCCAGGATTGTTCAGGCAGCAGGTGGCGACATTTAGCCAGGGTGCTGCCCCAGGGATGTGGGACTCACAAGAGGCTGGATTTGCTGAGTCCTTCCGCTCCTGATGGGCAAGGACTCCATAACTATAAAGTTCCTTGAAGACACTGGATGTGTCTTGTTGATGTAAGTTTTGTCCCAGCTCCCTGACTATATAGGGATTTTTATTTTATTTTATTTTTGCAGTATGCAGGCCTCTCACTGTTGTGGCCTCTCCCGTTGTGGAGCACAGGCTCCGGACGCGCAGGCTCAGCGGCCGCGGCTCACAGGCCCAGCCTCTCCGTGGCATGTGGGATCTTCCCAGACCGGGGCATGAACCCGTGTCCCCTGCATCAGCAGGCGGACTCTCAACCACTGCACCACAAGGGAAGCCCTATATAGGGCTTTTTGAATGAATTTATGTATACCTGAATCTGTGAATAAAACATTCTAACATTGTGCCAGGTTTTGAATGAGCTACTGCCATGTGGGTTAAAGTTTCCTCTTTGTACCAGCTGAGGAAACATAGACATATTAATTATACTCCCTTCTATACAGTGCATATAAGACTGGTAGTATTGGTTCTGTAGGGTCTAAAAGTATAAACACAGGAAAGTCACTAGAGACTACTTGGCATTCAGTAGATGCTCAATAAATGTTTGTGCCTGAGACATGGTAAGCAAATGAATGATATCAACTTCTTTTTTAACATTAAATTTGTGTTTATTTTTTAATATAATTTTTAAAGGTTACACTCCATTTACAGTTATTACAAAATATTAGCTGTATTCCCAGTGTTGTACAGAACATCCTTGTAGCCTATTTTACACCAATAATTTGTATCTCTTACTTCCCCTATCCCTATATTGCCCCCTCCTCTCTCCCCTATCCACACTGGTAACCACTAGTTTGTTCTCTATATCTGTGAATCTGCTTCTTTTTTGTTATATTCACTAGTTTGATGTATTTTTTAGATTCCACATATAAGTGATATCATACAGTATTTGTTTTTCTCTGTCTGACTTATTTCACTGAGCATAATGCCCTCCAAGTTCATCCATGTTACTGCAAATGGCAAAATTTCATTCTTTTTTATAGCTGAGTAATATTCCACTGTATGTATATATATATACCACCTCTTCTTTTTTTTTAACATCTTTATTGGAGTATAATTGCTTTACAATGGTGTGTTAGTTTCTTCTGTATAACAAAGTGAATCAGCTATACATATACATATATCCCCAAATCTCCTCCCTCTTGCATCTCCCTCCCAACCCTCCATATCCCACCCCACTAGGTGGTCACAAAGCACCCAGCTGATCTCTCTGTGCTATGTGGCTGCTTCCCACTAGCTATCTATTTTACATTTGGTAGTGTATATATGTCCATGCCACTCTCTCACTTCGTCCCAGCTTACCCTTCCCCCTCCCCATGTCCTCAAGTCCATTCTCTACGTATGCATCTTTACTCCTGTCTTGCCCCTAGGTTTTTCAGAACCATTTTCTTTTTTTTTTTTTAGATTCCATATATGTTAGCATATGGTATTTGTTTTTCTCTTTCTGACTTACTTCACTCTGTATGACAGACTCTAGGTCCATCCACCTCACTACAAACAACTCAGTTTCATTTCTTTTTATGGCTGAGTAATATTCCATTGTATATATGTGCCACATCTTCTTTATCCAGTCATCTGTGGATGGACACTTAGGTGGCTTCCACGTCCTGGCTATTGTAAATAGAGCTGCAATAAACATTGTGGTACATGACTCTTTTTGAATTATGGTTTTCTCAGAGATACCACCTTTTCTTTATCCATTCATCTATTGATGGACACTTAGGTTGTTTCCATACCTAAGTGGTAATTGTAAATAATGCTGTTCTGAACATTGAGGTGCATATATCTTTTCAAATTAGTGTTTTCGTTATTTATAGGATATATACCCAGGAGTGGAATTGCTGGGTCATGTGGTAAGTAGTTCTATTTTTAGTTTTTTGAGAAACTTCCATACTGTTTTCCACAGTGAGTGCACCAATTTACATTCCTACCAACAGTGTACGAGGGTTCCCTTTTCTCCACACCCTCGCCAATACTTGTTATTTGTGTTCTTTTTGATGATGGCCATTCTAAGGAGTGTGATGTGATATCTCATTGTGATTTTAATTTATGTTTCCCTGATAATTAGTGATGTTGAGCATCTTTCCATGTGCCCGTCATTGCATATGGTTTACGCTTTATGACTTTATTGTGTTTGTAGGAGTGCTCCTTTCTCTCTGACTGGAAGCCACTTCTTGTGTCACATCATTCCTGGTACCTCAGTGCCTGGCTGAGTAGTTTACACAGTGCCTATTCAAATTAAAAACAAACAACAAAAAAAGAGTTGATTGAATGAAAGAAGGTCTACATTCAAATCCTGCTTTGAATTCCTCCGTGACCAAGAGGCTTAATACTTCTGGGCCTCCTTTTTCTCACTTATACAGGATTTTTTTTTTTTTTTTTTTTTGCGGTACATGGGCCTCTCACTGTTCTGGCCTCTGCCATTGCGGAGCACAGGCTCTGGACGCACAGGCTCAGTGGCCATGGCTCATGGGCCCAGCCACTCCATGGCATGTGGGATCTTCCCGGACCGGGTCACGAACCCGTGTCCCCTGCATCGGCAGGTGGACTCTCAACCACTGCGCCACCAGGAAGCCCCAGAATTTTTTTTTAAATCTGCCTTTCAGGGTTGCAATGGAAAATGAATATGTTGAAGTACTTAGCATGGTGTCTGGTATATAGTAGGTTCATAAGAAATTTTAGTTTCCCTCCTTCCTTTTATGGCAAGAATCCCTCAGCTATGCTCAGGTTCTTGATGGCCCTGGTGATGTCTCTTGTTCAGATAGTCCCTCTAAGTGCCAAGGGGCATGTGAGTGAAGGCAGCAGATGAAATGTACATGAGGCACAAGAGCCAGCCCTGTAAACCCACCTTCCCCTATTTTTCCTTCCTTCTCTCTCCTGTCCCTCCTGCCTGCCTGCCTTCCTCTCAAAGGTTCCTACCCAGTTGATTATATCAGATTATATGTACCCAGCCTGAGGGTCATACTTCACCCTGGACTGGCAGAAGAGCCTGCATCAACCAAACGTATGGATTGAGAGGAGGGTCAAAATCAGGGTGCACAGGAGGGGCTGGAAACAGTGTAAACCAGGATGCTTTTTAGCTAGAAAAGAGAAATGGATGGTGAGCTGGCCTAGGGAGGCATGTCAGTTACAGGTGTGATCCCCTCTAGAAGCAGCTGGAGAAATCAGTAGGGCCCAGTTAGAAAGGGTTTGGGGTTCTGCTTTAGGAAGTATGGACTCTATCACACAGCAGTCAGTAGAGCTCAGTTGTTGGAGATGACAGAGGTGGGGTAATGGGAGAGGACACTGGACTAGAAGAAGGAGAGACTATGGATATTCATCAAGGCATGGATGCTGGTGCATCTATATTTTCATTTTTCACAAAACACTACATTTGATGGTTATCTATCTTGGGCTGCTGTAACAAAATGGCATAGGCTGAGTGGCTTAAATAGTGAACAATTATTTCTCACAGTCTTAGAGGCTGAGAAGTCCAAGGTCAGGGTATGAGCATGGTTGGGCTCTGGTAACACCTCTCTTAGTGATTTATAGATAGGCTCTTATCCCCGTATCCTCACACAGCCTTTCTTGGGTGCATGCATGTGGAGAGAGAGATCTCTCTCTTCCTCTTCATATAAGGGCACTAATACCATTATGAGGAATCCCTCATGAGCTCATCTAAATCTAACAAACAGCTTCTCAAAGGCCCCAGCTCCAAACACCATCACATCAGGGGTTAAGGTTTCAAGATAGAAATGTTGGGTGAACACAGATATTTGGTCCATTACAATGGTGGTACAAAAATGGACTCAGACTCTTCATGTTTTCCCCCTCAATACAGAGGGTCAAATTAGACTACAAAAGTTGTCAATTTTTAAATTTGTTATCATTTGTTAAGTGCAGTTGGAGCCCCATGTAACACAGACTATTTAGTGGGTTTGGGAAAAGACAAGATATAATATCTGCATGTATAACCCTCAATATTTTGAAGATTAAAATGTTTTTATCCTGGAAAAGGAGTCTTGGGTTCTTATTTTTCACTAGAATTTCTTACTGCTATACCATTAAACAGGTAACCCATCCATCAGATGTTATACCTGTCAGCATTCCTCAGTATCCATATTGGTGTCTACTATATATCACTATAGAGACCCAAGAATTCTAGAAAAGAAAGACTCATGTTCAAAATACTTTAGTGATTTATGCAACACACGTGCTACTTGAAATCACTCAGAATCTGATCACTGCATTTTTAGAAGTAAGCATCTTCTTTTGAAGTCATTGTCTTTAATTGAAATAAAAAAGAATGGGTTTTTAAGCACGAAAAAAATGAAAAATGGTGACTTTTCTTCCTGCATTTTCCCAAGAGGTTTAAATATTGTTTTAGGGCTTGGCTTATGGGTCCTGCACATTTTGCAGAGTTCACAGCTGTTTAGGTTTAAAAGGTAATTGCATTTAATTATCAGTGTCAGATAAAATACACACAGCTACTCTGGCCCATTTGGAACCACAGTGAAGTGGAGAGTGAGGCTGGCCACAGAAAAGCTACGCTTGAAGACACAGCTCTAACTCTTTTGAAAAGAAGTTCCTCACCGTGAGACTTCTCCAAATGTTTATCAGAAGAAATTCTGGTAGAGACTCTGGATATGAAGAATGTTGGAAGAGTGGAAGATTGATGTGCCAATTCTCAGGTTTATTTTGATAAATTGTACTGTATCAATATGTAAAAATCTAATAAATATAACTCTTTAAAGAGGGGGATGCTCTAATTTTACTGTTTCAGAGAAGAGTTTTGGCAAAAAGTCAGAATGTGCATTAAAAACACACTTTCAAGAAGTCTAATAAATAAAGTCTTTGAATTATGGTTTCCCAGTGAAAGTTACTTTAAATCATTTTGATAAAGAATTTAAATTAGACCTTTAAATAAGAAAGGCAACTTTTCCTTAACTTATTATTTATAGATAGTTTGAAAATAAAATCTATGCAAGCTGATTTCTCCTTCCATTCTTTATAAGGCAAATAAATATATTGTCAAAATTTAACAGCATATGTGGTTAGCCAAAGATTGTCTTCATTAAAAGGGAGAGGCGAAGGCTAGCTGGCATTTACTGAGCACTTAGAGCTGGGTGCTGTGTGAAATGGTTTATGTACGCTGTGTCATTTAATCTCTCATGAAGAAGTTAAGCAAACAGGCCCTGGATCCAGAATGCTGTGTGACCTTGAGCAAATTACTTATCCTCACTGTGCCTTAATTGTCTCACTTATTGATGGGGCCAGTAATAGTACCCAACTAATAGGGTTATTGGGAGGTTAATTGAGTTTGGACTTGCAAAGTGCTTAGCCCTGTGCCTGGTACATAGAGAGTGTCACTAAATGCTAACTCTTAGTGTAGTTGTCCTCATTTTTCCTTGGCTTAGATGACTAAGAGACTTTCCCTTAAGTACATATCTGGTTAGGGACAGAGCCTGGACTCAAACCCTGGATGCCAACTGTATCTGGGGACATCCTCAGAGCTGTGCACATTCAGAATAAGCTCTTCACCACCTTCATTTCAGACTCCTTTGTGCTTTCGTTCATTCATTGCATTATATTTTATATATATGTATGTATGTTATATATCTATAGTATGTAATATATAATATAGTATATACATAAATTATGGTATATTGTAATACAGTATATTATATAATAAATTATATGGTAATATGTAATATGTTCCATATATAATGTGATGTATAATATAAAATATATTTTATCTTATAATACACTACTGTATTATATAGTAATGTTATATATTACTATATAATATATTACAAGGAAAAATATATTTTATATTATGTATCATGTATTACATTACATATAATACATATTATATATTTACTATATAATTTTATCATATACTATATTACAAAATGTAGTATATACACTATATATTATATAATATCCATGCATGCATACATGTACATGCACATACATGTATGTGTGTACAAATACGCACACATACACATACACAGATACCTATACATATATGTACTGAGGACTTACCCTATGCCACGCACTGGGGATAAATGTGGCAAGAAAGACCCTGTCCTAGGGGACTGGGTTACAGTTGAACAGGGAAGACAAGATGCACCAACAATTACAAGAAAGCGTGTTAGCTGTTATGATCAAGGGAAATGAAGGTTGCAAATAAGGCACATAATGATGATGGAGTAAGGGCAGCTACTTGCTGTGCGATGAATGACAATCTGGCTATCTTCGTTAGACTAAGGTAGAATTTCAGTTTACTAGAATACCCCATTTCCTAAATATTTTGGATAATTGAGCTATCACTGAAACAACCACAAAGATCAAAAATGGTCAAGATGATGCTCAAAGCAAAGTTTATGTTGACTGCATGCAGCTTGGTAAAGTAGGAAGATGTGCTCCAGTCAGCCACACTTGGGTTAGGATCCTGTCTCTACCGCTTATGGGTTGAGTGATTTTACTAAGACATTTAACTTGTCTAAAACGCAGTTCTTATTTCTTTAACAGGGAAACAATGTTTCCTTCATAGAATGTGTGTGTTTCAATGCTCCCTGCCCCTAGCTTCATCCCCGAGGTAGAGTGTCCTTGTCCCTGACACATGTGCAGGTGAAAACTGTCCAGGCACTGAATAGGTCAGGGGTCAGGATCCTGGTCCCTGGATACTTTAATGCTAAGTAACTTGCCATAGCATGAACCTCTTGTTGACTGTCCGTTCTTTCCATAGTTTCTTTCTTTCTTTCTTTTTTTTTTTTTTTTTTTTTTTGAGGTACGCGGGCCTCTCACTGTTGCGGCCTCTCCCTTCCCATTGCGGAGCACAGGCTCCGGACGCACAAGCTCAGTGGCCATGGCTCACGGGCCCAGCCGCTCCATGGCATGTGGGATCTTCCCGTACTGGGGCACGAACCTGTGTCCCCTGCATCGGTAGGCAGACTCTCAGCCACTGCGCCTCCAGGGAAGCCCCTTTCCATAGTTTCTTGATGAAAAGTCTAAGCTTTGGGTGGGATAGGAAAACACTCAGGGATTTTGGAATTTGCGATTCATTACTGGGAGTTCATCGGTATAACCTCCCTTAAGTCAACATGTGGGTCGGCTCTGAACTCTCTGAGGGCTGTAGAGTTTGGGGCCACTTCCTTGGCTAGTTTGGGATCAGTCTGTCCTTCCCTTTATATGCTCAAAGTGAGTCCCGAATTCCATCTGTAACCTCCAAATCCTGCTTCTCTCTTTAGAAAATAACACTCTGCCCTGAGGAAACATTTTATGACTTGGTAGCGTTTGGCGGATGACGTTTCAAAATGAATTAGAGTTTAGTTTTGCGCTCTGTGGCTCCCCTAGGCATTGATTTGAAAGGCACCAGACTCAAAATATTCACTGGGGAGAGGCACATGGACTTTCCCATTTCTCTTCTGAATCTATCATCTAAAAAGCCTTGCTGGAGAACTTTTGCAGCCGCTGCATGCCTTCTTCCATCCCTGGATGCCCACAATGGCAGGGAAGGGTGGGCTGGGGACTTATAAATGCTCCTGATATAAACTCTCCACGCTCTCCTATGTAAGCACAGGAACACATATTTAGTGGGAAATGTATTTGCTAAACACTGTTTAAAACTATTTAAAAATCAATTTTTATTTACAAAAATGCTGTCTAGTGTCACTGAGGCTTAGAACCAACCCTTTAGTCATTCAAACATAATAGCAAAATACACCAAAGAAAATGACTTCTCCATTCCTTTCAACATTCATCTTCAGGCAGATACCAAGGGCCATCACTTTTCATATTAAGGTAATCCACATTTGTTCATATCTCCAGCACCCAAGGAACACGAAACTGCATCCTTGATGAATAAATTGTATTTCTCTGCAAGAGGAAAGACACAAAGAAAGAGAGTTAAATGTCAGGAACAATCACATTCAAAAGCCCATCTGAAATGAAAAAATATGCCACAAAATGTGGCATTCTTAACTTCATCTCTACCAAGTAATTTTTAATTAGATTAATTGTTGTTTGGTACAATTTTGAGCTAGAAACTTCATTTTCATGAAGTAAGGTGAGAGGTTGGTTGCTTCTCTTGCCAGGGACTGAACTTGGGGTTTAAGAAGCTGCAGGAAGAAGTACAGCCATAAGATTACTGCAGAGGCAGAAAAATAAATAAATAAATAAAAAATCTCAAAAGCCTTCAAGTGTCTGCACTTCCTCCACAAACCCACTTGTCGATTGAATTAAGACATTCCTCCCAGCTCAGTTTCCCAGTCTTCAAATGCTTCTCTATAAACTGTTTGAGATCTTAGCCCTTCTAAGAAATGAATCATATTTTCTCTGTCGTACTTGATTGTTGTTGACTACTAATTCACCCTGTATTGATCTCAAGTCCATATTTCTTACTGTTTAGATGGGGAATTATCTCACGGTTTTAAAATGCTGCCAAGTTTCAGAGGTCCTTACAATGGCAGTACCCAGAGGCCAAGTTCCTCCTGGTGAAGCTTGGAAGGATTGGGCACTTAGGCATAACTTTTTGCCCCTTAATTTCTTGTGCCTTCTTTGGTCTGTGGGTCAAGAGGCCCTGTTATTTGGGGGGAGGGAAAGGAGACATGGTGCTTGAGAAGGAGTGAAAGTATGTTTATAAAAAGATGCCATCTCTATGGAGAAGCTTGCCAAGTTGCCTTATTCTTACATTTTTCTCTAGTTCTGGAAACTCGAAAGAGAACTTTATGAAAAAGGCTCCCTGGTACTGAGATATTTTTTTACCTTGTCTGAAATGCAGACAATGTGACAAAGGGAAGACTTAAAATTATCATTTTTTCCTCATTAGAAATATGATATCCATTCATTATAGAGAATGTGGACCACTTAGGAAAGCATAAATAGGCAAATACAACAGATCCACAACCTCATCTCTCAGAGGTTGCTGTATTGTTAGCCTCTGTATAGTGCTCAAGAATGCAGACTCTGACCCCAGGTGCTTGGAGTGTGAGTTTACGCACCACTATTTACAGGCTGTGTGACCTTGGGCAGTGTGCTCATCTGTATTATGGGGAGCATATTAATGATGACTTTGAACCTTTAAATGGAACAAATGGGATGGAACCCTGACCTGTGCCTGGCACATAGTAAGTATCAGATATGTGCAGCTCTCACCCTGTGATTTTTTGTGCGAGGACTTCCTCCTTCTGTAAGCAGGCATGTACATGAACACATGCGATAAACGTTTTTAAGCATTAGCTGCTATGTCAAAAACGTGTTGATCAGACATTTTGTATTATTTCATATTGAGCACCTGAATTTAATGTACTTGTTATATGACTTCACTATATTGAATCATAGTAATTTATATTTTTGCATAAATCATAAGTCTGAATAGGAAATGAAGGTCTTTTTTTCTCCCCCGGCAGCTGAGAGAGTGATTCCACTGCAGATCTTGGAAATGAAGCCAGATGCCTTATGGGACGGTAGAGGGCCAACTTGGCTCTGGATACTGGCTTCATATTAGAATAAGGGAAATGAAAGATAACCTTCCTGTTACCTTTCCCAGTGGGATAGTTATTGAGGCAAAGAAAGGAAAGTGAGGAAAGCATTCTTGGGGCCATTTCCCACCCTAAGAGAAGTCTTATTGAAAGCAGCTCCTCAACAGGATTTGAACCTGTGACCTATGAAACCTGAAGCAGCCCCACTGCTTAGTCTCCTGGAAAAGCTCTCCTTCTGGTGGGTGGAATCAAATTAACCAGAACTGGCAACTGGCCAGGACCCCAGGGACAATACTTACTTTTCCTTGGAGGTGGGAATGAGTGTCCAAGTTGCTGTAATGACTGTCTTTGCAAGAAATGACTTTGGTAGGCAGAGTGCAATTACCTGGGTTGAAGTATAGCCAAGATCTTTGGGTTAATATCTCTGCTTATGTAAGAAGTGCCAAGGGGTTGTTAATGACCCTTCAGGTTAGGACCTAGGCTTGTAAGAAAGGAGAGACTGAAAGAAGCGAGGTTTTGGATTAGAAAGAAGCAGTTTTTGAGTCCCCAACCTCTTCGTCAGTCATGGCTTCAGCATTGGCTCAGAGGGACAAAGCAACAGTACTGGGGTTGCCCTGAAGGCCTTTCTGATCTGCTCCATATATCACCCCTTCCAAAGTTATTTACTGGTGTTGCTGTTGAGGTGGGGGCCCTAGTTTAATGGTGTAGCGGAATAATGCCAAGTGGGTTAGGAGCAGGTTGATATGTTGACCACAGCTGGAATGGTTTCCAAGTGCCTTAGGGCCAGACAGCTCTAATGGACCTGGGTCAAAAGTCTTTAGAATAGCAGGGTTGCTACATCCACCCCCAATCCCAGACCTAAATTTTCCCTCCCCACATCCATCACAGCCCATCATTGCCTTGTACCCACCCTATTTTTCTGGCTTTTTCTCTATCATGCATTTATTGAAACACTGCATTTATAATACTTAAGAGATTTTTCTCGAAATCAGGAATATACATTTGTCTTTTCAATACATCTGTACAGTTTTTATACATACTTTTAGTTCAGTCTGGAAAACTGGCTCACTTTCCTACCACCTACGTTATCTGGAAGGTGAACAGGCCATGTCATTTCACAGATGAAGAAACTGAGGTCGGAGAGATCAAACAACTTGCCCAAGATCGGCAGCTGGTAAGTGGTGGAGCTGGGGTTCGAACTAACCTTGACCTCAGAATCCTTCTCTGGTCTTTCTATTTATATTAGGAAGGAAAACACAGAGTAACCTGACTCATTCCCTTTTCCACATTGCCTCTGTAGAAGAAGGGATGGACCTCTCTAGCTAAGTCTCTTGGTTTGTATAGTAGATCAGACCGTCACTCAGATTAAAGAGCTCTGTGTTTGCTGTATATAGGAGAGAGCGCTGCATCTCTTTAGCAGGGCTGCCCTGAAGGCAATGCCTCCTGCTGCTCTTTCAGCCTCATAGCTCCTGTCCTGTGGCTTTCTGGCTCCTGGTCCCTCACCATCTTCCTTGTCCTGGATTAATCGATTTTTTTTTTTTCTGATCAACCCTCCCCCATCTGTTCAACTTACCCCATCTCTTCAGGATGTCTTTTTGATTTAAGACCAAGTCTCTTCTCCCAGGTCAGAAAGGGCCTCTGCTGGGAGCTGCTGCTGCTTTCAGCATTCTCCTCCCCAGCAATCTTTCTCAGGAATGACATGCCTCTCCTCACACCACACCTCATTTGGTGGCTTTGTTTCTAGTTTCTTTTCCAAGTCCTGGCAACCAAACAGCATCTCAACACGGTTATAAACTTCCACTGTACTTTGTCACTGATGTTTTCCAGGTTTGAAACTGCCTTTTTAAAAAACTTCTTCCATCTGAGGCTCAGTGTCATCCTGGAACAGCCCAGAAGAGCCCGGTGAAGCATGGAGCGAGCAGAGAAGACTCCATTCTGGCTAGAGAAGGGACAAGTTCTCAGAGCTGTAAAATTGCAGGAGAAACAGAGAGAAGCCACCCCTCATGGCATACCTTCGCCACTATCCACTCACTCATTTGTTCAACAGACATTTATGAAGCACTGGCTTCTTAATGGGGCAAACATGGTGCTGGGTGCCAGGACTATAATGTACAGTAAGACGTGGCTCCCATCCTGGAGGAGACACTGAAATGAGTGTGGTGAGCACAGGTGCCAGGCAGGCTTCAAAATAAAATGAGAGGCACAGATCCATGAGAATTTTCTGGAAGGGGAGAAACTTTACAAACTTGAGCTCACTTAAAATTTGAGCTCAGGAGTTCAGAAAAGGAAGGAAAAAGTATGATTAGGCAGTAGTCACATCTGCAAAAGCCCAGGGAAATGAGAGAGCATTGGAGGAACTGCAAAGAAGGAGGAAGGATGGGCTTATAGTGCAAAAGGAGACAGACTACAGGGCTTGGGACTGACTGATGAATGAGTGAGAGGATAGGTTATAACGAGATTCTATTTCTGTCCAAGACAATTGTTGCATGGTGGACGGTGCTGTTGGATGAGATGGTATATGCTGGCATAAGTCTGGTGGAGTGGAGAAGATTGGTTTTATTTTGCACATGAATATTAAGGAGTGACTTGGACAGGTTGACATGAGCTTGGTCGATAAATCAGGTCCTAGAAATGTATTCTCATGAGAAGGGTGTTTGGTGGTCTGCTGTGTAAATTTCCTATGACCATTCCATTCAAATCCCTTGGAGAAGAACAAATAGCATCAAAAGACTAAAACATGAGGACAAGTTCAACTGCCCCCAGGATATGGACAAAGAAAGAGGGAGTGGCCAACTCAGGTCCTTTTCTGTCTTCTCCTTCCAGAATCTTGTAAGAGGGCAGGAGCTCTGATCTGGCAGTGAGTGAGGTTGGCAAAGCTGTTGACCATGCAGTTGACACAGTTGACAATGCAGTTCTCAGAGAACTTTCAACATCTGGTTTGATCTTCCTAACAGAAAGATATTTTCATTTTTCCTCCTTGACAGGTGAGGAAATCAGCTCAGGGAGGTCAGGAAACTGAGGACCATGCAGCTTGAAATTGGCAGAGCTGAAATGAAAACTAAGGTCTTCTTCATTTCAGTTGCTCATCTTTCCCCACACATGGCCCTCTCATCAGTAATTGGAGAACAGCTACATCTGTCAGCTACAAAGCCAGGGCTTTGGAGGCATAACCCTAGTAATTTCTGAGCCCCTTCCTTGTGTTCACGTCTCTGTTTGGCTTCTATGGGAATCACTTCCATACTACAGTCCTATGGGGAACAACAGACACCCCATTGAAATGAGGACATTAAGTTTCAGAGATCAAGTAGCTGCCCAATTGCAGGACAGGAATTTAAATTTAGATCCTTTTAACTCAAAACTATGATTCTGTAAATGAAGGCTGGAAAGGAAGGAAAGCGCTTGGCCACAGAGAAAGCAAAAACAGAATTACAAGCTGGGAGGTTTTACTCTTATTTTTCTTAACTAATACTTTTGACTGACCATAAAATAACACATTATATTGTAGAAAATTTTTAAATGCAGAAAACAAGTAAAATCATTAACTCAATAAAATTGCTCACCAATCTGTAAGCTGTCTGGAGTTCAGGATATTTTCTCTTTTGTTTACTGCTGAGTCCAAACAACTAGAAGACTGAATCATTGGCACATTGAATGAATGGAAAATGACCTGAAATTCCACTACCTAAAGATAGGAACTATTTATATTTTCGTGACTATTCTTCAAGAATTAGATCACTCAATCTATCATCTTTCTATTATCTATCTATCTATCTATCATCTATCTATCTGTCTATCATCTATCTATCTATCCATCTATCTCTGAGAAAGATGGAAAGCACACAATATAGGATTCAGTGACTGAGTTTATTTCATAACCTACTATTTATTTTTCCTTTCCTGGTAGACTGCTTTTCCTTTTGGGGAGGATTTGATTTCACTCACTCCAGTGAAGGATTATTTCCTTGTGGATTTGGTTAGGCTTGGATTTGGGGGGTCCACTTTATATCTTCCCCTCTTACACCTCCCTCTTCACTTCTCACAGCTTGGGGAGCTTCAGGCAAAACTCAGAGAGTTTATTCCTACTGTGATGGAGGTCTTGGGTCCATTTTGCTGAGGAGAGCGGCCCTCATGCCAGGATAAAAGCAACTTTGCAGGAAGGGCTATTGCCCTGAGTGTGGGATGTCTGCATGGACAGCACAGCACACCCCGTCAGGGCCTGTTTTCTCCCCTGGCCCGGCTTCTCATACTGGGACTTCAGGGGGCCTTTTCTGGATTTAGCAGCCCCTTTGGAGGAAGACTACAGCCCAAGGAAGCTGGCCTGTATGCATTATATGCAAACTTTGGAAATGCGGTCTTCTGGCCTGTTCTATTAGAAATTTCCCCAGATTAGAACACTTTCTTTTGATTTCAAATAACCCCTTGCTACCTAACAGTGGTGAGCTGTGAACTCTGACACAAATGAAGAATCCAATTTTCTCTGAATTGAAAAAAGGAGAAGTACCTTTAGTGAGTTTTCATCATTAATTTGGCTTTTATAAAATATAAAACACTTGGTTACTGCAGTCCAAACACACATCAACCTTGCAGTGAGGGACTGAGGCTGTGGAATACAAATCATTCTGACCAAGTGCACGGAATAAATTTGCCCTGTGTTCACATTTTACTAATGTAAACTCCAATAAAAGACAAGGAAGTATTTATAAAATCACAAGATACTGGAGCCCTGGGAAATGTTTTTGACCTTCTTTAAAGGGGAAGGAGCTGAGGCCCAGAGGGCCTAGTGACTTGCCTGAGGACCCCAGAGTCCCAGCCCATGTTCTGTTTCCCAAGCCCAGGAAATCTGCTGAGCTTCAGATCTACCCCCTCCTTTGCCCAGCACAGGTTTTGGAGTCAAGCCTTTCCCAGGGTCCAGAAGGTCTGGCACCCTCCCTCACAACTCCCTCCAAGGCCTCAAACATAGGCCATCAGCCTCAGACTGAGCATCTCATCTGCAGTGTAAGACTCCTCTTTGCCTAGTCAACCACATCCATCTTAAGAAGCCAGGGAGTGTTGCAATGTCCCAAGAGCCCCATGAGATAGATAATGTGGTCATTTTACAGATGAAGAAACTGAGGTTCAGGGGGATGAGGTTACTTGCTTAAGGAGAGGGTGGTGGGGATACAGGGTCTGTGTTCCATCTCAAGCTTGTGTCAAAGCTCTTTGTTTCTTTACCCAAATGTTCCACAGTTTCCACAAATGATAACGGCTACTGCCATTTACAGTTATATGCCAGGATTTGTGCTAAGAGCTCTACAAGTTGGTGATACTTAATATAATCCTCACAGCCACACTATTAAGTAAGGATTGAAGCAGTGGCAGAGGGCAGAGGGGGCAAGAGAGAGATGAAAGCCTGATCTGGCCTTTTCTGGCTGGGGACCATGCTGAAGTCTGGATGCCTTAATCTTGCTGCAGACACCAGCCTCTGTGTGCCTCTGGACACAATGTGAGGATGATGATGCAGGCTTTGGCAGCATGCCAGAGAGAGAGACTTCCTTTCTCTTCCTTCCCTTCTTAGAATGACAAACAAACAAAACTCTTGTTAATAGCTCAGTTTGCCATAGCAAAAAACCACAGACTGGGTGGCTTAAACAGCAGACATTTATTTTCTTACAGTGCTGGTGGTTGAGAAGTCCAAGGTCAAGGTGCTGGCAAATTCTGCTGCTCTGGTGAGAGTCTCTTCCTGGCTTATAAACAGCTGCCTACTCACTGTGTCATCATATGGCCTTTCCTGTGTGTGCATTCAAAAATGGAGAGAGACAGAGAGACAGAGAGCACTCTGCTGTCTCTTCTTATAAGGGCACTAATCTGACCAGATAAGGCACCCACCCTTTATGACCTCATTCTACCTTAATTGCTTCCTTAGAGGCCTCCTAGCCAAATACAGACACATTGGGTACTAAGGCTTCAACATACAGATTTTGGAAGGGGCACAAACATTCTGTCCATAACAACTGTGAACCTGCAAATGCCAACAAACAAGCCCAGCAATGTCCCATGGGGCCTCCTACTAGTCTGTTGGGCTTTCACAACTTAGGGGGCTTCCACCTTTGTCTGAATAATTTTAAAAAACATATTATTAAAATTCTGGTTTCTTTCCAATTAACTTTCCAAACATGGCACAGTTAGTCTTCTACTCTGGGTCAAGCCAAATCTGCCCAGGGTGCCCAGCCTGGCTTCCTGGAAGCAATGGTCATGTTCAAGGTCAAGAGTGTTCTTCTCACAATTGAGGCTTGTGATTATGCAATGCATTTGCCATGATCTTAGCAAAAATAGACACCCTTCCCATGTCACTATGTTTGGGACTCCTCCTAGCACTTGCATCAGGAGTTACTGTTAACATGACTTCATGAATATCATATGAGTTCATGTACATAAACAGTGCCTTGCCCACAGTAGGCATTTTATAAGCTTGTGATGGTATCACTGGTGTTTTGTTATTATTATTGGTTGTTGAACCTGTTCTCCAGTTTAATTCAATTCCATTTGATTAAAACCTTATTGACTGGCTACACTGTACTATGCTAAGCACTGGGGATTCAGTGTTAGATAACGCAGACATGGCCTCTAAATGCATGTTGTCTGAGAGTTATCAGAATAATACTGGAGCATAGTTGCTTGGACAGCAAGTAAGTGCCACACTCTCTTTGGAGGTAGCAAGGTGGACTAAGGGATGCACTGGGCCTCTCAGAAAGTCTAGGTTCTAGTCCCAGACCAGCTGCTGACCAGCTCAGTCACAGGTAGAAGGAAATCTCTGGCTTTAGTCCTTTCCTCTGTAAAGGAAGGGCGTAGATATATATATAATCTCTAAGGCTTCCTTACTCTGGGTGTTCTCTGAGGTAAAGCATGAAGACATCCATGACAATGGACTTCTCTGTCCCAAAATCTCTGCTACAAAATTATTTTTCAGTTCATCAGCTTCTGTAGATTAAATTTAGATTCAATTTGGGTCTATATATCATAAGATACAACATGTAAAAAAAGGATCAATTTTCTAAACCATTTGCCATTAGTGAATTCCAAATATCGAGTTATTTAGATGATTTTGTTCACATATTTCCCATAATGAAGACAGAGCTGTCACTCACCATCTGGGTGAACTGTGATCCTTTGCCTCCCAACTTACAATATCATCTTTTTAAGGATCATGCTTGATGGTTCTTAAGAGATGGCTCATCACCTGTATGTAATCGCCATCTCGAATAGAACATCTTTTAGCTTTGACTTTGTACAATCCCACATGCAGGCAGTTTGAGACAGAATATATGAGAGCTTTCTTCTAGAAGTGGAAGAGCCAAGAACCACATCAAAAGAGCAATGGAAACAGGAACTTCTAAGTGTCAGGCTTTAAGTCATCCTGGAAAACTGTTTATTTGCTTGTTTCTTTTCTGGTCCCCCAAGCTTGATGATAGATTACCATTGCAGCTCATGATGTTAACCTAGTTGCTAGAGCGATTAAGGGCATGTGTTCTCCACAAATAATAGGTCTCATTCTGAGAGTGTTGACTATGGTAAAGTCTTTTAGGTTTTGATGAAGAACTCCTTGGCCTAGAGGTTCTACCTATACCCCGAATGAATGGAATTGGCTGACTGTTAGAGAAGACGTTTATCAACAGGTAAGAACCACACTCAAAAATGTCTTTTCTCACTTTGTGCACAGGCGTGTTCACTGAGAAGACTTTATAAGTATGTTTGGAATTTGCTGAATTCAGACAAACCTATGATATAATCATGCTGTTGATGAATTATACTCCACATCTCCATTCTTAGGGGTGGACACATCATGTTCTTAGTGGGTAGAAAAAAATAGAGTAAAGAGATAATTCCCACTTTTCCTAACTTTATTCAGTTATAAGTGACAACATGAGAGCCATAACCCATCATGATTTTCCCTTCTTTGAAGACATTCTAAGAGATGCTAAGGGTCCCGAGAACTCACATCTGTGTTAATATCTGAAAAGCTATGACATTTTGCCCCACTTCTAAAGAAGTAATCATTCATTTAACCTATTTTCAGTTCATTCAAAGCAATGAAAAATTTCCCCCAGAACTCTGTTTTACAACATTTCCAGAGATAAAATAAGAAGAAAACTTCCTTTAATTCTAGGAACTTGGAAAATTCCAATAAAACTCTTTACAGCTGTGTTACTTGGAATCAAATTCTTTACCTTACAATACCATCTTTATATATTTTAGAAACATATTTCTATTTTTCTAAACTTAAATATTTATTAGCTTTCCCTTTCCATCATGAGTATCTGGCTAATCTTAAGGAAAAGGCCATTTCATTGAGAACTTCAAAAAACAGTGGCTTTTGTAGTAGAATTTCTACTTCAGATTATTCCTCTGAGAATTTTGTTTGTGGAATCCCCTTTCCAAATGACTCTGTAGTGACCATCACAATAACATTACTCTAACATGAATTTCATTTTAAATTGTGAATCTTAGCAGTTTATCATCAATTCACAACTGGTACCATTTTGCATATTAAATGAAGAAAAGTAGCGGTGTATTTTTAAATGTGATTTACAAATTGCTTATGGTATTGTTGACATATGTAACAAATGAAAAGAATCAACTCAAAACAAAAAACACTGAAAAAGTTAAATGGGTGTATGCTTTCTGCCTTGAATAGAAACTTCAATCTTTTAACTTTCTTTCCATGTTAGTGCTCTAGAGAGTTTTTGTTCTTCTTAGGTAAAAGTGAATTATCTTTAAGGTGGAAAGACCATGTCTTCATTCATTATATGAATGCAGAAAATAACCAATACGATCAGTGGTTATAAAGTATTGCCTACTGCAGTAACCCTCAGACACTGAATCATGAGTTTCCCCCAAATCTTTTTGTTCCATAAGACTAGTTATTTTTTTTCTTCTCTTTTGTCACATGACAAGCATCTCACAAGATCATGAGGATTGTACATCATCCATAATAATGTACCTCCCTTTCTTTAAAGGTTACCATAGAATGAACAATTGATTTCCCTTCTTATTTAGCTTAAGTACTGGCAGGAATCAAGACATTTTTGTCATTACATCTTGCCAGCATCTAACATGGGCATTGAACCCAGCGATGCTCAATCAACATAGGCTGAATGTATGTCAACTGGCTGATCAGAGAGAAAGAAAAAGTTCATAGAGATGACTTTCCTGTCCCATTGCATAGTGTGTTGGGATCTCGACTCACAGGTTGAGGACCAAAATTGTGACAAGGCCACAGGAAGCTGAGTTGAAAAGTGCTCTCCTATACTTTCTGGGGTTTTCCAACAATGAATCTTCAGTCTTGTGTTCTCTCTGGTATTTGAAGATAGAATATAGGAGGGCCTATTTGTTTTAGAACAAACCAGTCAGTGATAAAACCATTTTGAAAGCTCTTGGAATGTTAATTTGAACCTGGTCTTTGCTTTGGGGGACTTTCTGGGACCTTCCCCAGCATAACAGCCACTAATAAAGATATACTCTAGAGTTGGTTGTATTTGGTTTAGTTTTTAGTTATCTTGGTCTATAAACAGTAAATTAGAAATGAAATCATTTTATACTAGAGTTTTAAAACTGAGCTTTAGATTACACCTTCCATCATGGGTCTCTGGATTAGGGACCACTCAGCTTACACATGGGGACTTGAGCCTTTTTGAACTCTTCTTAAGTGTCAGTTTACCTAATAAGAAAATAGTCTACAAATATAGCAACCTCCCAGCATGCCAGATGCTCCTTCTTATCTAAGTCTCCTTAGCGGAGGCCAATTAAAGACTGCATTGATTTATTTATGTTTCTGTTAAAAACAAATTTCCAGCCTTTCTTTTGCCATATAATACATAAGGTTTCATCCATAGAGAAGAACAATAAGGAATGATGAACTGAGTGTTGGGTGTAGCCTTGATGTGCAGTTATCACACCTGAACCAATGACACAGACAATGAGAGAGGACTTTGTTAATTGTGTGCTGAGGTGGGTTGCTTTTCTTCTGAGGATGGTTTTAGGATAGATCTGAAACAAATAGCCCCTTTACCTCTTGTGAGGAATCAGGATGCACATGTGCGATGCAGTTATTTCCTCTCATAGATCCATAAAGCTGACTGCACTTGGAAACATTGCCTGAAGATTGGGAGGAAAAATAAGAAATTTAGAACATGTTTCTCTATGTATAGTATATGCACAAAATATATGTTCACTCTTTAGAGTGTGGCAGTATTTTTATACTCACAGAGAAAACCAGCACATTTCCCAACTCTGATTGTTTTGTTGTTGTTGTTTTTCCTGTTTAGAAGCTGTTGTGATGTTTATAAATACCCCTCAAAATAGCTCAATGTGAATTTTTTTTTGAATAGCAATTGTTTAAGAAAAAGCAAAAGAAAATATTCACAGCAGAGACAATTTGCTTCTCTTACAATGGGGGATTTGCCTAAAGAACATATTTCAGATTTTGCAGAAACAAGCCCTCCTTTCTCTCAGCCTCCATCCCACATGCAGGTCAGCCTTCAGCCGCTTATTAATTTTTATGAGCAAGTTACAGACTTGGAGAAAGAGAGGTGGGGGCTTTGGTAATAGAGAAACAGAGTGACCCACACTCTGGAAGATCAAGGAGAGGATTCTTTAACTATGATCAATTGATATTATTTTCAGATTTAAGGATTTCATCTCTAACAAAAAGGATATACAAATTAATGGAGTTTTCTCTGTCACTGGTGGATTAAGCCCTACAGACAACATGTGATGGTTCCATAAGACCACAGTTCCCTTATTATCAGCAGTAGAAGGATTAAAAGCACTTGGGTCATTTGTTAACTCCCATCTCTCTTCCATATCACCTTGAAATCAAAGTGGAGAGAAATAGGATTAATAAACATTGGAAGAAGATCTCATCACACTATTCTCTCTTTATATATTTCCCTATCAAGCTCTGCTTCATGGTCAAAAATCAGTGTTTCTGTTGGCAATGAAAACTGCAATGCTGAAGCGTCTTTTTAAAATAGCTGGGATCATAAGGAGAACAAACCAAACTTGTTTGGGATACAGGTGTGGATGGTGATACGGGGAGTAAAGCATACCAGGAATGCAGACCTATGGGTTCCTAGTAGGAGCTTGCTTTCTCTGCTCTTACAATCTATTGCCCACATCATGGTAAAAGGCTCAGATCTAGCTTGCTAGCGAACTGCAGGGACTTGGTAAACTAACTTGTACTTTCTCTTACAGGATGCACAGTGCTCTCCTGGATGCAACCGCATCTACTCTTTACAATAGACTGTTGGTGTCTGCATCTTACAAGAGAATTAGAGCTCTGACAGGTGAAGCGAAGTGCCTATAGTCATGCAACTGGACTGTAGCCATTCCCATGGAAGCCAGATATTTATCTCCAAACCAAGTTCTTTCTAAGATACAGAGGAAAGTGGAAAGAGAATGTCTCCCCTCGCCCCCCACCAGGGGCACCACTTTGTCACCATCTGGCTATTCTTGAATCTTTTATCATATCCAATTTGGGGAAATTAGGATTTATAATACAGCCCCTGCTGCCCACTGGCTGAGTTAAGTTATGCTGCCTCTCTACCATATTTAAGTATGCCATAGACAAGACAAGGCTTCAAGTTCAGAGAATCAGGAATATGGTACCAAAATGTCTCTCAGTTTTGGGCTGAACCCATCACTCATCTTCCTAAAACGGTATCTTCACCATTCATGGCCTTTTAGTAGTGAAAAGCTTCCATGATTGAAAGCAAAAGTCCCATGAGTTTATTGTCTAAGGTCGGGGGAGTGGCATAATATCATTTTTTTACATTAGGAAAGTCAATGATTTTCATTGTAGGCAATTTGTATACTCTAACAATAAAAACAAGCAAATAGTTCACCTGTAATTTCACATTTATGTCATTCACTTTGAATCATTACTTGATGTTTATATCCTATTTATATTTTCCATATCATATATTAAGAAACCACATATAGTAGAAATCATTTCTAATAGAGAAGAATTATTTTATATATTTATGTCTACTTTTTGTGATATTTAAGCAGCTCTACTGAGAGATAATTGACAAAAAATAAATTGCATCTATTTAAAGTGTACCATTTGTTAATTTTTTTTTCCTTTTTTTTTTTATTGGTTTCTGCTTTATAACAAAGTGAATCAGTCATACATATACATCTGTTCCCACATCCCTTCCCTCATGCATCTCCCTCCCTCCCACCCTCCCCATCCCACCCCTCCAGGCGGTCACAAAGCACCGAGCTGATCTCCCTGTGCTCTGCGGCTGCTTCCCACTATCTATCTACCTTACGTTTGGTAGTGTATATATGTCCATGCCTCTCTCTCGCTTTGTCACAACTTACCCTTCCCCCTCCCCATATCCTCAAGTCCATTCTCAAGTAGGTCTGTGTCTTTATTCCCGTTTTACCCCTAGGTTCTTCATGACATTTTTTTTTTAAAAATTCCGTATATATGTGTTAGCATACGGTATTTGTCTTTCTCTTTCTGACTTACTTCATTCTGTATGACAGACTCTAGGTCTATCCACCTCATTACAAATAGCTCAGTTTCATTTCTTTTTATGGCTGAGTAATATTCCATTGTATATATGTGCCACATCTTCTTTATCCATTCATCCGATGATGGACACTTAGGTTGTTTCCAGCTCCGGGCTATTGTGAATAGAGCTGCTATGAACATTTTGGTACATGTCTCTTTTTGAATTATGGTTTTCTCAGGGTATATGCCCAGTAGTGGGATTGCTGGGTCATATGGTAGTTCTATTTGTAGTTTTTTAAGGAACCTCCATACCGTTCTCCATAGTGGCTGTACCAATTCACATTCCCACCAGCAGTGCAAGAGTGTTCCCTTTTCTCCACACCCTCTCCAGCATTTATTGTTTCTAGATTTCTTGATGATGGCCATTCTGACTGGTGTGAGATGATATCTCATTGTAGTTTTGATTTGCATTTCTCTAATGATTAATGATGTTGAGCATTCTTTCATGTGTTTGTTGGCAGTCTGTATATCTTCTTTGGAGAAATGCCTATTTAAGTCTTCTGCCCATTTTTGGATTGGGTTGTTTGTTTTTCTGCTATTGAGCTGCATGAGCTGTTTATAAATTTTGGAGATTAATCCTTTGTCAGTTGCTTCATTTGCAAATATTTTCTCCCATTCTGAGGGTTGTCTTTTGGTCTTGTTTATGGTTTCCTTTGCTGTGCAAAAGCTTTGAAGTTTCATTAGGTCCCATTTGTTTATCTGTGTTTTTATTTCCATTTCTCTAGGAGGTGGGTCCAAAAGGATCTTGCTGTGATTTATGTCATAGAGTGTTCTACCTATGTTTTCCTCTAAGAGTTTGATAGTTTCTGGCCTTACATTTAAGTCTTTAATCCATTTTGAGCTTATTTTTGTGTATGGTGTTAGGGAATGATCTAATCTCAAACTTTTACATGTCCCTGTCCAGTTTTCCCAGCACCACTTATTGAAGAGGCTGTCCTTTCTCCACTGTACATTCCTGCCTCCTTTATCAAAGATAAGTTGGCCATATGTGCGTGGGTTTATCTCTGGGCTTTCTATCCTGATCCACTGATCTATCTTTCTGTTTTTATGCCAGTACCACACTGTCTTAATTACTGTAGCTTTGTAGTATAGTCTGAAGTCAGGGAGCCTGATTCCTCCAGCTCCGTTTTTCGTTCTCAAGATTGCTTTGGCTATTCGGGGTCTTTTGTTTTTCCAAACAAATTTTGAAATTTTTTGTTCTAGTTCTGTGAAAAATGCCAGTGGTAGTTTGATAGGGATTGCATTGAATCTGTAGATTGCTTTGGGTAGTAGAGTCATTTTCACAATATTGATTCTTCTAATCCAGGAGCATGGTATATCTCTCCATCTGTTTGTATCTTCTTTAATTTCTTTCATCAGTGTCTTATAATTTTCTGCATACAGGTCTTTTGTCTCCTTAGGTAGGTTTATTCCTAGATATTTTATTCTTTTTGTTGCAATGGTAAATGGGAGTGTTTTCTTGATTTCATTTTCAGATTTTTCATCATTAGTGTACAGGAATGCCAGAGATTTCTGTACATTAATTTTGTATCCTGCTACTTTACCAAATTCATTGATTAGCTCTAGTAGTTTTCTGGTAGCATCTTTAGGATTCTCTATGTATAGTATCATGTCATCTGCAAACAGTGACAGCTTTACTTCTTCTTTTCCAATTTGGATTCCTTTTATTTCCTTTTCTTCTCTGATTGCTGTGGCTAAAACTTCCAAAACTACGTTGAATAAGAGTGGTGAGAGTGGGCAACCTTGTCTTGTTCCTGATCTTAGTGGAAATGGTTTCAGTTTTTCACCATTGAGGACAATGTTGGCTGTGGGTTTGTCATATATGGCCTTTATTATGTTGAGGAAAGATCCCTCTATGCCTACTTTCTGCAGGGTTTTTATCATAAATGGGTGTTGAATTTTGTCAAAAGCTTTCTCTGCATCTATTGAGATGATCATATGGTTTTTCTCCTTCAACTTGTTAATATGGTGTATCACATTGATTGATTTGCGTATGTTGAAGAATCCTTGCATTCCTGGAATAAACCCCACTTGATCATGGTGTATGATCCTTTTAATGTGCTGTTGGATTCTGTTTGCTAGTATTTTGTTGAGGATTTTTGCGTCTATGTTCATCAGTGATATTGGCCTGTAGTTTTCTTTCTTTGTGACATCCTTGCCTGGTTTTGGTATCAAGGTGATGGTGGCCTCATAGAATGAGTTTGGGAGTGTTCCTTCCTCTGATATTGTTTGGAAGAGTTTGAGAAGGATGGGTGTTAGCTCTTCTCTAAATGTTTGATAGAATTCACCTGTGAAGCCATCGGGTCCTGGGCTTTTGTTTGATGGAAGATTTTTTATCACAGTTTCAATTTCAGTGCTTGTGATTTGTCTATTCATATTTTCTATTTCTTCCTGAGTTAGTCTTGGCAGGTTGTGCATTTCTAAGAATTTGTCCATTTCTTCCAGGTTGTCCATTTTATTGGCATAGAGTTGCTTATAGTAATCTCTCATGATCTTTTGTATTTCTGCAGTGTCAGTTGTTACTTCTCCTTTTTCATTTCTAATTCTATTGATTTGAGTCTTCTCCCTTCTTTTCTTGATGAGTCTGGCTAATGGTTTGTCAATTTTGTTTATCTTCTCAAAGAACCAGCTTTTAGTTTGGTTGATCTTTGCTATCGTTTCCTTCATTTCTTTTTCATTTATTTCTGATCTGATCTTTATGATTTCTTTCCTTCTGCTAGCTTTGGGGTTTTTTTGTTCTTCTTTCTCTAATTGCTTTAGGTGCAGGGTCAGGTTGTTTACTCGAAATGTTTCCTGTTTCTTAAGGTGAGATTGTATTGCTATAAACTTCCCCCTTAGAACTGCTTTTGCTGCGTCCCATAGGTTTTGGGTCATCGTGTCTCCATTGTCATTTGTTTCTAGGTATTTTTTAATTTCCTCTTTGATTTCTTCAGTGATCACTTCGTTATTGAGTAGTGTATTGTTTAGCCTCCATGTGTTTGTATTTTTTACAGATCTTTTCCTGTAATTGATGTCTAGTCTCCATTTGTTAATTTTTGACCTACAAATACATTTGTGGAACTATCACACTGTAAAGAGAATGAACACATCCATCACTTCCAGAATTTCCTCATGCCCCTTTGAAATCCCTCTCTTCTTGCCTCTCCCACCTTCCATCCCCCATGTAAACATCAAGTTATTTTCTTACTATAGATTTGTTCATATTTTCTAGAATTTTATATAAATGAAATCCTGTAGTAGGAACTATTTTTTGGTCTCACTTCATTCACTCAGCATAATATATATATATATATTTTTTGCTGTACGCGGGCCTCTCACCGCTGCGGCCTCTCCCATTGTGGAGCACAGGCTCTGGACGCACAGGCCCAGCGGCCACAGCTCACGGGCCCAGCTGCTCCGCGGCACGCGGGATCCTCCCGGACCGGAGCACGAACCCGCGTCCCCTGCATCGGCAGGTGGACTCCCAACCACTGCGCCACCAGGGAAGCCCAGCATAATATTTTTGATTCATCCATGTTATGTATGCCAAATGTCCATTTCATTCATTTTATGGATATACCACATTTGTTTATATATTCATCTGTTGAACATCTGAGTTGTTTCCAGTTTTTGACTATCAATACAGGCCTTTGTATGAATACATAATTTATCTCAGGAAAATATCAAGGAAGTGAAATTGCTGAATCATGTGGTAAATCAATGTTTAACAATTTAAGAACTTGCCAAACTGTTTTTCCAAAGTGATTCCACCATTCTACATTCTCTCCAGTGTTGTAGGACAGTTCCAATCCTCCACATCATTGCCAAAACTTGAAATGGCCAGTCTTAATTTTAGCCAATCTAATAGGTATAAAAGTGGTTTCTAAATGTAGTTTCAATTTTTATTTACCTAACAACTACTGGTGTTGTGCAAATTTTTTTGCCTTGTCATCCACATGTCTTTTCAAATATTATGCCTATTTTTAAAATGTGGTTATTTCCTATTCATCAAGTTTTGAAAAGTCTTTATATATTCTGGATACAAGTCTTTAGTAGTATGTGGTTTGAAAAATTTCTCCCCATTGTGTAACTAATGTTTTATTCCCCTGTGTCTTTCAAAAGAGCATAAGTTATTAATTTTGATGAAGTAAAATTATAAAATTTTTATTTTATGAGGAGATAAACTAACATTCTTTTGGCATCACATCAAAGAAATCTTTGCTTAACCTAATTTTAACCAATATTTTCTCCCTCGTTTCTTCCTAGACATTTTTTAGTTAAATTTAGTCCTATGCTTCAGACTATTCTACGAAGCTACAGTAATCAAGACAGTATGGTACTGACACAAAAACAGAAATATAGATCAATGGAACAGGATAGAAAGCCCAGAGATAAACCCACACACATATGGTCACCTTATTTTTGATAAAGGAGGCAAGAATATACAATGGAGAAAAGACTGCCTCTTCAATAAGTGGTGCTGGGAAAACTGGACAGGGACATGTAAAAGAATGAAATTAGAACACTCCTTAACACCATACACAATAATAAACTCAAAATGGATTAAAGACCTAAATGTAAGGCCAGAAACTATCAAACCCTTAGAGGAAAACATAGGCAGAACACTATGACATAAATGTCAGCAAGATCCTTTTTGACACACCTCCTACAGAAATGGAAATAAAAACAAAATAAACAAATGGGACCTAATGGAACTTAAAAGCTTTTGCACAGCAAAGTAAACCATAAACAAGATGAAAAGACAACTCACAGAATGGGAGAAAATATTTTCAAATGAAGCAACTGACAAAGGATTCATCTCCAAAATTTACAAGCAGCTCATGCAGCTCAATGTCACAAAAACAAACAACCCAATCCAAAAATGGACAGAAGACCTAAATAGACATTTCTCCAAAGAAGATATACAGATTGTCAACAAACACAAGAAAGGATGCTCAACATCACTAATCATTAAAGAAATGCAAATCAAAACTACCTTGAGGTATCACCTCACACCAGTCAGCATGGCCATCATCAAAAAATCTACAAACAATAAATGCTGGAGAGAGTGTGGAGAAAAGGGAACACTCTTACACTGTTGGTGGGAATGTAAATTGATACAGCCACTATGGAGAACAGTATGGAGGTTCCTTAAAAAACGAAAAATAAAACTACCATACGACCCAGCAATCCCACTACTGAGTATATACCCTGAGAAAACCATAATTCAAAAAGAGTCATGTACCACAATGTTCATTGCAGCTCTATTTACAATAGCCAGGACATGGAAGCAACCTTAGTGTCCATTGACAGATGAATGGATAAAGAAGATGTGGCACATATACACAATGGAATATTACTCAACCATAAAAAGAAACAAAATTGAGTTGTATGTACTGAGATGGATGGGCCTAGAGTCTGTCATACAGAGTGAAGTAAGTCAGGAAGAGAAAAACAAATACCATATACTAACACATATATATGGAATCTAAAAAAAAAAAAGGTTCTGAAGAACCTAGGGGCAGGACAGGAATAAAGACACAGACATAGAGAATGGACTTGAGGACACGGGGAGGGGGAAAGCTAAGCTGGGACGAAGTGAGAGACTGGCATGGACATATATACACTACCAAGTGTAAAATAGGTAGCTAATGGGAAGCAGCAGCATAGCACAGGGAGATCAGCTCGGTACTTTCTGACCACCTAGAGGGGTGGGATAGGGAGGGTGGGAGGGAGATACAAGAAGGAGGAGATATGGGGATATATGTATATGTATAGCTGATTCACTTTATTATAAAGAAGAAACTAACACACCACTGTAAAGCAATTTTACTCCAATAAAGGTGTAAAAAAAATTTAGCTCTATGATCCATTCTAAGTTAATTGTTGTACATGGTGTAAGGTATAGATCAAAATTTATTTATACATGGACATCAAATTATTCCAGCCCTGCAACTTTTTTTAAAATTGAAGTATAGTTGATTTACAATGCTGTATTAGTTTCAGTTGCACAACAAACTGATTCAACACACACACACACACACACACACACACACACACACATATATATATATATATATATATATATATATATATATATATATTCTTTTTCAGATTCTTTTCCATTATAGATTATTACTGTAGGTCCTTGCTGTTTATCTGTTTTATATATAGTAGTATGTATCTGTTAATCCCAAACTCCTAATTTATCCCTCCCCCCTTTTCCTTTTGGTAACCATAAGTTTGTTTTCTATGTATGTGAATCTATTTCTGTTTTGTAAATAAAGTCATTTTTATCATTTTTTTAAATTCCACATATAATTGGAATCATAAGATATTTGTTTTTCTCTGACTTACTTCACTTAGTATGATAATCTTTAGGTCCATCCATGTTGCTGCAAATGGCATTATTTCATTCTTTTTTATGACTAATATTCCATTGTGCATATATACCACATCTTTATCCATTCATCTGTTGATGGGACATTTAGGTTGCTTCCATGTCTTTGCTATTGTAAATAGTGCTGCAATGAACATTAGGGTGCATATATCTTTTCAAATTAGAGTTTTCATCTTTTCTGGATATATGTCCAGGAATGAGATTCCTGGATCATATGATAACTCTATTTTTAGTTGTTTAAGGAACCTATATACTGTTTTCCAGAGTGGCTGCACCAACTTACATTCCCACCAAAAGTGCAGGAAGTTTCTTTTTCTCCACATTCTCTCCAGCAGTTATTATTTATAAGCTTTTTAATGATTGACATTTTGACTGGTGTGAGGTGATACCTCACTGCAGTTTTGATTTGCATTTCTCTAATAATTAGCAATGTTGAGCATCTTTTCATGTGCCTGTTGTCCAGCCCCATATCTTGAAAAGACTATTGTATTTCAAATGAATTGCTTTTGTGTATTTGTCAAAAATAGTTGGCTACATATATGTCTGTATATTTCTGGACCCTCTGTTTTACATCATGACCTATTTGCTTGTCCTGACACCAAAACTGCACTATCTTCATTACTGTAGCCTCATAATAAAATTTAGAATCAGATAGTGTCAGTCCTCCAAATTTGTTCTTTCATAAAGTTGTTTTGGCTATTCTGTATCTGTTTTATATCTGCATGGATTTTAGAATCAGTTTGCCAACTTGTAAAATAAATTATCTTGGACTTTTGATTGGGCTCGCATTTATTCTACAGAACAATTTGGGAAGAACTGACTGCTTGATAATATTCAGTCTAGTGAACCATGTATATGGTGCATCCCTCCATTTATTTGGGTCTTCTTTAATTTCTCCCATCACTATTTTGTAAACTTTAGTGCACAGATCTTGCATATCTTTTGTCAGATTTATCTCATACTATTTCATATTTTAAAATATTGTAAATGTTATTGATTTTTTAAACTTCAAATTTATTTTTCATCATTGGAATATAGACCTGTAACTGATTTTGTTATTATGCTTACATCCTAGAAATTTACTAAACTCATGAAATAGTTCTGTTAGCTTTTTGGCAGATTCCATGGGATTTCCAATGTAAAGGATTATGTTGTCTACAAATAAAGATACTCTTAATTGTTTCTTTCAAATATTAGTATTTTAAATTTCTTTTTCTTGTCTATTGCACTGCCTAGAACCTTCAGTGAAATGTTGGGTAGAAGTGGTGTGAGTGGATATCCTTGTCTTCTTCCTGATCCTGGGGGAAAACCTTCAGTTTTTCACATTGAATATGCTGTTAACTGTAGGTTTTTGTAGATGTTCTCTATCTTGTAGAGAAAGTTCCCTTGTATTCCTAATATATTAATATCTTTTGACATGTTCAATTTTGTCAAATGTTTTTCTGCACCTATTGAGTTGATTACATGATTTTCTATTTTTACTTGATAATATAGTAAGTTACATAAATTGATTTTCTAATATAAATCAACCTTGCATTCCGAGGACAAATCCCAATCGTTCTTGATATATCATATTTTTAACATATTGTTAGTAATTTTGCTAAAAATTTGCATCTATGTTAATGAGGGATATACTATAGTTTTCTTGTAATATTTCTGTTATATTTTGATAACAGGCCATTCTGGCTTCATAGAATGACTTGGGATTAATTTCCTCTTCTTCAGTTTTTCCAGAAGAACTCTTCTAGAATTGGTATTCTTTCTTTCCTGAATGTTTGATAGAATTCACAAAGTAAAGATATCTATAGTATTTATAATTACAATAGTTAATTCTTTAATACATACTAAGTTATTCCAATTTATCAGTTTTTTCTTGAGTGAACTTTGATCACTTGTGTCTTTAAAGGAAATTTTCCATTTCATCTAACTTGTCAAATTTTTAGCCATAAAACTTTTTAAAAAACATTTATTTTCCTTTTGATAACTGTATAATCTATAGAGATGTCACTTCTCTCAATCCTGATTTTAGTAATTTTTTTCCTAATTAGTATGGTTAGAGGTTTATCAATTCTATTGATTTTCTTAAATAACCAATTATTGACTTCATAGATTCTCCTTTGTTTGTATTTTCAGTTTCATTGATTTCTACCCTGATCAGTATTATTTCATTTTTTTTCTATTTGCTTTATGGTTTCTTTGCTCTTTTTTTGTCTGGTTCCTTAAGGTGGAGGCTGAGGTCACTAACTGAGACCTTTCATCTTTTCTAAAACAGGCCTTTAGTGTGATAAGTTTAACTGCAAGTAATGTTTTAAGATGACTTACAGATTAATATATGTTATGTTTTAATTTTCATTCAGTTCAAAAATATTCTCTAACTTCTCTTTGAATTTTTTGAACCACATGTTATTTAGAAGTATGTTATTTATTATTAAATATGTGGGGATATTCCAGAGATCTTTATCTTATTGATTTCCAAGTTAATTCCATTTTGGCCAGAGAACATACTCTGTGATTTAAATCCTTTATAATTTATTGAAACTTGTTTTATGTTGCAGAATATGGTATATCTTGGTAACTCTTCCATTGTGTGCTTGAAAATAATGTATATTCTGTGCTCTGGGGTGGAGTGTTCTATAAATATCAATGAGGTCTAGTTGGTTGATTGTGTTATTCACACCTATAATGTTACTGATGTTTTATTTACTTGTTCTATAAATTATTGAGAGAGCAGTACTGTAATATCTGACAACAGCTGTAAATGTCTGTTTTTCTTTGGCATGTTATCAGTTTTTCTTCATGTATCTTGAAGATCTCTTATTAAGTATATGCTATGGTCTGAATGTTTGTGTCTCCCCAGAATTAATATGTTGAAGCCTAATCCCCAATGTGAAGGTATTTGGAGGTGGAGCCTTTGGGAGATGATTAGGTCATGAGGGCACAGCCCTTATGACTGGGATTAGTGCTCTTATAAAGGAGACCCCAAAGAGGTCTCCTGACCCTTCTGCCATATAAAGGCACACAAAAATGTTAGATGTCTATGAACAAGGAAGCAGGTTCTCAGCAGGCAATGAATCTGCTGATGCCTTGATCTTGGACTTCTAGCCCTCAGAACAGTGAGAAATAAATTTCTATTGTTTGTAAGCTACCCAGTCTATGATACTTTGTTATAGCAGCCTAACAAATTAAGACAGTACATAATCATTTAGGCATGTTAGGTCCTCTTGATGAACTGACAGATTTACACAATGAAATCACATTTTTATGCCTGGCAATATTCTCTTTATTGAAATAAACTTTGATATAATACAGCCTCTTTGGCTTAAAAAAACAAACAAACTCCATAGCACATTTTAAAAGTAACAAATTTATTGAGATATCATTTAATTATCATAAAATTCACCTGTTCTAAAGTGTACAATTCAGTTTTTTTAGTATATTCATATAATTGTGGAACTATGACATCATTTAATTTTAGAACGTTTTCATTACCTCCCAAAGAAACTCTATATCCATTAGCAATTGCTCATTATCACCCCTCTCTCTAGCCTCTGGCAACAATAGTAAACTTTTTGTTTCTATAATTTGCTTATTCTGGATATTTTATATTTAGTCCAGATGGAATCTGGAATCATGGAGTATGTATTCTTGTGACTGGCTACTTTCATTTAGCATAATGTTTTCCAATGCATCCATGTACCTTTCCATTCATTTAGGTTTTTCTTTTATGTCTTTTAGCAATATTTAGTAGTTTTCAGTGTATAAGTCAAACTTATATGATTAAATTTATTCTTAACTATTCAAATGTTTTTATGATAATCTAAGGAATTGTTTTATTTATTTAATTTAAATGTTTACTGATAGCATTTAGAAATACAATTGATTTTTTTTGAATATTGACCTTGTGTCCCATGGCTTTGCTGAAATTGTTTATTAGTTCTAATAGTGTGCATGTGCACACATGCATGCATGTATGTATGTATTTGGATTCCTTAGAATTTGTTGTATACAAGAATATATCATCTGAGAATAGACATATTTTTACATCTTCATTTATCATCTGGATGTCATTTATTTCCTTTTCTTTCCTAATTGCTCTGGCTAGATTCTGCAGTACAATGTTGAATAGAAGTGAGGAGAGCAGATATTCTTATCTGGTTGTTTCCCTCCTTGATCTTAAGGGAAAATAATTCAATCAAACCTATTACCTGAAGGTTTTTGCATATGCTCTGTATAAGGTTTAGTAAATTTTCTTCTATCCCTAGGTTTTTGTTTCTTTTTATCACCAATGTATGTGGATTTTGTCAAATACTTTCACATTATCTATTGAGATGATCATGTGGGTTTTTTTTTATTAATATGCTGTATTACACTGATTTCTTTTTTTTGATGTTAAACCAGTTTTGCATTCCTTGGATAATCTTGCTTGGTCATGATGTATAATCCTTTATATGCTGCTGGATTTGGATGGCCGAGATTTTGTTGAGGATTTTTGTGTCTATATTCATAAGGGACATTGATCTTGTGATGTCTTTGCCTAGTTTTAGAATCAAGGCAAGACATGGTCCTAGGGTTTCTTTCTGTAGACTTTCAAAATTATACTAATTTAGAGGGGAAACCTTCAAGATGGCGGAGGAGTAAGACATGGAGATCACCCTCCTCCCCACAAATACATCAGAAGTATATCTACAAGTGGAACAACTCCTACAGAACACCTAGTGAACGCTGGCAGAAGATGTCAGACTTCCCAAAAGGCAAGAAACTCTCCATGTACCTGGGTAGGGCAAAAGAAAAACAGAGACAAAAGAACAGGGATGGGACCTTCACCTCAGGGAGGGAGCAGTGAAGGAGGAAAATTTTCCACACACTAGGAAGCCTCTTCACTGGCGGAGATGGGACGTAGCAGCAGGGGGAAGCTTGGGAGCCATGGAGGAGAGCGCAGTAACAGGGGTGCAGAGGGAAAAGTGGACAGATTCCTGCACAGAGGATTGGTGCTGACCAGCACTCACCAGCCCGAGAGGCTTGTCTGCTCACCCACTGGGACAGGTGGGGGCTGGGAGCTGAGGCGCTGGCTTTGGGGGTCAGATCCCCAGGAGAGGACTGGGGTTGGCTGCATGAACACAGCCTGAAGGGGGCTAGTGCACCACAGCTATCCAGGAGGGAGTATGGGAAAAATTCTGGGCCTGCCTAAGAAGCAAGAGACCATTGCTTTGGGGTGCGCAAGGAGAGAGGATTCAGAACACCGGCTAAATGAGCTCCAGAGACAGGCATGAGCCACGGCTATCAGCGTGGACACCAGAGATGGGCATGAAACACTAAGGCTGCTGTTGCAGCCACCAAGAAGCTGTGCAAGCACAGGTCACTATCCACACCTCCCCTCCCAGGAGCCTGTGCAGCCCACCACTGCCAGGGTCCCATGATCCAGGGATAACTTCCCCGGGAGAACCCGCAACATGCCTCAGGATGTTGCAACGTCATGCTGACCTCTGCCACTTCAGGATCACCCCGCATTCCGTAACCCTCCCTCCCTGCCTGCCTGAGTGAGCCAGAGCCCCCTAATCAGCTGCTCCTTTAACTCGGTCCTGTCTGAGTGGGAACAGACACCCTCAGGTGACCTACATGCAGAGGTGGGGCCAATCAAAAGCTGAACTCCAGGAGCTGTGTGAAAAAAGAAGAGAAAGGGAAATCTCTCCCAGCAGCCTCAGGAGCATTGGATTAAATCTCCAAAATTAACTTGAAGTACCCTGAGACTGTGGAATACCTGAATAGACAATGAATAATCCCAAAATTAGACAATGGACTTTGGGAGTAACAGTAGACTTGGGGTTTGCTGTATGCAACTAACTGGTTTCTGGTTTTATGTTTATCTTAGTTTAGTATTCAGAGTTTATTATCATTGTTAGATTTGTTTATTTATTTGGTTGTTCTCTTCCTTTTTTTAAAATGTATATATACATATATATATTCCCTTTTTCTCCTTTTATGAGTGTGTATGTGTATGCTTCTTTGTGTGATTTTGTCTGTATAGCTTTGCTTTTACCATTTTTCCTAGGGTTCTTCCTGTCCATTTTTTTTTAAATATAGTTTTTAGTGCTTGTTATCATAGGTGGATTTGATTTTTGGTTTGGTTGCTCTCTGAATTCTTTCATTCTTTTTTCTTTTATTTAATGTTTTAAATGTTAATATTTTTATTTTAACAACATTATTTGTTTTTATTTTATTTTTATCTTTCTTTCTTTTTTGCTCCTTTTTCTTCTGAGCCATGAGGCTGACAGGGTCTTGGAATCCCGCTGGGTGTCAGCCCTGTGCCTCTGAAGTTCGAAAGCCGAGTTCAGGATATTGGTCCACCAGAGACCTCCCAGTTCCACATAATATCAAATGGTGAAAGCTCTCACAGAGATCACCATCTCAATGCTAAGACCCAGTGCCACTCAACAGCCAGCAAGCTACAGTGCTTGACACCCTATGCCAAACAACTGGCAAGACAGGAACACAACCCCACCCATTAATAGAGAGGGTGCCTAAAATCATAATAAATTCACAGCTACTCCAAAACACACTGGTGGACACAGTCCTGCCCACCAGAAAGACAAGATCTGGACTCATCCACCAGAGCACAGATACTAGTCCCCTACACAAAGAAGCCTACACAACACACTGAACCAACCTTAGCCACTGAGGGCAGACACCAAAAACAATGGGAATTACACACCTGCAGCCTGGAAAATGAGACCCCAAACACAGTAACTTAAGCAAAACGAGAAGACAGAAAAACACAAAACAGATGAAAGAGCAAGGTAAAAACCCACCAGACCAAACAAATGAAGAGGAAAGAGGCAGTCTACCTGAAAAAGAATTCAGAGTAATGATAGTAAAGATGATCTAAAATCTTGGAAATAGAATGGAGAAAATACAAGAAATGTTTAACAAGGACCTAGAAGAACTAGAAAGCAAACAAACAATGATGAACAACAATAAGTGAAATTAAAAATTCTCTAGAAGGAAATGATAGCAGAATAACTGAGGCAGAAGAACGGACAAGTGACCTGGAAGATAAGATAATGGAGATAACTACTGCAGAGAAGAATAAACAAAAAGGAATGGAAAGAACTGAGGACAGCCTTAGAGACCTCTGGGACAAAATTAAACACACCAACATTCTAATTATAGGGTTCCCAGAAGAACAAGAGAAAAAGAAAGGGACTGAGAAAATATTTGAAGAGATTATAGTTGAAAACTTCCCTAATATGGGAAAGGAAACAGTCAATCAAGTCCAGGAAGTGCAGAGAGACCCATACAGGATAAATCCAAGGAGAAACATGCCAAGACACATATTAATCAAATTATCAAAAATTAAATACAAAGAAAAAATATTAAATGCAACAAGGGAAAACCAACAAATAACATACAAGGGAATCCCCAGAAGGTTACCAGCTGATCTTTCAGCAGAAACTCTACAAGCCAGAAGGGAGTGGAAAGACATATTTAAAGTAATGAAAGGGAAAAATCTACAACCAAGATTACTCTACACAGCAAGGATCACATTTAGATTCAATGGAGAAATTAAAACATTTACAGACAAGCAAAAGTTAAGAGAATTCAGCACCACCACACCAGCTTTACAAGAAATGCTAAAGGAACTGCTCTAGGCAGGAAACACAAGAGAAGAAAAAGACTTACAATAACAAACCCAAAACAATTAACAAAATGGTAATAGGAACAAAGATATAGATAATTACCTTAAAGGTAAATGGATTAAATGCTTCAACCAAAAGATATATACTGGCTGAATGGATACAAAAATAAGACCCATATATGGCATCTACAAGAGATACATTTCAGACCTAGGGACACATACAGACTAACAGTGAGAAGATGGAAAAAGATATTCCATGCAAATGGAAATCAAAAGAAGCTGGCATAGCAATTCTCATATCAGACAAAATAGACTTTAAAATAAAGACTACTACAAGAGACAAAGAAGGACACAACATAATGAATCAAAGGATCAATCCAAGAAGAATATATAACAATTGTAAATATTTATGCACTCAACATAGGAGCACCTCAATACATAAGGGAGCCATAAAAGGGGAAATCGACGGTAACACAATCATAGTAAGGGACTTTAAAACTTCACTTTCAGCAATGGACAGATCATCCAAAGTGGAAATAAATAAGGAAACAGAAGATTTAAATGATGCATTAAACAAAATGGACTTAATTGATATTTATAGGGCATTCCATCCAAAAACAACAGAATACACATTCTTATCAAGTGCTCATGGAACATTCTCCAGGACAAATCATATCTTGGGTTACAAATCAATCCTTGGAAAATTTAAGAAAATTGAAATTGTATCGAGTATATTTTCCGACCACAATGCTATGAGACTAGATATAAATTACAGGAAAAAATCTGTAAAAAATACAAACACGTGGAGTCTAAACAATACACTAATTAATAACCAAGAGATCACTGAGGAAATCAAAGAGGAAATAAAAAAAATACCTAGAAAAAATGACAATCAAAACACGACAACTCACAACCTATGGGATACATCAAAAGCAGTTCTAAAAGGGAAGTTTATAGCAATACAATCCTACCTTAAGAAACAATTAACATCTCAAATAAAAAAACTAACTTTATACCTAAAGAAATTAGAGAAAGAAGAACAAAAAACCCCCAAAGTTAGCAAATGGAAAGAAATCATAAATATCAGATCAGAAATAAATGAAAAAGAAATGAAGGAAATGATAGCTAAGATCAATAAAACTAAAAGCTGGTTCTTTGAGAAGATAAGCAAAATTGATAAACCATTAGCCAGACTCATCAAGAAAAAGAGGGAGAAGACTCAAATCAATAGACTTAGAAATGAAAAAGGAGAAGTAACAACTGATGCTGTAGAAATACAAAGGATCATGAGTGCTTACTACAAGCAACTCTATGCCAATATAATGGACAAACTGGAAGAAATGGACAAATTCTTAGAAATGCACAACCTGCCAAGACAGAAACAGGAAGAAATAGAAAATATGAACAGACCAATCACAAGCACTAAAATGGAAACTGTGATTAAAAATCTTCCAACAAACAAAAGCCCAGGACCAGATGGCTTCACAGGTGAATTCTATCAAACATTTAGAGAAGAGCTAACACCTCTCCTTCTCAAACTCCTCCAAAATATAGCAGAGGGAGGAACACTCCAAAGATGTCACAAAGAAAGAAAACTACAGGCCAATATCACGGATGAACATAGATGCAAAAATCCTCAACAAAATACTAGCAAAACGGAATGCAAAAGTCATTAAAAGGATCATACACCATGATCAAGTGGGGTTTAACTCAGGAATGGAAGGATTCTTCAATATATGCAAGTTACTCAATGAGATAAACCATATTAACAAACAGAAGCAGAAAAACCATATGATCTTCACAGTAGATGCAGAAAAAGCTTTTGACAGTATTCAACACACATTTATGATAAAAAACCCTCCAGAAAGGAGGCATAGAGGGAACTTAACTCAATATATTAAAGGCCATATATGACAAAAACACAGCCAACATCGTCCTCAATGGTGAAAAACTGAAACCATTTCCTCTAAGATCAGGAACAAGACAAGACTGTCCACTCTCACTATTATTCAACATAATTTTGGAAGTTTTAGACACAGCAATCAGAGAAGAAAAAGAAATAAAAGGAATCCAAATCAGAAAAAAAGAAGTAAAGCTGTCACTGTTTGCAGATGACATGATACTATACATAGAGAATCCTAAAGATGCTATCAGAAAACTACTAGAGCTAATCAATCAATTTGGTAAAGTAGCAGGATACAAAATTAAGGCACAGAAATCTCTTGCATTCCTATACACTAATGATGAAAAATCTGAAAGAGAAATTAAGGAAACACTCCCATTTACCATTGCAACAAAAGGAATAAAATACCTAGGAATAAACCTACCTAAGGAGAAAAATGACCTTTATGCAGAAAACTATAGAACACTGATGAAAGAAATTAAAGATGCTACAAACAGATAGGGAGATATACCATGCTCTTGGATTGGAAGAATCAATATTGTGAAAATGACTCTACTACCCAAAGTAATCTACAGATTCAATGCAATCCCTATCAAACTACCACTGGCATTTTTCACAGAACTAGGACAAAAAATTTCACAATTTGTATGGAAACACAAAAGACCCCGAATAGCCAAAGCAATCTTAAGAACGAAAAATGGAGCTAGAGGAATCAGGCTCCCTGACTTGAGATTATACTACAAAGCTACAGTAATCAAGACAGTATGGTACTGACACAAAAACAGAAATATAGATCAATGGAACAGGATAGAAAGCTCAGAGATAAACCCACGCACATATGGTCAACTTATCTTTGATAAAGGAGGCAAGAATATACAGTGGAGAAAAGACAGCCTCTTCAATAAATGGTGCTGGGAAAACTGGACAGCTACAGGTAAAAGTATGAGATTAGAATACTCCCTAACACCATACACAAAAATGAGCTCAAAATGGATCAAAGATCTAAATAAAAGGCCAGAAACTATCAAACCCTTAGAGGAAAACATAGGCAGAACACTCTATGACATAAATCACAGCAAGATCCTTTTTGACCCATGTCCTAAAGAAAAGGAAATAAAAACAAAAATAAACAAATGGGACCTAATGAAACTTCAAAGCTTTTGCACAGCAAAGGAAACCATAAACAAGACCAAAAGAGAACCCTCAGAATGGGAGAAAATATTTGCAAATGAAGCAACTGACAAAGGATTAATCCCCAAAATTTACAAACTGCTCATGCAGCTCAATAACAAAAAAACAAACAACCCAGTCCAAAAATGGACAGAAGACCTAAATAGACATTTCTCCAAAGAAGATATACAGATTGCCAACAAACACATGAAAGGATGCTCAACATCATTAATCATTAGAGAAATGCAAATCAAAACTACAATGAGATATCATCTCACACCAGTCAGAATGGCCATCATCAAAAAATCTAGAAACAATAAATGCTGGAGAGGGTGTGGAAAAAAGGGAACACTCTTGCACTGTTGGTGGGAATGTAAATTGATACAGCCACTATGGAAAACAGTATGGAGGTTCCTTAAAAAACTAAAAATAAAACTACCATATGACCCAGCAATCCCACTACTAGGCATATACCCTGAGAAAACCATAATTCAAAAAGAGTCACGTACCACAATGTTCATTGCAGCTCTATTTACAATAGCCAGGAGATGGAAGCAACCTAAGCGTCCATCATTGGATGAATGGATAAAGAAAATGTGGCACATATATACAATGGAATATTATTCAGTCATAAAAAGAAATGAAATTGAGTTATTTGTAGTGAGGTTGATGGACCTAGAGTCTGTCATACAGAGTGAAGTAATCAGAAAGAGAAAAACAAATACTGTATGCTAACACATATATATGGAATTAAAAAAAAAAAAGGTCACAGAGAACCTAGGGGTAAGACAGGAATAAAGACACAGATCTGCTAGAGAATGGACTTGAGGATATGGGGAAGGGGAAGGAGGGTAAGCTGTGAGAAAGTGAGAGAGTGGCATGGACATATATACACTACCAAATGTAAGATAGCTAGCTAGTGGAAGCAGCCACATGGCACAGGGTGATCAGCTTGGTGCTTTGTGACCACCTAGAGGGGTGGGATAGGGAGGGTGGGAGGGAGGGAGACGCAAGAGGGAAGAGATATGGGAACATGTGTATATGTATAACTGATTCACTTTGTTATAAAGCAGAAACTAATACACCATTGTAAAGTAATTATACTCCAAAAATATGTTAAAAAAAAAAGAATGTGCTTCTTACTTCTCACTTATTTTGGAATTTAAAAAATTTATTTCTGCCCGTTTTTGGATTGGGTTGTTTGCTTTTTTGCTATTGAGCTGCATGAGCTGTTTATAAATTTTGGAGATTAATCCTTTGTCAGTTGCTTCATTTGCAAATATTTTCTCCGATTCTGAGGGTTGTCTTTTGGTCTCGTTTATGGTTTCCTTTGCTGTGCAAAAGCTTTGAAGTTTCATTAGGTCCTATTTGTTTATCTTTGTTTTTATTTCCATTTCTCTAGGAGGTGGGTCCAAAAGGATCTTGCTGTGATTTATGTCATAGAGTGTTCTGCCTATGTTTTCCTCTAAGGGTTTGATAGTTTCTGGCCTTACATTTAGGTCTTTAATCCATGTTGAGCTTATTTTTGTGTATGGTGTTAGGGAATGATCTAATCTCATACGTTTACATGTCCCTGTCCAGTTTTCCCAGCACCACTTATTGAAGAGGCTGTCCTTTCTCCACTGTACATTCCTGCCTCCTTTATCAAAGATAAGTTGACCATATGTGCGTGGGTTTATCTCTGAGCTTTCTATCCTGTTGCATTGATCTATCTTTCTGTTTTTGTGCCAGTACCACACTGTCTTGATTACTGTAGCTTTGTAGTATAGTCTGAAGTCAGGGAGCCTGATTCCTCCAGCTCCGTTTTTCGTTCTCAAGATTGCTTTGGCTATTCGGGGTCTTTTGTTTTTCCAAACAAATTTTGAAATTTTTTGTTCTAGTTCTGTGAAAAATGCCAGTGGTAGTTTGATAGGGATTGCATTGAATCTGTAGATTGCTTTGGGTAGTAGAGTCATTTTCACAATATTGATTCTTCTAATCCAGGAGCATGGTATATCGCTCCATCTATTTGTATCATCTTTAATTTCTTTCATCAGTGTCTTATAATTTTCTGCATACAGGTCTTTTGTCTCCTTAGGTAGGTTTATTCCTAGATATTTTATTCTTTTTGTTGCAATGGTAAATGGGAGTGTTTTCTTGATTTCATTTTCAGATTTTTCATCATTAATGTACAGGATAAGCATTTCTCCAAAGAAGATATACAGACTGCCAACAAACACATGAAAGAATGCTCAACATCATTAATCATTAGAGAAATGCAAATCAAAACTACAATGAGATATCATCTCACACCAGTCAGAATGGCCTTCATCAAGAAATCTAGAAACAATAAATGCTGGAGAGGGTGTGGAGAAAAGGGAACACTCTTGCACTGCTGGTGGAATTGTGAATTGGTACAGCCACTATGGAGAACAGTATGGAGGTTCCTTAAAAAACTAAAAATAGAACTACCATATGACCCAGCAATCCCACTACTAGGCATATACCCTGAGAAAACCATAATTCAAAAAGAGACATGTATCAAAACGTTCATTGCAGCTCTATTCACAATAGCCCGGAGATGGAAACAACCTAAGTGTCCATCATTGGACGAATGGATAAAGAAGATGTGGCACATATATACAATGGAATATTACTCAGCCATAAAAAGAAACGAAACTGAGCTATTTGTAATGAGGTGGATAGACCTAGAGTCTGTCATACAGAGTGAAGTAAGTCAGAAAGAGAAAGACAAATACCGTATGCTAACACATATATATGGAATTTGAAAAAAAATGTCATGAAGAACCTAGGGGTAAAACGGGAATAAGGACACAGACCTACTTGAAAATGGACTTGAGGATATGGGGAGGGGGAAGGGTAAGCTGTGACAAAGCGAGAGAGAGGCATGGACATATACACACTACCAAACGTAAGGTAGATAGATAGTGGGAAGAAGCCGCAGAGCACAGGGAGATCAGCTCGGTGCTTTGTGACTGCCTGGAGGGGTGGGATGGGGGGGGTGGGAAGGAGGGAGATGCATGAGGGAAGGGATGTGGGAACAGATGTATATGTATGACTGATTCACTTTGTTATAAAGCAGAAACTAATAAAAAAAATTTCTTTCTGCTATTGATTTCTAATTTTATTCATTGTGGTTGGGGACATACTTTGTACAATTTCAATTCCTTTGAATTGATTGAGGCTTGCTTATGACCTAACATTTGGTTCATTCTGGAGAATGTTCCATGTGTACTTCAGAAGAATGTTTATTTTATTATGGTTGGGTGAAAAGTTTAATTGATGTCTGTTAGACGTAGTTGGTTTATTTTGTTGTTCAAAGCTTCTATTTCCTTGTTGTTCTCCTAGATGTTCTATTAATTAATTAATTAATTAATTAATTTTTTTTGCGGTATGCGGGCCTCTCACTGTTGTGGCCTCTCCCGTTGCGGAACACAGGCTCTAGAAGCACTGGCTCAGCGGCCATGGCTCACGGGCCTAGCCGCTCCGCAGCATGTGGGATCCTCCCAGACCGGAGCACGAACCCATGTCCCCTGCATCTGCAGACGGTCTCTCAACCACTGCGCCACCACGGAAGACCCTGTATTAATTATTGAGAGTGGTATATTGAAGATCCAACTATTTTTGTTTTATTGTGTATTTCTCCGTTCTGCTTATAATGTTCTTTTCCAGGCCCTTTGCATGATTGACTCCTTTCATCTTTAAATAACTCCTCTCCAAATAGCCTATGGAAAGTAGCTCCCCCTTGTCATTCTCTATGGAAGAAGCATATTTTTCATTGTAATCACAAATGTCATTATTTCATCTATTGACTTAACTGCTCACTGTCTATCTCCCACTTTAGAAAGTGAGCTCCACGAATACAGGGACCTTCTCAGTTTTATTCTCTGTGTTTTCCTAGCACCTAATATATAGAAGATATTCAATAAATATGTGTTAAACGAAAGAATTTGTTTTTCTCTTTACTGCTGTGATGTAATTGTTCTTAATGCATTTGCATGCTTGCTTTCCCTGCAATCCTTTCTTATTTTATCTGTCTCCCATGATTTCCTATCTCTGCCTTGATTTCTGCTCAATTTTTAAAGGCCATTTTGTTTTTAAATTGTATTTGTGATTGCTGATAAGTTGCTTGAGCTTTATTGTCCTGATTTTATAGAAAATTATTTTCAGAGATCTGCTTTATTTCTAGTCTGTTTCCTTTGTTCTGAATCATTTCCTGAAGGACTGATAAGGATTTTGTGATTTGTTTTATTTCCTCAGTTAGAATGAAGAATGTTCTTTAAGTTCTCAGTACTATGTTTAGAAAAGGATTGTGATTTTGCTTGATCCCTCTCAGCAACTTGGGTGCCAATCACTCTCCTTTTCAGATCTATGGCTTAAAAATTGGTTGACATGTACTGTGACAGATTAGTTTCTTTGGCTACCAAAAGACCTTACCACCAAATTAATGGTAAAACCTTACCACCAAATTAGTGACGGTAAGCACTTGGGCCTTGGCCACTACCATTTACCATTTGGTTAGCAGGTGAGTGGGATAAAGCTAGTTGGCCTTTGGCCACTGCTTTGTCTTCACTCTGCCTTTCCAAGACTCAGGGGCCAGAGCTCAGGACAGATTCTGCACTCCACTCTGCTATGTGCTATGGCATCTTAGGGCTCCCCTTGTGGGGTGGGGTGAGGTGCAGAAAATTCATGGACTGGGTGATCCAGAGAGAAGGTTCATGCAGTAGCACTTCTGAGGGTTAGTCTCGCTAAGCCAGAGACTGACAGAAAGTTGTGCAGGTGAAACCTCTCCAGCTGGTCCATGGGAAATGGTGCTCAGGCTATAGGGATTCATTCTTGTGGCCAAAGATGAGCTTAGCAGGACTGTTGGACAAAGCATTCAAAGAGTTGCACCTGGTCTTGAATCTTGGCTTCATGCTCTACTAGCTGGGTAAGCTTCTCTGAGACTCAGTTTTTGCCTCTGTAAATTGGGAATCATGGCCAGCTCCATGGGTTGCTGTGGGGATAGTTGATACATATAGCACATATAGTGTGGGGCCAGAGAGCATTTGGCTCTTTTCCCCTCAAATTCCTGGGTGCAGATTAGAGTGCAAACCTTTCCTGAAGTGAAATGCAATTTATTCTGCAAATAGTTACACTAACAGCAAAGAGCTCAGTGTTCACCAATTTGAGATTTAGGCAACCATTTTTTTCCCACTGTATATTACCTGCATCATCCAAACCCAGGATATTTCAAAACATCACTGGTTACCTTACTTAGAGCTTGAAATTTAAAATAATAACAGAAAGTAACACACAAATAATAAGTCTTTTCTAATGATACATGTAAATCTTTTTTTTTTTTTTTTTGAGGTACGCGGGCCTCTCACTGTTGTGGCCTCTCCCGTTGTGGAGCGCAGGCTCCGGATGCGCAGGCTCAGCGGCCATGGCTCACGGGCCTAGCCGCTCCACGGCATGTGGGATCCTCCTGGACCGGGGCACGAACCCGTGTCCCCTGCATCGCAGGCGGACTCTCAACCACTGCGCCACCAGGGAAGCCCTGATACATGTAAATCTTGATAAAAAATAAATGAAAACCTCACATTGACAAGCAGGACTCATGGGTACAATTGTAAAGCAGCTATGTTTTTGTCTTTCATTTACCTTTAAATCCACTCTGAATAGTTGATCCATGGCTCATCCCTGACTTTTCTCATCACTGTTAGATTCTCCAATCACTGGAGTCACAAAACACTTCTTCAATTGAACAATTTAAATGTCTAGTCCTATTCATAAGAAGAAAATATCCTTCCTTCAGAATTGCTTCCGTCTTTTAGCTCCATCTGGCTGCTGGGCAGATGAATGTGGGGCCTGCCTGACTTCTTCATCCCACCCAGTGCTTCCACACTTTCTCCCCCATCTTCCTCAGCATGGTTTTAGAGCCGACAAGATTGAAGTCCAGGCAAGGAAATATTGAAGGGAAACAGCAGAGCAGGAAACCTCTTCCTAGACTGGAGTTGTCCTCAAATTTGAGCTCTGTACTTTCTATTTTGACATTTATTTAAAACTAACCTTTTCTATTCTGAGATTGCTCCCTTTCTCTTTTGCTCTCTCTCCTCCGCCTTCTTTCTCTCTTTCTTACCTCTGTGTGCATTTGGGTGTGCGTGCACACACATGGATCCTGGGCATCTCTTACCTGCAGTTCTCTTGATGGGCAAATGCCTCCCAGTTCCAGCTGGTCACTTGTGACTCCTTCAAAGCCTCCAGCTCCCTTCTGCTGAAGTTCTGTCTTCCCAGACCATCCTCTAGGATGGCTCTAAGGCAAGCCCAGCTCTTTCTCCTGTGCGGTTCGCATCTGGACCAAAGGAAACACCCAAACCCTCATTCTCCAGATGAACTCTGGGAGTGGGAGCCTGGGCCAGTGCAGCATCAGCCTCCCCCACGATCTGTCACAAGAGAAGCAGCTTATGTACCCTCAAACGACAAAAAGCATGCATCTGAGCTATCTGGACACACGTAAGCGATCTGAGCTGGGCTGTTGGAATCCCTTTGTGCATGAGGTGTTGACAAAGAGTTGCCGAATTTGGAGGGAAAAAAAAAAAGAAGCCCATTCACATTGAATTTTATTAGAATGTTTATTAGATAAATAAAGGAAAATTAGTTTAAGTATATCCTATGCAATATTTGGGACATACTTATGCTAAAAATATTCTCTATTTATCTGAAATTCAAAGTTAATTTGGCATTTTGCATTTAATCCACCAGCCCTGGGCTGGTCAGATTCAGAAATGCTCCAGGTTCTTTTATATACTCCCTGTAGGCGAGGTGTTCAATACTCCTATAACCAGTTTTTAACCACCTTTTTGAAAATGTTTCACCCAAGTCTGAGTCATCACTTTGGAAGATGACTTTGGACATCACTTTGGTAGACTTATCATCTCAGTGCTTCAGCTGAAATTTCATTGAAATATCCTGTTACCTTTTGAAAAAAACGCTCTTTTTTTTTTTTTACCATTTTCAGCACCCTACCATCACCAGGCCTCAGGAACTCTATACTTTTAAGACATGTTTGGCTAAGTTTGACTTAGCTATTTTATCAAAGACTTCTTTACTTTTATAATTTGGAGACAGAGATTTCACAGGGATGGCTTAGGCTAAAATAGTGACCCATTTGGAGGTGTTGGGACTCCTGATGTATTAGAAATTGCTGTGCTTGCTTCAACTTTTGGAGCACTGCTGGCTCCCACCCAGCGTTGGAGGACAGGGGCTCTAACTCACAACGAACTAAGGCCAACGTTTCTACGTAGGCTTGCCTTCTGGGGCCAGATCTTTTTTTTTTTTTTTTTTTAAGTGGATGATATATGATACAAATATTGTTCTTAATCAAAGGTATATTAGTAATTCACCATAAATGTGTAGTTACAGGGAAATGATACAGCATATTTGAAGAGGATTATTTTCACAAGAAAGACATATTCATTTCTCTGTCTGCCTTTTATCAACATGTATTTATCAAAATGTGGAAACTTGTCCATAGGCCACTTTTTAATTACTCATAGGTTGCTTGAAGACAGCTGCAGTCTAGGAAGGAAAAGAGATTGAAAAGAATAGAGTGCTCTTAAAATTTGGCCATAATTTTAAGTAGAGAACTCTGCTGGCTTTATTCCAAAAATCTACAGAGAAGTCTCCACCCAACTTTTCCCCATCACTCTGATATTTCCTTATGTAGCACTTAACGCTGATTCCCAGCTGACTTCTTATCCTTTATCATGTATATTTATATTTTTCTTTAGTAATTTTTTCAGATTAAAAACTATATAAGTTTATCAGAGAAGATCTGGAACTTATACAAAACGAGAGGAAACGAGTCCTTAAAACCTACCATGAAGGATTACATTTTGGTGATTATAAAAATATTATACATATTATTTTTTGACAAAACAGAGACCATATGGTATATACTATTTTGTAATTTCCTTTCCTGTGTTAACAATATGCCATAGAATTCTCTTATTTAAAAAAATAGTGTATGTTATATTTTGGCTGTGGAGTATTTCATCATAAGAATTGTGCTACAAATACCCTCTATGTTGTGTTGGATAGGTATGTTGCCTTTCTTATTTTTTATATTATTGTAGCTAATTCCATAGAAAACATCTTTGAATACAAATCCTTGTGTACATCTGATAATTCTTTCCTATACATTTAGATTAATGGAATTATATGATTCAAGGGGAAGTACACTTTGGAACCCTTGAAACATACTGCCAAACTGCTTTTAGGAGAAACTGTGGAATTGCCCTTCCACTAAGGTTCTATGAGAATGAGTGGTTTTCTAGAAAAGTTCCTGAACCCTCATTAACATTGGATGTCATCATTTTTGAAAATGAAAAATGATATCGAAGTTTATTTAGCATGTACAATTTTTCAAACATTCAACACATAAGCCAAATGGATGGATTTTTAGAGCTTTGGGCTTCGTTTCTTTGTTATTGAAAATTAGGAGATTGAACAAGATCATCTCCGTCTTTCTCATCTTACTGGCCTCCTCTGACTTAGCGTCTGAGTCACAATGAGACAGCAGCAATGTGTCCCCTAGCTTCCTCCCCTGTAAAAACACAGACCCAAAGTAGTTTTGAAAATAAAGGACACCAGGCAACATCTGCTTTACAATATCTACCGATAATCCCAAACAGCTTGACCTTACGTTTGCTCATTGCTACCTGAGGAAATAACACCTTTGCACATCTTATGGTATTTAATTTTCCCCCTCTTGCCAGTCCCCTAGATTCAAGTATGTCAAGCAACAAATAAGAGCATCAATCAGTGACAATATCCGGAAATGAGGTGTTGGCTTAAAAAGACAATAATTGTTAATCTTGTTGGTGAACTTACCAAGTGCCAGGCTTTGTGTTAGGTGCTTCATGCACAACATTTCATTTAATCCTCACCATTTTATCAGAGGTGCCACAAGTAAGGCTTAGAGAGAGAGAGGGCACCCCGGGACACACAGACACTGTGCAAAGGGACAACTTGAACTCCGGCCTTGCTGCCTCCCTCTTGTACTCCGAGGCAGGTCACCAGCACGTTGCCACGTGCTCAGGGCTCCTACACTTGCTGTGTGTGCTTCCTTCCTCTTCTGCAAGGGACTGAAGGCACTTGCTGGCTAGGCTGAGATCCATGTCAGGGAGATTGTATTTTGGAAACTTCTCAACTTTAGATAGTTATACCTAAAGCCATGATTTATTTTAATGTATTGGGCCCCCTATAGGTTAATCTCTTACCCTAAACAAGAAGTATGATAACTGCATGCATGAACTAAAGAAACTGGCCTTTATGGAAAGAAATATAGGGAAGGCAAGTATACATGGAGGCCAGTCATGTGCCATTCACTGGGCCAGGCATGTTCATAAGGGAAACAAACCCATTACAGTTCAAGTGCTTTGTTTTTTACAATACATCCCTTAAATTGCAGTTTCTCCCATTAAAGCCACAATTTCTTCTGAGTCATAATCTGTACATAGGTGTGTATGTGTGTGTGTGTGTGTGTGTGTGTGTGTCGCACCTGAGTGCAGGTGTGTGGTCTGCATGCTGCATGTCCTGGAGGGAAGAAGATTAGGGAGACATGCAGGGTAAACAGTGCTCTGGTCCCTTTTCTGAGTACTTCATCTTTGGGATGTGCAGGAGTAAGTCCGCCAGAAACAAGAGGGTGAGAGAGCAAGCCGGTGGCTCCCAATTCAGAGTTGACTGGAATCTCCTTCTGGTTTTGGTTTCAAAAGGAGTTGTTAAAAAATCTTTTCTGTACAAGGAAGGTCCTCCTTGAGCAAGGAAGGTCTTTGGATCAGCCTTTATTGGTGCCTGTTTAGCTAATTTCCATTAATCCAAGTTAATGTTTTTGAAACTTTAAATATGGTGTCATAGTAATATATTTTTCTTTTACAAATTAAGACATAGAAAATGAATTTTGAAGCCAGAAAAATTGAGTAATCTCAGTTATGATTGGAATAATGCTACAAAAAAAATGGCATGTGCTGTTTTTCTCCCCTAGAATAAGTATGGCCATCCTGGTGGCTGATGAAGTGGAGACGGTTAGTTTAATAAGCAAAAGATTCATATTTCATTAGATGTTCTAATGAGGAAGTGCCAACAAGCCTGTAAAGTTTTCATTCTGCTACTTCTTTGGGGAAAAAATGGAAAAGAGATACAATGAAATTCCAGTTGTTCCAAATGTATGCACAGATAGAGCAAGGAACACAATAGACAAAGCGCTTGCTCTCACCAAGCTTCTGTTTTAATGACGACAGGAGATTAAAAAAACAAACAAACAACAATATACAATTCAATAGATAATATATTAAGTAGATAAATCAAAAAATAGCAGTATAAGCAGCTTTTTAGAAGTTATAGAAGTAATCACAAAAAGAAAAAAGAAAAGAGTGAGAAGAGTTCTGGGGAACAGAGCTGGGGTGAGGCAGGGCACTCAGGTCTTTATTACATTGTAAGCCCTTTATCCTAGTTGCTTTCTTAAAATGTATTTTAATTTGTAATTTGATAGCATTAAACATTTGTTTAAAAACAAAACTTTAATGAAATCTGGTAGAGAGTGGGGCGGAGACAGAAAAAGAGAGAGAGAGAGACTGGAGACGGTGGATGAGGCTGTGGTTTTGAGAAGTTTCGAGAGGAGGAAAGGAGAAGTAGCGGTCGAGGAGGACAGTGCGTAACGATTATATTTAAGTGTGTGCACTTGTGGTAGGAGACCAGAGCAGGAAAGGGCACACAGTGGGACTGTGAAGATGCCTCTACTGCTCTTTTCATTCGAATTTCAGCGCCATCATCGCTGTTAGCAAGTTCCTGTGCCTCTGCAGGGTCCTGCTGTCTGATTGGTCGAAGTCCGAAGCTCAGTGTAGACTCCCAGTTTCAATGGTTTAAAAGCCTGGTAATCAGGAGAAGGGATGATTGTTCTAACAGAACTCCAAACCACAGGCAAGAAAGGTCTTTAGATCAACGTTTATTGGTGCCTGTTTAGCTAATTTCTGTCCCCACCATATTTTGTAACTGCCATAAAAATTTGGCATTCCAGAACCTAACATTTTTTGGTCAAGCAGTTGAAAGATTTAGATGTTCCCTGTGACATTTATCAGGATAAGAGGGTTGTTTTACTCACTGGGTCATTTTTCAGGTTTTCAGTTCTTAATGAATTTTTAAAATTGAATTGTTTTCAATACTTAAAAACTAGGTTTGTTTATTTATTTATAGAATATACAAGATTGAAATTTTGGTGAATGGTTTGCTTTTATATTTTTTACATTTTTAAGCCTCCTCCCCCATAAACCCTTTAGAGATGTTGTGGATTAAATGAATACTATCTATTTTGGCCCAATTTTCAGGATTTAAAAAGTGGGTTATTAGACCCCAATACATACAGGTCTCTGTTAAAATGGAATAATCCTGGCCTAAATAGATCCATTCTGGATCATTCTAAAGAGTAGAAAGCAGGGGATGGATAAGGGAACTGTGTCAGTCCATGACCTGACACAGGTCCTGGAATGACCTGAAACCGCAAGGCTCAGGGACCGGAGTTTCACTGTCACACTCTGGTTACTGTTAGAGAAAGACCAGGAACCATGGGGAGGCACCGGTCCTGGCTCAGTGCAGGTGGCTCTAGCAACTGGCACAGAACCAAGGGAGAAGGCCATCCCCTTGCTTTTTGCTTCACCTTCTCTTTGATTCAGAATGCTTTTTTTTTTTTTTCCTCAGTAGGAAGACTATATGTTAGGAGAGAATGGAACACCAGGCTGGGGTGCAGTAGGAAGGGGGCTCTGAGAGTGTATTCCCAATTGTCCCAAGGTGCTGAAGCTCCTGGCTAAGAAGAATTATCCTCTAGGAGCTGAGTCTCCTGCTGAAGATGGTGGTCTGATCGTTTGCCTGTTTGTGAGGAACTGTGAAGAATAGGAAAGGAAAAAGATGGGCTTCGAGTTAGGAATTGTAACTGATTGAATGGCTTTATCATTGTAACAGCTATTAACATAATGGCTATTTATGTCAAGGGTTACATTTATATCATATGTCTGTTCTAATTACTTTTATTAATGATCATGATAAGAATAGCTATCACTTGCTGTGGTTTTATGATGTGCTACGCACTGTGCTAAGCACATGGATGACATCCTTGAAACTTTTCCATGTACCTGATCAAACTGGAAGGTGTCTATAGAAGTACAGAGAAGTGATTGAGGGGGAACAGTTGATGTTATGCTAATTAAATAACAATATTGCTAAATAACAAATGCATAACCACCACAACATTGGAAAAGACAGTAGAATTAGTAACAAAAATGGTAGGCTGGAACCATGGGACATTTTTAGATGAATATATGTCATGACTGAATGTAAGGATGTTTTCTTAGTTAAAAAAACAATTGCAGTCTATTAGGAAGGCATGGCTTAGCAGCAAGCAGCACAGATAGAAAAGATCTGGGAGATTTCTTGAGTGGTTACCCTTGCGTGGTGTTTGTGGCTGCCAAAATATCTTACCATGACCTTTGGTGGCATTTGCACAGGTAGAACATGCAGAGCAAGGGAGGTGACCAACCTGTTCTGCTACGTGTTTTCTTTCAGATGCAACATTTAAAGAGAAGAGTTAAAATGAAGAGAAGTATGTTTAGAGGACAGTTGTATGGCATGCAAGGGGACTTGAAACCGTTCAGATGTGCAGCTGGTAAAGGAAAAAAGCTTGGAGGAGAAGAGACTGTTTAGCATGGAGAAGAGATTGGGTGTGTGTGTTGGGATGGTCTTGGGGAGAAAGGACTTGAGTGCTGCCATCAGAATTATGAAGGGTTAAGGAAGGAATCGAATAGACAATTTCATTAGAGCTACAGAAGGTAAAGCCAAGCCCAGGAGGTGGTAGTTATAAGTAGATAGAATTCAGCTCAGATTAAGAAAGTATTTTCAAACATTTGGAGCAACCTTCAAAATAATGAGCGGTTCCAGTAGAGCTTTCAAAGTGTTTTGGTTCTAAAATTCTTTTAATTCTATAAATTTAAACCTGTACCTTTAAATCGGTGCATTTAAACTATGGTCAGTAGATGGCGGTAGGATACCATGGATTTTTCCAGTAGCATCTGGAATTTCACCCTTAAATATTCTGGAAGTAGATGATTTTTTTTCTAATTATTGTTTGAAGGTGTGTCCTAATCCATTGTTCAGAGAAAAATCGCTGATTTGAAAAATGGGAAATAATAGTTTCTAATTAAATGGACAAGAATAATTAGAAATACTTTCATTTTACACTAGTGATAGCCCAATGTTTCTTTATTGGCCTCTAAAAATTCATGGTATTTTGTGTGTGTGTGTGTGTGTGTGTGTGTGTGTGTGTGTGTGTGTGAATGCAAGGAAGAAAGGATGAAAGTTCTGGTTTGTTTTTAAATAATTCAAAAATTTAATGTAAAGTTTTGTAAAAAACACCTTACTGAATTGAATAGAAAATGTTTCTACAAAGCCATTTATTGAAAAATATTCTCTTCCTTCTACAAGCCTTTTTGTGTACTTAGATATCTATACATTTTAAAATAAAAGCATGTGTTCTTCATAAATGCACCAAACAAAGAAGTTTTCCTAGTATTTTTAAAAATACATTTTGTTATGGATTGCTCAGCTTGGGAGGTTTTCATCTGTAAGAGATTTGCTCCCCCTCTGGACACCTTTAGGAGCTTTGTAATAAAGAGAAGGGCCTGAATTTTTAGGCATGCAAGCCTAGAGAAATATTCTTTAGAAATGGATATGTGTCCAAAGCATGTGAAAAAAAAAGCATATTGGTCTTTAATTTGGAAAGAGGAAGATAACATCGTTTCACTCCCTCCTTTTTTGTTTTTGTTTTTTTATTTTTGGTTGTTCAAAAAGCACAGCCTTCATGCCTGTCAGGTTCACATGTATGTAACATAGCAACACCTAATAACCATCTGCCTTTGAGCAACGTATTTACACTATGTGTCAGTTTTATATATTCTAGGATGGTTCCATGTCAAAAAAAGTTGGTGAACGGTTAGTCCTAAAGCACACTTTGTTTCCCTTATTCCTCTCCAGTTCAAAGCAGTGAAACATACCTGGACTCCCAGGGAGACAAATTGTTTTAATTTGTTAACATTTTGGGACTCTCCAGGACTGTGGGAGATAATTCCCAAGTATAGAGAGGCCCCTGATAGAGTCTTAGCCAGACGTTTTCTAAGATGACTCTTCTAGACAAAAACCAAGCAAAAAATATATGTCTGCACAGGCTTCCCATCTGATCCACTTACACATGCACTTTCTCATTCATTCTGTTTCCTCTCTCTCTCTCTCTCTCTCTCTCTCTCTCTCTCTCTCTCTTCTCTCTCTTCTGTTTCTCATTTTTATTTTAATTGATGGGAAACACGGACAAAGTTTTAGTCCTCTGGGTGGGAGCTGGGAGATCGGGAGATCGGCGCCCATCACAGAAAGGCTGTGTGACCTTTGCCAGGACCCTCGACTTTCTGAGCCAGCCTACCTATCAACATAGCTGCTCTCCTGCTGATTGAAATTTGACAAAGATTTATGAAATAAATGTCTGAAAAGTTTTGTTATGGATCTCTCAACAAAAGGCTCTAAGGCTCTACATAAAAAGAAAGTAATATGCACTTAATCTACAACTGCTGAAGTGTTTCTTTTTGGCCCATAAAACAAGCATAATTAATGCCATCTATGTATTTTCCCTATTAAGCCTTTGTGTCACCCTTTTAAAGGAGAAAAATCAGAGGGGACTAAATGTTCTTTATTTTAGCAAATAGTGCTAATGTTCTTTTTCTATGAAATATATACATTCCTCCTACATGTGTAGATACAATATATAAATAATATGCCTCACATTTTTCCTGCTTCAGTGTTTCTGCATGTTAAAAATTTTAGCTAAGTAAAATTTAAGCTCTTTCTTATAAGCATTCATTTTTTATTATATAATTCTTCAATAATTAGAGTGTTGCTTGAAGGTAATACTTTTATTTTTGCTTTCAGGTTTTTGAACTGAATATTACTTAATGAGAGGGTGGAGTAATACATACTCTAAAAATATGTAATTTAAAAATTTTAGAGATTTGCTTCAACTAAAGAATCTTGCTAAGACCTCTGGGCACTTGTACGCTGATTTCTAGGTTGTGGAGTTGAAACTCGAAAAGGTAAGTCCCATCATTTTTTAACCATATCTTGATGTGAAAGAATTTGTCAGTAAGCAAATATTTTCATGCTCACAGAATAAAATTCTTAGGAGCGTATCATGATAGGAACATTTCACACCAAAACAACTTGTTCAGTTTGAACTCATGAGAGCTAATGTTATTTGTTTGTTTATTTGTTTGTCTTTTCCTGTGAGAGGCAGTTAATTATTGAAGCATGAAGAACATTTTGTATCCTGGTTTGTGGTTGTGCTTTGCAAACCTGAGTCCAATGAGACCAAGTTCTTGACCTAACTCTGCACTTGCTCGCTTCTTTGATTTAAAATCGGAGCATCTGAACATCGGTGAGTTATTTAAAATAATACTTTCTATTTGTTGTTGCTGCAGTCTCACGAAGAGTAATTTTTTTAAAACACAACAGAGACAAAGCTTTGGATGTGATATAGGAAAAAAAAGTGTGATGGGTCTGGTAGACATCTATGGCACATATATTTACTTAGCGGCATGCTATAATGCATATTATTAATGATGACAATCATGAACTTGCATGCATTGTTTATTTCATAAATACGCATAATGGAGCTTTCAAAAGAGGGATCAGCTGCCCCTTGCAACTATGACTGTGTGCTGTGGAAGTAACGACTCAGGGACCTTTGAGTACGTGGGTTCCTGACCTGGTCCATTTCACTATTTATGCTCTTGGAACATTTTGTTAAGGCCATCTATAATTTCCCGGAGCTAACATCTGAAATGAACTGCAGGTCTCCTTTAAATCTATATGGCAAATGAGATTTGAATATCTGTAAGTGGATTTGAACATCAACAGCACCTGTAAAACTAAATATGTATTAAAAGCCATTAGTTTGTAGCCATAAAATGCAAAAAAGCTTCCAAGGCTCCTCTGTTATGGGGAACACTCTTTAGACTGGAGATAGGTAATTTGATTAGTGTACCTCTAATCCACTCTGTTTTGACTCTGAAAAGAAGAAATGGAATAGGCAGAAACTCCTCTCTAACTGAGACCTGAAACATCTAGGTTCATTTCAGTACTTTGAATTTTTATTAGTATTTTTACGCCAACCCCCCCAAAAAACTTTCACTTGACATTTGTGTTTCTTTTTGACTTTTCTTTGCTCTATTTGAATTATTTGGTCGTGGTGAAAATAGGTGGGATAGAAAGAAAGAAGGCTCAATTTAGAGGGGCAAGTCTAATCATGTGTTATCCCCGAATTCATTTGCCTGTTACCTGAAACCTGAGCTATCATGCCTGCCTCATGTTAATTTCTCCATCTGATTGAGGACTCAAAGAATCACAGGGACATATTGGAATGAAGGAAGAAAATATTTGTTTTTGTAAATTTAACAAAACTTGGCCGTAACATATCTTAAAAGTGCACCTTCCATAGTGCAGCCGCTCTAAATATTACATCTGCTTTAAATGTTGTTGGGTGTCTGAGGTCTTTGTGGAGAGGGTTTGATGCCGGCTTTTGTTGCAGGACAACTAGTGTATTCTGTGATGCAGGAGGGTTGCCTGTTCAAAGGATACAGCCTTACTTAGGGTTTCTTTTCTTTCTTTCTTTTCTTCTCCCCTCCCCCACCCACACTTTGTGGTTTTTCCTGGGGTGGGCTTCAGTCTAAAACATTCACATGGAACTCCCAGTCTTTCTTCTTTCAAAAAAGACAAATCCTTCATGATAATAATTACAAAATCCTCAGTAAGATTTGTAAATTGAATATAATTTACAAATATATTGGCTGATTCACAACCTTTTGTCCTAAATTAAGTAAATAACTCTAAACTTGTTGTTGCTGGAATGGAAAGTGTTTATAGATATTAGTTACTGTCAAACTAATTTAAACTATTCCTTATTAATTTTCTTCCGGTTTTACAATTTTCAGGAGTAATTGCAGCCACCTACGTGCACAATCCTCCCATATTATTCTTAATTATATTAAATATCTACCCCACACGCAGTTGAAATAGCATTTTAACAAGTATCCTTTATTCGGATTTTTTAAAAGGTTTTTATTCATTCAGACTGAATATTAGTTTAGAAAGTAGAGAAATCAGACACGGGCAAGGAAATCCAGGCCTGTGATGTTTCGCGGACAATGATTTGGGTGAGTTGACTGGTGTGTTTTGTTGAGAAAAGGACGGATGGGATATTGACAGTTTCCTATCAATAGCTGGGCCCTGGAGGCCTGGCTGTTTGGGCCCACACTGATTGACTACTCCTTAATAGACATATAATTGTTGACAAATACCTTCCAATAGACTGTGGCAGCGCCCAGCAGACAAAGGAGATTTCAGGATGATAGAGACCAGAGCCAGCCATTGGTAGAGGCAGAGCCTCACAGAGGAAAGGACTTTAGCTTTATAGAGTATCCTTCTAAGAGAAAGCAGGTCACTGCATACCCATCGCAGACCCTGAGCAATCCTGCCTCAATCGAGAAATTAAAAAGACTCATTGTCTCTGTGTATCACGGAGTTTTCCGGGGAGGGATAAACCCAGACTTCTTTTTGTGCAGCTTGGTGACAAATCTGTTGATTTTCCTACATTAAAAAATTATGTGTGTGTGTACATATATATGTATATAAAATATATATACACACATACACATATATACATTTTGATATCTAGAATATTTTTAGCTTGTTTAATGGCATTATAAAACCTATCAACCTGATGTTCTCAGGAAAAAATAGGCTATCATTGATTTCAAAGAGACTTGGGCACTGATAGGAATATGGAAAAAATTTTGCATTTGCACATCAGCCCCATTTACTACTAGAATACCAGAGGAGCCTGGAGCCGTTCCTATAACGCAAGGGCATCCAGGAGCATTCGGGAACCTCCATCTCAGCTTCAGTGCTTGTCTGCCTTCCCAGATCAATGCCTGGCTGAGAAATAGCTCTTGAAAGTTGGCCTCGCAGGTTGCATTCCCTCAGTCTGTTCAGTTTCAGTAATTCCCCTCCTTGGGGGGCTTACTCTCTACTAGGAGAGGCCACAATTCCTTTCAGTGCATGACAGGAGCCCTCAGACAATGGGACTAAGAGAGGTTATTTAGATCTGCAAGCTGGTGGGAGCTAATAAAATAAAATAAAATAAGAAAACAAAGTTCAAATGCAACCTCGGCCTACTCAACATAAAACACTAGATGAATCTGCATATTGAGCCAGGTTTAACGGGATCAGTGAAGCGGGGACCCAAGTAGGGTCCTGTGAACACATCAGGGTGACGTGGCAGGCTGCCTTCTGACACCATGCATGAAACTGAACTGGCTTGTGCCCCAAAGCCCTTGAAGCCTGTCTTTGATTCTTATTGATCAAATGCACAGATGAAATCCCACGTCACAGAGCAAGGCAAAACCTGAGTTTTCTATGTCAGCTTCTAGGAATCCCAGTGAAGCCCTTTCCAAATCATCTTTTTATGCATGAAGGAGAACTGGAGTGCACACATATTTCAGGAAGATGTGCAAAGTGGGAGAGGAGATATATAGGTCTGATAGTTCCCAGGCTTCATGGCAGAAGGACAAGCCAGATAAGAGTGTTATACTTGTTACCTGTTGTCAAATTCAAACCTGTAGTTAGGATTCGTTCGGGTAGGGCAAGATTATTTTGAAAGTTGCCTGTTTGTAATCTGTAAGCATTCCTAAACAGGCAGGCTTCTGCAAACAGCTGCCTCAAAATGTTGTGTGTGTGTGTATGTGTGTGTGTGTGTCCATTAATTCAGAATTACTCCAATTACAAGCTTTTGATGCTCTGAAAACCTCTCTCTAACCCAAAAGAGATGGAGGGCCCTCGGACTGTCCAATCAGATCATTTTCCCTGCCGCCTGCAGCAGATGTAAGCAATTTACTTTTTTATTTCTGCATATTCAGTGTGAGCGGAGCTGTTGGGGACCTTTCACCCTAGAGCCTGCAGGATTCTAACCCTATCAAATTAAAGCATTTTGCTCACTTATTCCCAAACGCTTTGCTGGTGTTAAGCAGACATCCCGCTGCATAGCAATGGCGGGTGTTCGTGTCCACTCATAGCTCCAGCCTAATCAGAGATTATTAAGGAAAATATACAGTGCTTTAATTTGATGAGATTGGTTATAGGTAGTGCAGTTAAAGGTCACACTCCTGCGTGTATCTCCGTCCGTCTCTGTAATATTTTCTTCTCGCTTGACAATCCTGAGCTGCAAACAATAGGCCAAGGCGACACATTTATTTTTGACATGCTGTGATGGGCTCAATAGGGATAAAGATGAATTATTTAAAGATTGCATAAACAAACATCCTGGGCAAGGTTTTGGTGACATCTTTCCCTTTGTGCTCTGTGGATGCTGTGGCCTTAAAAGAAAGTGTTCAAGAAATGCCTCCTTTGGGCAGGAATGCATTTAGACGGAAGGCCCAGATAGACTGCTGCCAGATGGCTGGGTCGGCTGCCTAACTCCTGTTGCAGGCTGGTCGGGGAGGGCCCTGGCTCCCAGCTCCCAGGGAAAGATGCCTCTGAAGAACTGATTTTCTCCTCTGACCCTGGAAACTTCTCCACCTGCTGTTAGCTAACTGAGCCAGCCTGCGTGCACTGATGGGAGTGTCAGGGCTGCTGGGGGCCATGGGAGCTGTTTAGTTGCATCCTGTGCATTTTTGGAGAAAAAGTCAGGGTACTGGAGGTGGCCTAGTATTTCCTTGGCATGGTGATAGAATTACCTGGCTCTCTCTGCTCATTTGAGGGTTGATTTTCATACAAGTTTCTTTCCTGGAGAGGCCCTTTCTGACTTCAGTGCCTCCAAGCCTTAGGATGTACGGGCACTGATGAGCACCCTGTTCATTTGTGGAGCTCAGAGATTTTTCTCATTCCTGTTTTTCAAATTCAGACACTGTTGAAGGCACAGGGAAAGGCATCCGAAGAAACAAGGGCAACTTCTAATCTTCTGTCAAACTTAATGGTTTCTGTGTATGTGTCCATGTAATAGACCAACTGCAGGCTGATTTACCTAGAAATTTACATGAAAATTGCTTTATGCAGCTGTATGTAAAAATTCAAGCCGCACAGTGTCACTGTACCACGCAGGTCAGAGCGAAGCCCTATGGTATTGTAGCTGAAAACAATTTGTTTTCATTCATGGGAGGAGGGGGAGGGATGCAGCAGGGTGGGGGGCCCGAGGACACTGAGAGGGCTCTTCAGGACAGTGCTGTGGGTGTGCAGAGCCGCAGGGGGAGGGGCCGAGGGCCTCCTCCTTTTCCAGCCGGATCCTGCCTCACGTCTTTAAGGCCTTTTTTTCCTTGAAAACTTTAATATTCTAAGGGGAAATTATGCCTGGTTTGTTACCCTGCTCCCATTTTATTACCTAACGCTCATACTAAATTATTTGAAAGACTTCACTACTTCAACTGGAAAATAGAAGGGGCAAGGCTCCTTAAGAAATGGTTGCTGTGTTTTCCTTCAGAGGGGTTGAAGATTCCACAAAATCCTCTCTCCATATGTTGATTTATTTGCAATGTTCATACGTTTGAAATGGGATACTTTGGGGTAATAGAGAAATCGTAATAATCCTAGGAACAATAATAATCAAAAAGATGCAGAGGACTCCGGAACAATTTCTCCTTGGGAGTTTAGGTGAGGGTGGGTAGGTGTGCCTCCTGGGTCTGGCTCGGGCCTTTAAGATGCTCCCTTCCTGCCTTCCCAATGAAATAGTCACAACACACCAGGGAGTTCTGTGTTCATTCCACAAGAGCCTTGAATGCATTTAAAGTTGGGTGTACAGTTTGTTTCCCCTGCATGCACTTTGCCAGGCCAAGACGGCTCTGTGTCCACAGATCAGAGGCCCTACCACAATCCTCGTGAGGTCACCTGGGCTCCCACTGTGTGGGAAGAGGACCTGCCCTTTCTCTAATTGCTGGGCCTGTGGCCTGAAAGTGAACACCTCCCCAGGCTTCTAAGGAGGGATGCTTTGAGCCAAAAATGCCAACAGCAGCTTCTTACATTTAGTTAACGCTTTATTAATTTGTATATTGTGTGCATATATCTGCATGCATCAAAACCTTTATCATCTTTTTATGCTATGAAATGCTTCTATAAAGACAGTTAATATGATGGTTCTCATTTGCTAGAGTTATATGGCTAAGTGAAGATCTTTATTTAGAACAATTTGTTATAGTTGGGATCTAGATAGTTGTGAGAATGTCTTAGAATTTGGTGGTGAGGGGTGGCTGGGTGAGGGCAGCCTCTTCCATGGGACCAACTCTGACCATTTATCTGCTTGATGTACCATCTCAGTACTTTTTTCTCTTATTTCTGTTGCTGTCTGTTGATTCCCATTTTAAAACTGATCCCTTGGGAATGTGTCTTATTTAATTTTTTCTTTGCTCAGCTCCAACCTAGATTTCCCCTACTACAGAAAAAAACCTAAACAAATAAAAAACAAACAACAACAAAAACACTAAAATTTCCACTATATTTTCTTACATAACATGCAGAACAATTTAAAAATTGTTTATGTTTCAATCTTTCCATTTTAAGACCATAACTTTGCCATGAGTGGAACCTCAAATTCTTGTCTTTATTTAGGTATTTAAGGTACAATTGGGGCAGACTATTGCACTTCTTTTGAGGAGAATCCTGAAGGCAGGCCACAGGCCAGATGAGAATACGCTCTTTTGAAGAATAAGTAAAGCATTAGCTTGGCAAAAACTTTTCTTACATTGGAGGGCCTTATAATACAAACCTGGTATTTAGGAATCCATAAGAGGAGTTATAACATTAGATGATTTTATTCTATAAGCTTTAAGGTATAAGGAATGATGTTAATCAAAAAGTTAATTTATTGGTAGACAGATGTTAGGAGGCTGAGGGAAAGGATGAAATTGACTTTGCACGTTGTCAAGCTGATTATACAAACAAACTAGGAAGAAATGCTTGAGCTACTTCTATTGGACATCCATTGCAGTGGTGTCCAAAGCACTTTTTTAAAATCAAAATATCCCTTTCCAATTGTCTCTGACTGATGTCATCATATCATCACCATCAGTATTGTAAATGGGATTTATTATTTTGTTTTGATAGCTGCTACAATGTTATAAAAACCGCCATTTCCCTTCATGATTTTTTACATGATATCCATGTATGGGAACCACTTCAGCTGTCATATGCCTCACTGGATGTGTCATGTTATCAAACATAACCTGGTGATCAGGAGAAGCTGGACGGGAAAGTTTACTGAAACTTAGATGGATCTAAAAACAACAATAACAAAAACAAACAAAAACAAAAGAGGTTATTCCTAAGGATTTCTAATACAAATTTTTGTTACTTCTGGGTTTTTATTGTCTATGTAGAATATATGGCACACCTAGTCTCAGGTAGATGATTTTACTTCCCTCAACCTTACAGGGAAAAAATAAAATAAACTGTGGTCTGGAATTTAAATGTTAGAATGTACTTCAGTCTAACATAATGTGATAGGCTTAAGTAACTCCAATCCTTCTATTGTAGAGAATTATTTTCCTAATGTGTTATTGTGATTCTTTCCATTTATGAATCAGGTTGCATTTGAAAGACCTGAAACCTACAGAGGTTGATTTTCATGCTGACACTCTGTTTGTAATTTTCAGAAAGGCCACTAGGTGGGAGTAGTGCTAACGAGGGTCGTTGAGGTATCAGTTGAAACTAAGGGGAGTCTAGAGATTCTGTGACTTCCATGTACAAATATGGCTTCCATGTACAAAATAGAGCTGTGCATGAAAGCAACAATACAAATATACCATTAACCACTAATTACTAGTGTTTGTACGTGGAATTAAAGAGAAATACAATTTGAGAAGGACAAAATGAAATAAAGCCCTCTTGGTATGTAAAGTGCCCAGTCAAACCACTTCAGGTGTCTTAGTTTCTAATCATTTAGCCCTGCCAAGCTTACAGTACTATTAGGGGTAACACTATAAAGATACTCAAGCACAAATATTTTTACCCTGCTAATAAAAATACTCCCTTTTTAGGCATCTGTTGAGAAATTAAGGGGGATAAAAGAATCATATTCTAAGCCATAAAAAAGATCCACCCTCCCCACCAAATTCCAAAAACCTTACATGGGTGGAAAAAATTTAAATCAATCTATTTAGAAAATTAAATCAGGAAACAATTATAAATATCATCATTTAAAAAGCCAAAATTCAATACTGTTTATAAAAGCATTGGATGCTTCCAAAACTGTAGTAAAAAGCAAATTCATAGCATTATTAATAAGATAAAATGAAAAGAAATTAGACCATCATTCAAATCAAGAAAGTAGATAAAACTATAATTATAAAGAAACAATATTAGTAAAGAGTAGAATCCATAAATAAATGTGTGACTAAATCTAAGAGACTATTTTCATGAGAAAAGCAATTCCTGACATACCTCTAGAATTCTCCACAAGATAATAAAATAGATAGTATAAATAAACAAAATTAGAATTGATAAATGGTCTAACAACAAATATGAAGATAAAAATTATAAGGTCTTTCTCTAAAAATCTATGTTAAACAAATTGAAGCACTCAGTACAATAAAAAATTTTCTTTTTCAGAAAATATAAAATACTGCTATTAATTTTAGATGAATAAATAACCTGGGTGTGCTAATATAAAAAAGCAGAAACAAATACACATTAAGAAAAAAAGGCTAGAAGACAGACAAATGGAATCAAACAATATTTATAGAATACAATATAGGGCTTACTCTAGGAATGCAAAAGGGATACATACAATCAATTTCAACTCAATTATACTATAAAACTGGGACTACACATTTTAAATGACTGATAAGCCTATTCTTATAGACACCTATATGGACCTAGTCCACCACTCCACTTTTCCTCCCTCCAAAATTTTTCTCATCTTGTCTTCTTGATTTCCAGATCTGTGATCAGCAAGAACTCCCCTACACCTTCACGTTCTGTAGGGTGTGGATCTACTAGAAGCCTGGCTATTACCAGAAGACACCTCTATACCTCTAACACTGTGGGTCTTCAATGAAAGCCATTTTTTGCTCGTAGTCTCATATTTCAGGGTCTGGAGATGGAGTATTTTCATTGCCCATTCCACAGCATTCCCCCTGTTCTTGGTTAAAAACCACAGCCTTTTAAAGCTGTACCATTCTGCAGGGTATCAGCTCTCAGTCCCATGTGCTAGGCATTCATCCACTGCAGAATCTAGCTCTTAGTTTTACTTTTCATCTTTGATTCTGTTACTGTTTTTGGTGATGTACCATCTTCATGGATGACTCATCCAACATATGGTCACTTGTTTTCTTGACCTCCTCTTAGCAGGTGAATTTTACTTTTGCTCCACTTCAACCTCACACTCCTAGGTTCTCACCCTGGACCTTTTCTGCTTCTGAAATCTTAGTCTTCTTCGTACAGTACTCTGACCACACCTCATCTTCTCAGCTCACTTACTTGGAACCCAGTCACTGTAATTCCTGATCATACTGCGAAGTATTTTCTCTCTATCTTTCAGCCCCTTTCATGACTTCTCTTCTTTCATTTTGCCATCCTGTTACCTACAGCCAACAGTTGAAAGTCACCAGAGAAAGTAACACAGCTGAGCTGACAGATTTCACTTTAAATTAGTCACCTCCAAAGAACAGCCAGAGCTTTCTGGAAGTCCTGTTGGTATGTTCCCTGGTAAGTTCATTTATCCTCTATTGGAGAAAATTTTATTCATACCATTTCTTTCCTCCTCAAACCTCTGTCTTTGTCCCATCTTGTCTACAATTCTAGCTACATTTTCTTCCCTCCTCTTCCCTCTTTATTTTATTGGAAAGAGGAAAAGCCATCCACTTGTTCTTTGGATTCCACCTCCTCTTGCCTTCTCAAGGTCTTTATTTTTTCATTTACATCCTTTCCTTTATCATCGATTTCCTCCTGGTTACTGAACCATGTCTATTAGCATGTGAACATGTTGTGGTTTCTATCATTAAGAAAAAGTAAATCCTAAGCTTCTCTAGTGTCAGACACCCCTCTTTCCTCTGCACCCATTTACAGTGCAAATTCTCTACAGAAGGCTCTCCACTCACCAGCTCTGCTCCTCTCCTTCATCCACACTTTCATACACAAAAGAGGGCAGGATCTGTCCCCACTGCCTCATTGAAGTGGTTTTCAGAAACCCAAGTGAGCCCCACCCTGTCAAATTCAGTGGATTTCTCCATCTTTAATTTAGAGCATCATTTAAAATGGTCTACTCTCTTTTATTCCTGATTTTTCTTCTGTCGCACTGGCCATTCCTAATTAACTTCTTTGCCCCTGGAACTTCTCCTCTCCTAACTCAGGGCTGAGTCTTTGACTTTCTTTTCTCCTCCATCTTCACTTTCTCCTTGTTCCCTCACATCCAGTCCCATGACTTTAACTGCTGATGGAGTTCAAGACATGATGTTCTAAAATATGGCACCTTGCATATTGAATGTTTTAAGCTGACAGAATTTGAGAAATGGCAGGTTCAGGAAGGACTTTTTGACTTTCCCTGAAGCAGGTCTTTAGACACTCATGTGAGAGGTGACTTCCCTATACTCAAAGGAAAGTAGCATCCTTAACTCTGAAGAAGGGAGGTTTGGAGAGGAATCTGAAGGAACAGGTTTTGCTAAGTTCCCCCCAGTTTACTACACTTATCTCATACTCTGTCCTATCACAGTTCCCATGAGTTTCCACTCTTCATCAAACTGAGCATAAGGACACTTAGGTTTAACTGCTTTTTCTGGTCTTCTTTTCCTTATGAAGGCTCCTGTGTCACATAAAACTTCTGTCAAATGTATTCATATGCTTTTCTCTTGTTAATCTGTCTTTTGTTATAGAGACCCAACCAAGAACCTAGAAGGGTAAAAGGAAAAAGATACTTTTTCCTCCAACACAGTACTTTTATGCTAATGACTCCCAAGTTCACACCTCCAGCTCTGACTACCCCTCTGAACACCCAACTAAGGTATTCAATTACTTATTGACAGGATTCTGATAGGACTCTCTGCCACAACATGACCAAATGGGACTTACAATCCTCCCTATACTCAATGCAGTCCTTCTCCTGAGTTTTTTCTACCTAGTTCATCCTATCTCAGTAAGAAGCAAGCATGTACCCTTTTACTTGCATAGAAAACTTAACAGTTGTCCTACAGTTTTTCCTTTTTGTCAACTGTCCACTTCTGTCCATCACTGTCTCCTTGATGAATTAACCTAACTCATCTCCCCTCATCCTTCTACAAATCATGTACACCCCAGAGTGAGAAATTCAAAATTGTATACCATACCAGTCCATTTTCCCAGTCAGAAACTTCTCAAGAGCTTGCCATAACCCTTGCAGTAAAATCAAAGCCCTTCATTATGACCTTTATTAAGGCCATGATGTAGCCCTCTTCTTCCTCTCCCAAACTCTGAAAACCTTGGAAACTTTTGTATGCATCAGGGCCTCTGCACATGCCATGACTACTGTTCTCTCAGCCTTCTGCATACCCCACTCATTCTTATCAAACACCCATTTTCCAGAGAAGGCTTCATTCCAGGATCTTCCTATCCTAGGATACTGTCAAACCCCACTCTCACCCCACCCCTGTGCTCTATTATATTTCTCCCATATCAATTTGTTCTGATCACAATGTGAAATACTCTTCATTTCCTCTTCTGGGAATAAATACTATAGGAATAATCAGAGTTGTGGGAAAAGATTTATGTTCAGGGTTGCTTATGTCAGTGTTATTTTATAGTGACAAAAAAATAAGAATCAACTTAAACATTTGGAGATAAGCGTAAGGCTCAGTAAATTATAGTACATCTTGAGGACAAAGCATTTGTACAAAGACAATAACATTGTGTTGTTCAAGAATGGTTTACTTGCTGTTTTCAGTTTTTTGCAACCAGAAAAAAAGGTACTCTGTCATCTATCTATCTATCTATCAATCTGTCATTCATCTACCTACTTGCCTACCTACCTGTCCACCTATTGATATAAGGATATAATGACTGACGTTTTTATTTTGTAGGTTGGATTCACAAGAATGGAATTATTGTACCAAATATTAGGGTTTTCAAAATTTGAATGGACCTTGGCAAAACACCTTCTTCAAGTATTTTAACCATTCATACTGTCTGTTTCACCCTAGTATTTTCAGCTGATTGTTTTTGATCTCTTTATATTTTGCCAGTCATTATTGTAGAAATGGAATTTGATTGTTTAATGTACAGTTCTGTGATTAAGAGTGAATGTCAACAACTTCAAAAAAACATCTCCTAATATCTCTTATTAACTTTTTTTCTACATTCAGTGGTAGGGTCAGGAGGTGGGGGACAGAGACTTCCAAACCGGCCCAATGACAACCTCACTAACTGAGGTTATTTACTCATCATTATTTTCATAATAGTTAAAATCTGCATAACAACATTCTCTTTATAAAATACTTTCATATACACCATCAAATTTAATACAAGGTACAAACCATGTGGAAAATGGTCTGTAAAGTACAGAAGTAACTCATTATGCATAAATATAAAATGCCTTTTACTGCACTGAAGATTGTCAAAAGAGTATGTGCTTTTACTCCCCACTGCTGTTTTTAATCCTGATTTGGGAGGAGCCTGGGAGTTGTATACATCAATATGTGTGTTTGTGGTCCTGTCCTATCTTCCAACTTTCGGCACAGACTACCTTAAACGTATCATTCTTGATACCAAGTGCTATTTGGGGATGCATTTTGATTCTCTATTTGTGCTTCAAAGCTTACACAAAGTGGCAATTTTATGCCTACTTTAAGGCTCTGCCTTAAGATGCTGCCACTCTGGAGCTGTGTGGAGAGAGAAAGGGCAGCAGCCCAAACACACGGGACAGGCGAGCTTTATGCAGCCAAGCTCTTGCTCACTATGGCACGGCCAGCAACATCTCATGAAAAAGAGACAGTGTGCCTGTCATTCCCACCAAATTACCAGGGCACAGTTTGGCATGCCAAGAGCCATCCACAAGGTCAAATTAAGAGAGGATCGCCTCTCTGGGTCTAGTGTGAAGAGAAAACAGCCTTCTGCAGACAAAACCTGCTTCTGAAAAGGCTCAGCGGGACACAACATCTGAAGGTTTTTGCCACACTCTTGATATTGAAAGTCAAATAGCTCTCATTCAGGAGCAAAGCCCATCTTCTCTTTTTATGTCTTCAGTGCTTATTGACAAAAGCAAAGTTAGAATGGTAAAGAGGAATTGTTCTGCTGGGGCTTTTATGCAGAGAAGGCACGGGCTGTGCAGACAGGGCTCAGTGATCCTCGCCTCTGGGGAGGAACGGTTGACACAGCAATAAAACACAGACATTGAGAGAGGAAAGCACATCGTACTTCTCACTTCCTCATCCTCTTTCTTGTGGGCACTCATAGGATGAGTGGAAATGTGGAAATGTCGCCATGATTTGGGGACAAGACAGTGTATGGTGGCTTCTCTTCCCCTTCCTGCCCCACCATCTCAGATCTTAAAATAAGGGACACTATATAAAGGATAGGAAAGACAAGTGATCTCTAGGGCCACCATGTTTACCAAGTCCAGGAGGGGCTATTTACACAGGCTGCAATGCCAACGACATCCTCTGGAATTGTGCAAATACCCGAGTGAATTTTTTTTTTTTTGCATCATTTAATGTCAGTCAGAATTTTATTGATCATCCTCTTCTACTCCACAAGCATCCATCTTCTTTGGTAAGGATATGGAGAATTCCCCCAATCTCCCAGGTAAGCCAACCCGTGGTGAAGGAGAACCGCTTCATTTCAAACCATTACACATTCAATTCAGGACTCATCAGCCATGAGAACTTAATTTAGGGAAATCAGATCTTCACAATCTTATCTTGGAATATTGAAAAGTGTGAAGGTATGTGTAGCACTTTGGAGAATTTTGGAACACACAATGTTGGACTATGGTGTGCCACATGGAAATAGCTTACACTTTCATGCCTGCACATTTTATCCAGTGAAATTTATCTTCTCTGCTAAGTAAGTTGTTCACTGGCTTTAAATAACTACTGAATTAAAAAAAAATCTATAGGTCACCCTGGGTTGTGGCAGTCATTTACATTGTGACCACAGAGAGGGGCCACGCTAAGATGAACTAGTTATGAACTAAACTCACAGTATCTCCATTGGTAAAAAGGATGAGTCAACCCTATACTACCTCTTCCTTGCAAAGGGGAGGTGACTGGCTGGTTTGATTTTTTTTGTACCATTAACTTTAGTGCTTATTGACAATCTTGTGTCCTTGATTTCTTTTTTTTTTAATTTTTACTTTTTGGTCTGATCTTTTCAAGGATGCTTTTAAGTTCCAATTACCCAAATGGATTAAAAAATTACAGGCGTTTTAACAAAGCGGGTCTTTGTCATTGATTATTCCATGTTTCCAGATTCATTTCTGGTTCCTAACGTTAATGCAATCTCAGTCAGATTATGTTGGGGGTTCTGCTCATCGGATCCTAGGTCTCACATAGGGACTGTAGACAACTTAAAATCTTTGAGCCACATAATGGGACTTCACTCAAGGTGTTGCTTTTTGAGATTTTCTCATTCTACACAGGAACACCTACATAGTCCCTGGTTCACTGTAGGTGCTTAGTGGAGAGCAGTTAAACCTAAACCTGCCTAACAACTAAGGAAGCAGGAGGAAGCCAATATCTGGTGAGTGCAAAGAGCCTGGGGTCATGTACAATTAATTACTTCATAATCTTCAGTTGTTCTCAGTGCCCTTCAAAAAATGCACTCACCCTCACTCTTCTAGTTGAAGTGATATCAATCCATTTTAGCTATTCCTTTTTTTTTTCCTCAAGGCTGCCTTTCCATAAGTACTTATTAAATACCTACTATGTTCTAGGTGTTTAAGGCAGTTGAAGGTGAAAGAAAAGTTTTAGAGCTGGGTTAAAAATGGACTATGCCCTGAATAATTCATATTAAATGGGTTAGCTCTGAATAAAAATGTCACACATGTTGATGGAGCCCATGTTGCTGATGGGATGGCAGAGAGTCTCATTTTCCTTGGGCCACATCCTTCTAGGAGGAAGCCAATGTCATTTTATTTATCTCGACATTGCCAGCACCTAGTATGGAGGTTTGCAAATCCAAGGGGAGTAACTGATGGACTGAATAAGCTCCCCACAGCCACTGCCAGTCTTTCCCACAGTGCTGCACTCACACATACTCAAAAATGTCTCATTTCAATCAGTGTGAAGAGCTGTTTGTTTCCATTCTGTTCTTTAAAGAGGTTCTTTTATAAATGAAAAGCACTACAAAGCAAAAATTACAATGCAACACATGCTAAAATGTGACTGAGATGGCAAAGATCTTAAACCCAACAACCGTAATTGAAAAGCAATGAGAGGTGGTTAAGAAAAATAATCAGGAGGCACAGAAGAGCCATCAGAGGGAGTTTTTAGAAAGCTTTCTGTGCCAGAGACCCTTCTAAGAAGCAATAGTCAGTCGTACTTACCTACTCTGAAGGAAGCATTCTGAACTACACCCAACTCAAAGCATGAGATGGATGTTTTTACAACGTAGTGAGAAATTCTTTTCTCTGGTCCAGTCTTTGATGGCATAGAAGGAACTTGATGACTGTTTGCTCTTATCCAGAGATGTTGCCAAGAAACAAAATTGAACTTGAATTCCTATTCTGTGAGCATCAGCACCCTTGTATCTTGTCTGTTGATCAATGCCTGAGAGGGAAACCCTTGGAAATCATCAGGGCTGCCACTGTTGAGTATTGAACTCATTACCCCTGAGGACCATTTGCCTTTCTCAGATAGGAGGAAGAAGAAATTTCTGTCCTGTAACTTTAAGTTCACTCAATATACCTCAAACACTGTGTTCTCCACCTCCTAATCAACAAGTATTGGTTAACTTACTATCTGATTACCATTGCATCAGACCCCAGAATCATATCATTATTTGAGTTGTCTTAATCTTGGAATGCCCCATATTTTTGTCATCTGAAACTTTATAAAAAACAATTATTGAATAATATTAGCCCAAGTACCAAGTACCCTTGGAAAGTGTTTTGCTGTTTATAGTGAGCTTTCATATGCATGGTCTTACTTGAGTTTCAACACATTTTGAGGCAGGTGGGGAGGGAATATTATGCTTATTTTATGGCTAAAGAAACAGTGGCTCAGAGAAGTTATTTGATTCACTCAACCAGAATTCCATGTCTAATAGGAATGGAATTGGGGCATATCTGACAATAATTTCCATTCAAACAAACTCCATTACATGCCAAATCAGTCCTTGTCCTGTAGGGATTCTGAGCTGAAAGAATTAACCAACATGGGAAATATGAATCTTGAATAGAATGTTTTTCAATCATCAACACACGTACTGTTAAATTTTGATTTGTTTCCTAACATCTCCCTATAAAAGTTACCCAGATATTTCCTGATCCTTATTTCCAAAAATACCCTACAGCAAACAGATGAGCCAACCAATGTGTTGCTTCATACTGTTAATTATGTTCCCCTGGGGAATATTAAGAACTAAGCTTGGATGAAGCATTGAAAAGTGGGGGCTGACCCCCTGTTCCTCCTTGGGGCTGGGGGTAGGTTAACACTCGCCTCTGGCAGATGAAACAGGGCTCGCTGGCCCCCACAGAGCCTCCTAGCTACATTGGCCTTTGCTCTGTGAACCCTGCTCTCTTATTTACAGTAGGACATTTCTAAAACAAAGCCAACATTTGTGAAAGGTCAGCCGCCAAGAAGAGCAGAGAATATCAGTGAAAGTGACAGGAAGAGATAAACAAACTGGAAAACATCTGTCTCAAGTGTTTACCCAGGCAGGCCATTTTGGAAGAATGGCTTATGGGGCTAATTGCTAAGACGCTAGAAGGCAGTGTTCCTGCCCTCTCCTCCCTACCCCAGATGTTATGGGGACTTGTAGAGGCTGGATTACTTAGTGGCTGTTCCTATTTATGCTTCTGATTATTTGCATGTGCTGCTGTCTGGTGTTAACACATAGACTAGACTATGCTTGGAAAACATATTTAGCAGATGGTGAATAGTACTAATTCAAGGTGGTGAACCGGGGGTGGGGAAGGTGGGAGGAGAGGGCAGAAAAAGCATTGCTTTTTCTAACTCCTGGTGTGCTGCACATCTATTTTTTTAAAGGGCTGGGCATTACTGCACCATCACACAAGAACAGTGTATCTGGAAAGAACAGCGCCCAGATGGATGAGCTATCAAAGCCCAAAGCATGCTAGTTCCATGGTCCTACCTGGATATCTTCCAATCTCTTTCTAATTGGTCTGAAGTACTCATTTTGTCCCGTTGCAAATATCCTTGCCTCGGGTAGGGACACATCTGAAACCCCATCAACGTGGTACTGACAATACAAATCTCACAAACCTGAGCTACGTTATCACTCAGTTCATCAGTGACAGTTACAGAGAGCACGGGAACCAGCAATGCTTTAGGTGGCCGCTTATAGGAAGTATGTCAAGGGTGCCTGAGGGGCCAGAGACCCCTGAAGAGGATGTATGTGCTTACTGATCCCATCTTGAGCTCCAGGGGAGATTATGATATACTTGGATATTACTAGGTGAATCTTATGGCACCATCTATCATAAGAGACAAACTTCCTCTAGATTTACCATAAGGTTCTGGACTTTGTCTTTGAAATCAATATCATAAGATATTAATGTTTCTATATAGGTCAGTGCCAAAGATTTGTGGTGCGGCATTACTAAAATTTATTAATTTATAATAGCACTAAGGAAAATTCCTGGAAATTTTTGCTCTTGCAAGAATAGCTGAAGGCCCTCCCCTCCTTAAATATATGTGGCTTATTATAATAGTGGTCTGCATATCCTGGGGGCTAAATCATTTTCCTTGAAATGAAGCAACTCTAACAATTAAATCTTGATAAAAAGTTGCCTATAACACTGGTAGGAATCCTTTCTCCTGTACCAAACTTATAAAAAAATTCTACTTAATAACTGTTTGAATTGTATAGGATTTTGTGAAAGATCTTAATAATATTTTGTGCTGTTCCTCTTGGTTTTATTAAAATTTTTTTTTACTTTTCATGTATTTACATATATGTATATCTATAAATGAAAGTATAGTTATAAACATGCATGTATCATTTATAGATGTGATTTATATATATATATATATATGTATATATACACCTCTCTCTTTCACACCCACACCCAGACCTACCCCTCCCACACACACCTATCCTCCCCACCCCCTCACACACACAGCCTTTCCTCTTATAAACTTTTCTTTTTTCTGTCAATTTTTTCTCCTATACTAACTGAACCTTGAGGATGTCTTAGCACTGATTTCTTTTTGTGTTCCTATTGCCAGTACACCACTATTTTGTCAAGCATGTGTGTTATCATGAAGGAAGTACAGCAAAGAGTTAAAGAACATTTCGTTGGGGGTCCAGATAACCTGGTTCAAGGTTCTGCTTTTATAGGCTCCATTAATTTAGACAAATCATCTGACTTTCCTGAGCCTCTGTTGGCTCAGAATCTGAATTTGGTATGATAATAGCTACTGTATAGATCTTTGCATCTGTGTTTATGTGCAAGATGCTGCAGAGAAGAGCACCTGAAGCTCAATAATAATAGCTATTGTAATTACCACTATAATTATAACTGTAATTGATAAATCACATTAACTTTTTCTATTTATATTATCAATAATAATTATTGCTATCAGGAAGACAGGGTAGCATAGTGGAGAGTACATGGATCTATGGTTTGGAAACCTGGATTTTTTTCACTTATGGAAATGTTCCTATTTCTAAATGAGGAAATGGGTATAATAGCACTCGAAAATCTCAAGTTCTTGTTCTTACCCTCCATCTTCACAGTGTTGGGGTGAAGATAAATTTAGTTAAGGAAATAATATAGGTAAATGTTCTCTATGAATTGTAACATGATCTCCAAATATTGGTTATCATTCTTGCTGCCTCTCATTATCCTTGACATATAAGATAGGGTGGATTTACTTTGGATCCTACCCAATAAGTTTTCAAATTTTATACACACATTTAGATGTAGTACTCAAAGATCCTTCCAATATGGTCCAAGATAATTTTATGGTCATGGTCCCTCAGAGCAATGTTAGGATAAAATTTCAGTCTATAAAATAGTGTTAGAGTCCATAGCAATTAATACTTTCTGTTGACAGGATGAGTTAAAAAAAAAAGCCACGTACATCAACATATGCCACAGGTAACATCTTTAACAGGTTCTTTTCTTTTTTTGTGGAGGGTGGGGGGAGGGGCTTCTTTTTTGTGCAGTCTTCAAGAGGCTCATGCAATTCAGGCTTTACCTCTCACCAACTGATGATCCAAAGCAAACTGCATTAGCTTCAAAGCCCTCATTTCTTCCACTTAAGATAGTAGGGCTGGTGAGGGCTGCATTAAGTGATCATTTTTCTAAGATCTCTTATAGCTCTAAAACTGAATCATCTACTGGAGAAAGAGATGAGTACTTATGTTTATGGGATTGTATGTTGTGACATTTTTACATATTAAGTAGCTAGAAGGAAGCCTCTCATTTTGAGAGGGGAATTGAAAAAATATGATATACATTTGAAAAATTAAAATTAAGGTTAGATAATGCCAATTTTCTGAGTTTAAAAAAAACCTTTGGCTAACACTACCATAACCAGATCCGATCCTTAAAATGCACAGACTCTGCTTTAAATCATGGTTCTCTTAATTAGGGTCATAGCTACAATGAAGGCTGATTTGGGTGCTCGTCTAATAAGAAAATGCCAGTTACGGTATATTATCAACCCCGATTTGCCAGGCATTGAATTTCCTGATATGGTCTGCTGGGAACCTTAAATGAACAAGAGCAATTATAAACCTAAAGTCTGCAGCCATTTGTTGGCATTATCTCAGGATAATTTCCCTGAAACAGTCATGTTGAAATGCAAAGGTAGATAATTTAAAAATCCATTTAAAATAGCTGTGGTATAATTTAAGCTAAGGTCTTTCTCTATAGTGGACATTACAGCAAGACAGTGCATTTTGAAATGGATCCTTTACAAATGATCTTTTCTTAGCCGTCATTGCCATCCGAAGCACTTTAAACACGTTTTAATAATTTTCTTCAGTGGGGCATGAGTAAAACAAAAAATATTGGTATTATTCGGTTTTTGTTTAAATGAAGAAAGGCATAAAAGCTCATCTTAACAGAAATCTGCCAATGGCTCATAATCACCCAAAGGAAAGAAAAAACTATGAAAAATTCAACAATTAAGAACACAACTACATTTTTCTCTCTTGGCTTTTGCACACTGTTAAACCCCACGTTCTTTAGGTAACTTGAGGAACAAATTAAAATGAGAAGACATGGTTATTTTGTGGACATATAAGTGTGATAACTGTGCAGAGGGAAAACTGATTTTACTTTTCATTTAATTTTCTTTCTATCAAATAACTTCTCTTCTGTCATATATGTCCCATGATAAATGGAAACATAATGAAAAAAAGTGTGCCTTACAATTAACTACTAAGTTAAAACACATATCGGAATTATGACACCACATTCATGGGTGTTTCTTTCCATCTCTCTATCTCTATCCTTCTCTCTTTAATTTCTCCTCTTAACGTTCTCAAGCAGGAACTGAATATCAAGATTAAGGTTCAGTACTAGCCCAATTTTATCATTGATCTCTCAAACCAGAAAATATGGGTTTATAGTTGAAGTCCTGACACAGGCTGGGCTCTAATAAACTACAAGATGGGCCAATAAACTACAGAAAGAGCCTATTACCAAGAACCATTACTACTCAGAGAACAGAACAAAATTTATTTTGTTCTGAATCGTGCTAGAGAGCTCTAACATAACACAGGCGATTTTAAACCTGGCTTCGTGTTGAGGGGAAGCTTATTGCAGAGGAAAGCACCGGACTCCTAGAGAGGGGGAGCTTTTCCTGTAATATCTCATGTGTGTCACATCAAAGTGGGAATGGACTCATCTCTGAAGGAAACTCACATTAGGACGATACAGAAAAGGCCATGGGTCATATCTATGATTGGTTTGAAAGATAACTACTTGAGAGATGGTTAATATACACATTGTATTATATAGCCTCAGTGGTCTCCTGGCCTTCATCCTGGAAGTGACGTGGATGTATTACTTTACAAGGGGTGCAATGGTCACCCCTCAGAGGCTTAATTTTAGCCTCTTCTCATTTCTTTAAGTTCCACGTTACCATCTCTCTCACAATATTTTGATCACTTAGTAACAATAACTTGTTGATAATGATCACTTCATGTTACTCACAGTAAAATGGTGAATGGTGGTTGAACCTGCTGCCTCCCAGGCCCATGTTCTGACCCCTGAACTTATTCTTCTTCTGTATATCAGGCATTGGCCAAGTATAAAGCCATTGTTATTCACAGCACAATGTTCATGGTTTCTGGTGCTGAGCTCAGAGTCTCACCTTTTTAAGATGGGCTTTCAGAAAGATGGATGCAAACAATTTCAATTTTGAGGGCATGATACCTGGGTGACTACGTCCATCACTGTGAATCTCCTGCCTTCTTCAGATTATAGTGACTTTGACCCTGATTCATCCTTGGGATTTTTGCCTCTCGTTTTTGCTCCAATGAGGATTTCATTTCTCGTTTGTTTTCTCAGAATTGAACATTGATTCCCCCCCACCCCAAATTGTTCCCTGCCTTACAATTCAGTCTTGGCATCTAAACTCCTACTTTCCCTGGGTTGTCACATTTACATTTCTGAACTGCCCCCCAACCCCATCACACACAAATCACACCAGCTCCATCTTGGCCAATCGTGACTTTGGGGATAGAATGAATCTGCTTTTTACCAAAGACTGAACAAACTGTGTATCTATATTAAAAGCAAACTCACAGACCAAGTGTCTAACATCACAAAATCAAACAACTCAGGCGAGTGTTTTATGCAAACATACAAATTATATGCTAGGAAAGAATAAAAAAGAATATCAAGGAGTAAGAAGGAAACAGTGGTGAGTCAATACATCCTGTACAAGATCTTTCTTCACTACTCTGTCATCTTTCTCTCAGCTTGTTTGTTGTTACAGTAAATAATTACAGGGAGAGCAATTCTGAGCCATTTTATGTGAACACTGTTAAAGGAAATAAAGGTAAAGCAGACAAACATAAAAACTACTAAGAAACCTTGAACAGAAATGGCTAATTATAGAGCTGCTATTAAAATGCATTTTTCCCCTTCTTGAAAAAGAATTTTTGTTTGATAATTTACAGACCTACAGGGCCCATTACAGTCTCAGACTCTGAAGGTATTGATCCCTCTGTCTCTTGCTGCTACATTTGTTCTTTCTGGGTCTTCTTCCCCCGAGAGTTTCACTGATTTCATAATTGAGGGGTGGAGTGAAGACCGGACAAGTCACCAAAGATGACCTGCTGTGTGAGGGACAGGCATAGTATCTGCCCGGGCTGTGGGAGTGGGGCTCTCCGTCACCCATGCAAGTTTCCTGCTTGATTTTATTTATGTTTTTGGTGATGATTTTCACAAGAGTAAGAATCCTCATCAGGGTGTGGTTTAGAAAGCAAAAACACTCATGCAAAGTCTGCATAGTTAATCTTAACACATTCTCTATCACTGGAGATGTATATATCCTTTAAAACAAATGCTTCCATTTAACCTAGATATTTTTGTGTTTTGTCATTTAAAAGCAATGGAGGGCAAACAATTTTTACAACCATGAACCCAGTGTATAGCCCAGATGCCCTTGGGTTGCGGTGAGTATGATAATAATGAGACACTCCCTCATTCCATAAAGAGGTTTTCCTTTGAGCTGAGGCTTCCCAGAAAGAGCATCATCTTGCCTCTTCTTTGGGACCAAGGGTAGAGCTGAGAGGACTCTGCGAATTTTTCTTCTAGACTGTGAATGGTGGGAGGCGGGCTTAGCTTGGAAGACACCTTAGAAGTAAGATATGTGTCAGTCCATCTCAATGGAAAATGAGGTCTTGTCTGAATGGCATTTTGACTGGCAGCAGACAGCTTATTTAGCTCCTGATGACATCCAGAATTGTTCACCAGCAAATAGTTCCCATGAATACTCTGACCAGTATGTGAACACTCACTGACCATCTTGTCTCAGGTAAGGTACACTCATGCAAACCAAAAGTCAAGGAAAAGATGCAGTGGGAAAAACATAGAACTTCTTATTATTTTATTCTCCTAAAAAATTGAGATTTAAAAAAAAAAAAGAATATCAAGGAGTAAGAAGGAAACAGTGGTGAGTCAATACATCCTGTACAAGATCTTTCTTTACTACTCTGTTTTAATAGTAGGAGACATTTTAGCACTGAAGGGCGGTTTCAGTTGAATATAGAGTGAAGTGATTTTGCTTTCAACTTCTGAATTGTAGATTTCTTTCCTATGGATCTTGCACACAGTAGTCTTCAATAAATTCTTGCTTGATGATAAAATATTTTTTTGAAATAATATACTCTGGGAGTCAATAAAATATGAAAAAAAAAAAGAGAAGGGATTTTGTATTAAATTTCTCTGCTTCTTTCCACTGTCTCAAACCTGCTGGAGAGAGCTGACAGAATGTTCTGGGAAATCAATGATAAGGACAGACTCTCATTCCTTTATGCGGTGGGATGAACAAAACAGGTGGTTGAGGGAGGAGGAAACAAGTGTTGGTTGCAGGAGAACAAGGTCTGATCTGTTCTGACAACCTGGCAATGAAAAGCCTCTTAATCTAGACAGAGGCACAGAAACTCCACAGTCTAACCTAAGGTAGCCCTTGAATGACAAGAATTTACAAAAGGCATAAGCCCCTTTGTGGGCTCAGCCTCTCAGGGTGTCCCTTGCCATGCTGGTCCATGGAGATCAGAGTAGACTGCCCATGTGACGACTTCATGTGTTGCCTGCCTGTGTCACAAATGTAACCTTACCACTGGGGCCAGAGATTTATTTCTGACATCTGGTGCAAGTCATCAAAACAAAACTTGAAAGGCAGCAAGTTGTGCTAAGCTGTCACTCAGACCCTATCTGTGTGCTGGGGTTCCTGCACCCTTGACTAACCAACCTCCTTAGAAGGTCATCTGAATGTCTTTTTCTCTTTGGCAATGCTCATGGCTTGTCTCTTTCTCTTTCTTTTTTTGAAGCCAAAAGCCTGAACAATAATTTGATTCTTTAGGTTAGGCAGTACTTTAAATGGTCATTTCTGAAGTTTAGCTGGTTCATAACCTCTGTAATCACAGGGCTCCGCATTTGCCTTCCTGAAGCATCGAAGTGAACAGGCAGGAATCTGTCCTCATCCTCGGCCCCAGTCGCCCTCCTTTCATCCTCCTCTCTCCCACACATGCCCTCACTCCTGCGCTACTCACCCACCAAGGCAGGTCTGGCCGTGGCAGCGAGGGGTCGACATCAAAGCACGTTCTCAGCCAGCAGCTCGCCTCTAATGCTGGCATAACAGAGAGAAACAGAGAGAGTGTGTGAGCAAGGGGGGGGGGGGGCGGTGGGGGCGCGGGCAAGAGAGAGAGCGGGTGAGAGAGAAGTACCAATCGTTTGAATGGCCTCTCACACAGAAGGAGCTCAAAGAATAGAACAAAACCTTCCATTTTCTCCCTCTTTGTAATAAGCCGAGGCAAAATGGGCCTGTGTGGGGCATAGCCGAGTTTGAACTGCATTAGCACTCTTTCAGTTTACAAACAAGAGGCCTAATTTAGAAGAAAAATCTCCTATCTGATTATTTCTTTGTGTTCATCCATGTGGAAAAAATATCTGTTCAGAGAAGGTGGGGTGGGTATTGAAGGTGGCTTATTAGCTCTCAGGCTGAATCATGATTGTGAAGGGCAATTGTGACATCATTATTCATCTTTAATTTTCAGACTGAAAAAAATAAATAAATGAAGGATTACTGGTTTTGAGCACTCACTGTATGAAAATATTCAGTAGATCTCCTTGTCACTCTCCCTAACCAGCTTCTTCCCAAGCAATGCAGCAAATCCTTGTAGTATGTGATCAAATGTCTCCTTTTCCTTAATTGTGTATTATGGCAATATGAGGGGATGCAATTAGGGTCACTGACGGATAGAACACTCCAGAGAGTTTCTTGAAATCTTCTGGGTTAGCAAAACCATCACAGATGCCAAGTCCCTGGGTCCTGACTGGCTGCAGTGCAGGCCAGAGGTGCTGTCATCAGGTTTTGCAAGTGATCAGCTCAAATGCATCAAAAGGACAGGGATGGGCATGAGGCAGGAGATGGATGGGTCCTAGGCTGAACAGTTTCTCCACTGTTGACAGAAACTCTGTAACAGCAGAAACTCCATAAAAGCAGGATGAGGGAGGAGGCTGGGCCCTGCCCAGATAGAGGATAAGAGACCACATATTCCTTATTCTGGAAGTCAAGGAGAATTCCCAGACTACACATGCACAGAAAGGCTCCTTGGAGGTCCAAAAGGGAGGGGGAGCCACCTCATAGTGAGTGATGTAAACTACCCATAGACCTCTTCACTGGAATCCATCTTGGCTAAGAGATGCACACACATACAGGAGAACACCCTGAGATAAACCAAAAACAGACTCAGAACCAGGCAAAGCAAGATGATTGGTCAAAGGAAACCTGTAAGAAATGCCCCCAAAAAGTGATTCAAACTGCCACGAGGGTACGACTCTCTCTCTGAGCCCACCCATGTGTCTATCCACACATACTGTATTCTTTTTCCTCCTAATAAATACTTTACTTGCTTCACTACTATCTGTCTCTATGTGGAAATTCATTTCTTCATAGCTGAAGGGCCAGGGCCTTGTCACTGGCCACTGGTGGTCCCTGGTGGTGGTCTGGTGGTTAGGATTTGGTGCTGTCACTGCCGTGGCCTGGGATTGATTCCCGGTTAGGGGACCAAAATCTTGCTTCAAGCTGCTGCAGGCCGAGGCCACCAGAGATCAAGAGCTTCATGGAAAGGATAAAGGATGGCTATGTTTTATTGTTGAATAATTCCACAAAGCTCCATTTGGAAGGTTTATTGACTTCTCAAAAATGAAGGAGGGGAAGAAATGTAAGACAGATAAGACTACATGGTAGGGAGAGAGCTGTCTTAGGATAATGTCTGAGTCTTTCTTAAATTAGGTGAGGTAGAACTCTGTTATGAAAGAACATCTCTTTTGCATTTTGGAGATAAAATATATTTTAGGGAGAGATAAGATTAGCCCAGATGTTGGTCTTAGAGTATGTCTAGTCTCATTTTAGACAGTCCTTTTTATTACTCTCCTACTGGCATTTTCTCCTAAATTCTTAGAAGCATTTTTTAAGTTGAGTACTCCGGGGTCTTAGGAATATGCTTGAACACTACACAAAGATACAGCTTTAGGAAGACAACAGGGGGATTTAACCATGTAGACCTGTGGTAGCCTGTTGTGTACAGGTAAGAATGAGAACCGAATAAGGATGCCAAGCTTGGAGAACATTTTCACTGGAGATCTAAATCTAGGGACAGTCCTACATCATTGATCCTCAACAGTTCAGATGTCTTCTTTCTTGAAGGCAGGAGAAATGCAAAAATATTTCATCTGACATGTGACCACTGATTAATTGGTAGTGCTACTCAGAGTACAAGGTTGAATGGACTTCTGAGGTTATGTCTGGTCTCATGTTGTGATAGATTATTGATATCTGCTCTGTGTGTGCATTTTTGTGTGCCTGTAATTGGGTGTCATCTGAGATAGAGGTGTGCATGTTAGGTTTTGCTATTCCTGCACTGAATTATCTAAAGAATCCTTTCATTCCTTGAGATCCTGGACACTAGAGGGCCATGTTTTACATCTATTTTGTGTTGTAATTGATAATAAGTCATCTTTCTTTTGGAGCATTAGTGTAGCAGACACTGTGGTCTTGTCTTCCTTGAATTTACCTGTTAAGGGGGAAATCAGTATTTGCCCCAGTTTTTGCAGGGAAGCGAATTCCTCTTTAATATATGTCAGTGATGGGATCTATTCCCCTGACAATGTTTTGGGAATAGGCATATGAAACAATTCTGATCAGGAAAGTCTCTTTCCTAAGTAACAGTCTGTTAAGTTTTATTTGCTTTAAACAGTGATTCAAAAGAAGAAGGCAATCTCTGGTCTTTGTTTTGTGAGAAGATGATGGTTAGAGCAGTTCTCTTACTCTTAAAGAAAGGCACACTAGGAGAAGCTACCCTTTTCTGCCTCTGGCCATTGTTGTATGAGAATATGATGCTTGAACCTTCTCTAGTTTGTCATAACCACAAAGGAAGAAGCCCCAGTACAAATGCCAACACTCTGAAGTGATAGAATGCTGATTTTGTTGAATGATTAGACTTTCTCTAGAAATAAAGTACCCTTATTTTTTGAAATTTTATGCTTCTTTAATTTTTATGGGGTAATAAAACACATAACGAGAATGGATTTAACACAGAAACAAATCATATGTTTATAACATGTGAAGGCTAAATTATATGATGAAATAGTATAAAAAAAGATGGTTTTATCATAACAGTTTTTAACAGTTTAATGAGGCCTATATGGCAGACAATAAGCTCAACATATGAAATGTTTAATTAGTTGATCAATTTTGACATATGTATACACATGTAAATGCTGTTTTCAGTGTAAGGTCTTTCACATATAATTGTAATGATATTGTTTGGTAAATTTAAGTTTGTGCTTATTCGTTGCTAATGTATTTATAGATATGAATTTTTCTGTGTTAATCTTATACCCTGCAACCTTTACAAACTCACTCATTAGATATTGTATTTTTTTTCTAGTTTACATTGGATTTCTACACAGACAATTACATGAACCGTGAATAAATCAAGTTTTGTTTTCTCCTTTCCAAACTGGATACCTTTTATTTCTTTTTCTTGTCTTATTCAATCGGCTAGATCCCTCATATAATGTAGAATAAAGATTGTGAGAGTAGACATGCTTGTCTTACTCCTGGTCTTGGGGGAAAAACATTTAGTTTTTCACCAATAAATACGATGTTAGCTATAGGTTTTTGTAAATGTCCATTATCAGGTTGAGGAAGTGCCCTTCTATTTCTAGTTCACTGAAAATTTTTGATCTGAAATAGACTTTTCTAAATGCATATTTTTACATGTATTTAAATAATCATAATATTAATACTTTATTACATTGTGATCACATAGTGGATCACATTGATTGATCTCTGAATGTAAAACTAACCTTGCTTTCTTATAATTAATCCCAATTCATCATGATGTGTTATCATTTGTATAAATTGTTGGGTTCAATTTGTGAAAACATTATCTAGAATTTTTGCTACTTTATTCAAGAAGTATATTTATTCTTTTCTTGTAATATATTTGTCAGAATTTGATCAGTATGAAATGTTGGGCTCATAAAATACACTGGAAGGAATTATATCCTCTTCAATTTTATGGAAGAGCTTGTGAAGTATTAGTATTTTATCTTTCTTAAATATTTGGTGATATTCATCCATGAAGCCATTTACTCCAGGAATTTTCTTTGCAGAAAATTTTCAACTATAAATTTAATTTCTTCAACTGATATAAAGCCATTCTGAGTACCTATTTCTTCTTAAATAAGCTTTGGTAGTTTGTGTCTTTCAAGGACTTGACCAATTACATCTAGATTGTTGAATTTATTGATGTAATGTTGTTCATAACTTTTCCATATTATCTCTATAATACCTGCAGAATCTGAAATGATGCCAACTCTCACATTCCTGATATTTACAATTTATGTGCTCTCTCTTTTTCTCTGATGGTAAGGCTAGCTAGAATTTTATTAATTTTATAGATTGCTATAAGACCTAGGTTTGGTTTGTTGATTGTCTCTATTATTTTATGCTATCTGTTTTATTAATTTTCACTTTGATCTTTATTATTTATTTCTTCCTAATTTTGTGTTAATTTGTTATTTTTCTACTTCTTTTTAAGGTGAAAGCTGAGATCATTATTTTGATACCTTTCTTCTTTTTCTAATATGAGCTGCTAATTGCTAAAAATTTTCCTTTATTAAGTAATTATTGCTTTAGAAACATCCAACAAATTTTGATATGTTGTGTCTTTGTTTTAATCCAGTTCAAAATACCACCTCTTTGGCTTTTGATGGGTTATTTTTATATATGCTATTTCATTCATAGGTCTTTGAGGATTACCCAAATGTCTTCTTGCAAGCAATTTCCATCTCTTTATTTATTTTACCTATCTATCTATCTATCTATCTATCTATCTATCTATCATCTATCTATCTATCTACCTATCTATCTATTTACCTATCTATCTATCTATCTACTGTGGTCAGAGACTATGCCTTGTTGATTTGATCCTTAAAATTTTATCTACCCTTGTTTTATGACCTAGAACATAGGTAAATACTGGTAAATATTCTGTGTGTACTTGAAATGAATGTGTATTCTACTGTTGCTGGGTAGAGTTTTTGTAAGTGTCAATTAGGTCAAATGTTTTGAAACCGTCGTATATCTTCTATATCCTTACTGATTTTCTGTCTAATTATTTTATCACTTATTAAAGAAGGTTAATTAAGTCTCCAACTATAATTGGGGTTTTGAATATTTCTCCTTGCAGTTCTATCAATTTTTGATTTTTGTATTTTGAAGTCCTGCTGTTGGGTACATAAATACTTAGGATTATTATGCTGATACATTGACATATTTATCATCAGAAATTGTCTCTCTGTAATAATATTTTTGCTGTGAAATCTACTTTATCTAATATGAAAATAGTCACTCCAGCTTTCTTTTGATTATTGTTGTAGAGAATGTGTTTCCCTATTCTTTTTATTTTAGCCTATTTGTGTCATTATATTTTAAATTTATTTCTTGTTGGATCTTGCTATTTTATCCAAAATGATAATTTAAAGCTTTTCATTGGTTTTTTAAATTATTTACATTGAATGTTTATTGATATGATTGGACTTATGTATATTTCTACTTTTTAATATGTCACATCTATTATTTGTTCTCTTCCCCTCTTTTTCTGTATTCTTTGGGATTAAAGTGTTTTTATGATTTCTTTTTATCTCCATCATCAGTTTTTGTTTGTAGTTGCTTTAGGGTTATAAACATGCATTTTAGACTTATCTACCTTCAAATAATATCATACCAGTTAGCATGCATCACAGGAGCTTTGCTATATTATAGTCTCATTTACCCTTTGCCTTCTAATATTGTTGTATATTTTAGTTCTACATTTGTTACCCACCCCCAGAGCATTATTTTTTAAACAGTTATTTTCTTCCTATATATAAAAGTGATAATACAATCAAGTTCTTATTTAAATAAAATAGAAAAAGTCTTTTATATTTTTCCAAGTAGTTGCTATTTCCAGTGCTCTTCATTAGTTTGTGTGGGTCCACATTTTTCTCTGGTATCATTTTTTCTTCTACATGAACAATTTCTTTTAATATTTATTTTAACACAAATCTGCTTTTGCTAAATTTTTCAGCTTCTATATGTCTGGAAAAATCCTTTATTTTGTCTTCATTTATGAAAGGTTTTTTTGCTGGGTATGTAATTCTAGGTCAACTTTTTTTTTCCCCTTCAAAACTTTAAAGATATTCCTTCACTGTTCTTTGGCTTGAATTTTTTTTGGAAAAATCCATGTCATTTATATCTTTGTTTCTCTGTAAGTAATATATCTTTTATCCTCTGGCTGCTTTTAAGATTTTCTCTTTTTTATTTCTTAAAGAAATTTGTTCATGATGTATTTTGGTATGATTTTAGTTCTATTTCTTGAACCTGGACTTCTTTGAACTTGGATCTGTGGGGATATAGTTTCATCAAATTTGGAAAATTTTCATCTATTGTTTCCACAAATAATTTCCTGTCCCAGTTTTCTTCCACTTGTTCAGGGATTGCAATTACATGTACAGTAAATCCAAGCTGTTTATAGTTGTTCTATACCTCACTGAAGTTCTGGTTACTATATTCAGTCTTTTTGTTTTTGTGTTTTATCTTAGTTCACTAATCTTTTCTCCTTCATTATCTAGTTTGTGGTTAAATTAACCCATTGGTTTTATCACCTTCACACTATATTTTTCCTTTCTAGAACTTCAAAATGTTTTTTATATCTCCATCTCTCAGTGTGATAAAGTTTCCCTTTACCTTCTTGAATATACAGAGTATAGTTATATTAACTTGTAACGTGTCCTTGACTACTGATTCTATAATCTGTCATTCCTGGATCTTTTTCTATTGATTTATTTATCTCCTCATATGGGTCACATTTTCCTGCTTCTATGAATACTTGGTAATTTTTTTTATTGAATGCTAGATTCTGTGAAATTTTCTTCATTCGGTTCTAGATATTTTTTATTTCTATAAATACCCTTGATCTTTATAGGGCAAATGACTCATTCAATATACCTGGGATTGTCCTAGGTTTAAAATTAAACATTCTTCATCCCAGGGATCTTTTCATTCAGGGCAAACTGTGATAGCTGCTCATCTTAGTCACTTGGAAAAACTTTAATGCTTTTGTAGCTTGCTTTTAAGATTTATTAGATGGGTCCAGAGCACCATTTAATTTAGGGCTATGTTGCTCCACTACTGATGCAACACTGTTTTGAGTTGTCTGCCTGATTCCATTTGGATTGCAAAGTTTTCAATACTGGCAATAAGAGTATGATTTGTGTAAGTTCCAGGGGTTCGTCCTTTGGCTGATTTCAGTTGATTCTTTTCCTGATCTTTGTTTCTTTGTTCACACACATGTGCTCAGAATTACTTAGCTGAAGACTTAAGGGTAACCATTTGCTGTTCTCTGGAGTTCTCTCTCTGTGCAGTTCTTTCTTTTCTGGAACTCTGACATGTGACCTCCATCTATCTTGGTCTCCCTGGAAATCTAGTGTTGTCTGCTTGTCTCAAGGAGACCATTAGGTTCTAACTGGGTTCCATTTCTCTACATTGCCCCCTGGAAGGTGTCTCCAGGCTGTAAACTAGGGACATCATAGGGCTCATTCCATTCTTTTTTTCTCTTTTACAGAGCACCACCTAGCATGGTATTAAGGAAAGAAAGCTGATTATTGCCAGAACACCTAGTTTGAAAACTCACCTTCACTTCATATGACCCAAGTCCCTTAATTAAGTCATTAACATCCCTGAGACTCGGACTCCTCATCCACAGAATGAGGATAATAAGAAGGCAAAATGTTATCAAGTCAGAGGAAAATTCTGTATTTTTAAATTCTTTGTAAAATGTAAAGCTTTATGCAAATATAAATTGGTGCAATGATCATTTAGAGTTTTTCAATAAAAATAAAAGAAATTACAGAAGCCTTTAATTCCCATGTGAAAAGTTAGACAGTGCAATCAAACATATTGGTATACAGCTTCAGCTCCCCTGTTTAAAAAATATTTTATTGTCAAAGATTTCATTTGACCACCACATCCATGATGTAGTCCATTATATCAAAGTTTTATATCTAGCAGTTTAAATGATTGTTTTAATGATTACATAGTTGACATTTGGAAGGAAAAGGGTTTCCCCCTGTGATATATAACCTTATTTAATACTTTATAGTGATGACAGAACAAAAGTAGAAAGAAGAAAATTTGAAAATTAAATGACTGTTGTCTTCCACATATACCCATAGAGGAGATTCTGTAAATACATAATGAATAAAGGAATCCAAAGGGCCATGCTTATTTTACAGCAGCTTCTAAATCTGTAAATCATCACACTATGCAAGTAAGATTTATTATACACACATTTAGTGATTCTTTGAGTGATTGCTTTTTTCAAGTGACTATTTTAGGTAGACGTTGTGTATTGCTTATTCAGTAGCCATTCCCATCTTTCCTCTGTGGCAGAGATCTGACTTTGTTTGGATGTATACTCATCTTCCCTCCCACAAACTCAGTGCTAGATCCTGACAATAATGACAACATATTTGTAAAATTAATCCCTGTCGAGGCTTAGAGCTGTAAATCAATTTTTTCCACCATTGCTATAAAAGGATTTTGTTATGTATGTATATTACAATGCATCAATATATTTTCTTATAAATGGTTATAATGGTTATTATTAATATTTGATTTTTATTATTATTTAATGGTTATATATTAATGATTACTATTATTATTTTTTTGCTATTATGACATTAATGTCATGGACATTCTTATACATGTCCCTTGGAGCCATGAACTTTATTTTTTCTTTCTTCAAATAAACAACTTTTGGCTTGTTTATCCTCTGCTATGTTGTAGTTTCCTAATTTGTTATTTTTTTCTATCTCAATTTTTAAACAAGAGATTATCCTGTTTGTCTGAATTTTGGTTTGCTTTAAACATTTATATTTAAACATCTGTTTTCTTCTTAATGTGAAAAGATTTTCCATGATCATTTGACAGTTTCATCCCTTAACTGGCACTTAAATATTTTGTTACCTTTATCCTTTCTTTTTCTATATTGAGGTATAATTGACAAATAACCCTGTTTCACTTGTACAAAATAAAAATTCTATATTTATATATATTGCAAAATGATCACAATAAGTCTAGTTAACATCTGTCACCATACATAGATACACAAATTTCTTCTTGTGATAAGAGTTTTTAAGACCTACGCTTTTAGCAGCTTTCAGATATGCAATACACTATTATTAACTGTAGTCACCATCTGTACATTACATCCCCATGATTTATTTATTTTATAATTGGAAGTTTGTACCTAATGACTCCCTTCACCCATTTTGCCCCACTTCCCACCCTGCCTCTGGCAAGCACCGATCTGTTCTCTGAACCTATGAAATCACTTGTTTCACTTTGGTGTTTTAGATCCCACATGCAAGTGAGATCACACTGTATTTGTCTTTTTCAGTCCGACTCATTTCACTTAGCATAATGCCCTCAAGTTCCATTCATGTTGTTGCAAATGGCAAGACTCCATTCCTTTATATGGCAGAAGAGTACTCCATTATTTATATCATATTTTCCTTATCTATTCATCCACAGATGGATACATAGGTTGTTTCCATATCTTGGTTATTGTAAATAGTGTTACAATGAACAAGGGGGTGCATATATCTTTTGCAGTTAGTGGTTTTTTTTTTTTTTGTCTATCTCCATTTGTATTCAACAATGCAAAGAAGAGGTCTTCAGTGCAGTAAAAATATATTTAAAAAAAAAGAAAAAATAGGCATTATCATTTATCATGTAGGTTACACTGATCATTTTAATTGTATTTATTTATTTATTTTTAACATCTTTATTGGAGGATAATTGCTTTACAATGGTGTGTTAGTTTCTGCTTTATAACAAAGTGAATCAGCTATACATATACATACATCCCCATATCTCCTCTCTCTTGCATCTCCCTCCCACCCTCCCTATCCCACCACACTAGGTAGTCACAAAGGACCGAGCTGATCTCCCTATTCAGTGTGGCTGCTTCTCACTAGTTATCTATTTTACATATGGTAGTATATATAAGTCCATGCCACTCTCTCACTTCATCCCAGCTTACCTTTCCCCCTCCCTGTGTCCTCAAGTCCATTCTCTGCATCTTTATTTTTGTCCTGCCACTAGGTACTTCATAACCATTTTTTTTCTTTTAGATTCTAAATATATGTGTTAGCATATGGTATTTGTTTTTGTCTTTCTGACTTACTTCACTAAGTATGACAGACTCTAGGTCCATGCACCTCACTAAAAATAACTAATTTCATATCTTTTTATGGCTGAGTAATATTCCATTGTATATATGTGCCACTTCTTGTTCATCCATTGATCTGTCGATGGACACTTAGGTTGCTTCCATGTCTTGGTTATTGTAAATAGAGCTGCAATGAACATTGTGATACATGATCCTTTTTGAATTATGGTTTTCTTAGGGTATATGCCTACTAGTGGGATTGCTGGGTAATATGGTAGTTCTATTTTTGGTTTCTTTAGGAACATTCATACTGTTCTCCATAGAGGCTGTATCAATTTACATTCTGACCAACAGTGCAAGAGGGTTCCCTTTTCTCCACACCCTCTCCAGCATTTATTATTTGTAGATTTTTTGATGATGGCCATTGTGACTGGTGTGAGGTGATATCTCACTGTAGTTTTGATTTGCATTTCTCTAATGGTTAGTGATGTTGAGCATTCTTTCATGTGTTTATAGGCTATCTGTATATCTTTTTTGAGAAACATCTATTTAGGTCTTCTGCCCAATTTTGGATTGGGTTGTTTGTTTTTTTCATATTGAGCTGCATGATATGCTTGTAAATTTTGGAGATTAATCCTTTGTCAATTGCTTCATTTAAAAATATTTTCTCCCATTCTGAGGGTTGTCTTTTCATCTTGTTTATGGTTTCATTTGCTGTGCAAAAGCTTTTAGGATTCATTAGGTCTCATTTGTTTATTTTTGTTTTAATTTCCATTTCTCTAGGAAGTGGGTCCAAAAGGATCTTCTGTGATTTATGTCATAGAGTGTTCTGCCTACATTTTCCTCTAAGAGTTTTATAATGTTTGTCCTTACATTTAGGTCTTTAATCCATTTTGAGTTTATTTTTGTGTATGATGTTAGGGAGTGTTCTAATTTCATTCTTTTACGTGTAGCTGTCCAGTTTTCCTAGCACCACTTATTGAAGAGGCTGTCTTTTCTCCATTGTATATTCTTGCCTCCTTTATCAAAAATTAGGTGACCATGTGTGGGGGTTTATCTCTGTGGTATCTATCCTTTTCCATTGATCTATATTTCTGTTTTTGTGCCAGTACCATACTCTCTTGTTTACTGTGACTTTGCAGTATAGTCTGAAGGCCAGGAGCCTGATTCCTCCAGCTCCATTTTTCTTTCTCAAAATTTCTTTGGATATTTGGGATCTTTTATGTTTCCATACAAATAGTGAAATTTTTTGTTCTAGTTCTCTGAGAAATGCCATTGGTAGTTTGATAAGGAATGCACTGAATCTGTAGATTGCTTTGGGTACTTTAGTCATTTTGACAATGTTGATTCTTTCATCCAGGAACATGGTATATCTCTCCATCTGTTGGTATCATCTTTAATTTCTTTCATCAGTATCTTATAGTTTTCTGCATAAAACTCTTTTGTCCCCTTAGGTAGGTTTATTCCTAGGTATTTATTCTTTTTTTGCAATGATAAATCAGAGTGTTTCCTTAATTTCTCTTTCAGATATTTCATCACTAGTGTATAGGAATTGTGCATTAATTTTGTATCCTGCTACTTTACCAAATCATTGATTAGCTCTAGTAGTTTTCTGGTAGCATCTTTAGGATTCTCTATGTATAGTATCATGTCATCTGCCAACAGTGACAGCTTTACTTCTTCTTCTCTGAATTGGATTCCCATTATTTCTTTTTCTTCTCTGATTGCTGTGGCTAAAACTTCCAAAACTATGCTGAATAATAGTGGTGAGAGTGGACAACCGTGTCTAGTTCCTGATCTTAGAGGAAAGGTTTTCAGGTTTTCACCATTGAGAACGATGTTGGCTGTGTGTTTGTCATATATGGCCTTTATTATGTTGAGGTAAGTTCCCTCTATGCCTACTTTCTGGAGTCTTTTTTTATCATAAATCGGTGTTGAATTTTGTCAAAAGCTTTTTCTGCATCTACTGAGATGATCATATGGTTTTTCTCCTTCAAATTTTTAATATATTGTATCACATTTATTGATTTGCATATATTGAAAAATCCTTGCATTCCTGAGATAAACCCCACATGATCATGGAGTATGATCCTTTTAATGCGCTTTTGGATTCTGTTTGCTAGTATTTTGTTGAGGATTTTCATCATTGATATTGGCCTGTAGTTTTTTCTTTGTGACATTTTTGTCTGGTTTTGGTGTCAGGTGATGGTGGTCTTGTAGAATGATTTTGGGAGTGTTCCTCTCTCTGCTATATTTTGGAAGAGTTTGAGAAGGATAGGTGTTTTAGCTTTTCTCTAAATGTTTGGTAGAATTCGCCTGTGAAGCTATCTGGTCCTGGACTTTAGTTTGTTGGAAGATTTTTAATCACCATCTCAATTTCAGTGCTTGTGATTGGTCTGTTTATATTTTCTATTTCTTCCTGGTTTAGCCCCAGAATGTTGTGCTTTTCCAAGAATTTGTCCATTTCTTCCAGGTTCTCCATTTTATTGGGATATAGTTACTTGTAGTTTTAACTCATGATCCTTTGTATTTCTACAGTGTCAGTTGTTACTTCTCCTTTTTCATTTCTACTTCTGTTGATTTGAGTCTTCTCCCTTTTTTTCTTGATGAGGCTGGCTAATGGTTCATCAATTTTGTTTATCTTCTTAAAGAACCAGCTTTTAGTTTTATTGATCTTTGCTATTGTTTCCTTCATTTCTTTTTCATTTACTTCTGATCTGATCTTTATGATTTCTTTCCTTCTGCTATCTTTAGGGTATTTTTGTTCTTCTTTCTCTAATTTCTGTAGGTGTAAGGTTAGGTTGTTTATTTGAGATGTTTCTTGTTTCTTGAGGTAGGATTGTATTGCTAATACATCCCTCTTATAACTGTTTTTGCGGCATTCCATAAATTTTGGGTCATTGTGTTTTCATTGTCATTTGTTTCTAGGCATTTTTTGATTTACTGTTTGATTTCTTCAGCGATCTCTTGGTTATTAAGTAGTGTATTGTTTAGCTTCCATGTATTTTTACTTTTTACAGTTTTTTTCCTGTAATTGATATCTGGTCTCATAGGGTTGTGGTCAGAAAATATACTTGATATGATTTCAATTTTCTTAAATTCACCATGACTTGATTTGTGACCCAAGATATGTTCTATCCTGGAGAATGTTCCATGAGCACTTGAGAAGAAAGTGTATTCTGTTGTTCTTGGATGGAATGTCCTATAAATATCAATTAAGTCCATCTTGTTTAATGTATCATTTAAAGCTTGTGTTTTATTTATTTTCATTTTGTATGGTCTGTCCATTGTTGAAAGTTGGGTGTTAAAGTCCCCTACTATGATTGTGTTACTGTTGTTTTCCCCTTTTATGGCTGTTAGTATTTGCCTTATGTATTGAGGTGTTCCTATGTTGTGTGCATAAATATTTACAATTTTTATATCTTCTTCTTGGATTGATCCCTTGATCAATATGTAGTGTCCTTGTTTGTCTCTTGTAATAGTCTTTATTTTAAAGTCTATTTTGTCTGATATGAGATTTGCTACTCCAGCTTTCTTTTGATTTTCATTTGCATGGAATATCTTTTCTATCCCCTTACTTTCAGTCTGTATTTTTCCCAGGTCTGAAGTGGGTCTCTTGTAGACAGCATATATAAGGGTCTTGTTTTTCTATCATTCAGGCAGTCTATGTCTTTTGGTTGGAACTTTTAATACATTTATATTTAAGGTAATTATCTATATGTATGTTCCTATTCCCATTTTCTTAATTGTTTTGGGTTTGTTATTGTTTGTCTTTTCCTTCTCTTGTGTTTCCTGCCTAGAGAAGGTCCTTTAACATTCGTTGTAAAACTGGTTTGGTGGTGCTGAAGTCTCTTAGCTTTTGTTTGTCTGTAAAAGTTGTAATTTCTCCATTGAATCTGAATGAGATCCTTGCTGGGTAGAGTAATCTTGGTTGTAGGTTTTTCCCTTTCATCACTTTAAATTTGTCATGACACTGCCTTCTGGCTTGCAGAGTTACTGCTGAAAGATCAGCTGTTAACCTTCTGGAGATTCTCTTGTATGTTATTTGTTGGTTTTCCCTTGATGCTTTTAATATTTTTTTCTTTGTTATTAATTTTTTATAGTTTGATTAATATGTGTCTTGGCATGTTTTTCCTTGGATTTATCCTGTATGGGACTCTCTGTGCTTCCTGGACTTGATTGACTATTTCCTATCCCATATTAGGGAAGTTTTCAACTATAATCCCTTCAAATATTTTCTCAGTCCCTTTCTTTTTCTCTTCTTCTTCTGGGGCCCCTATAATTTGAATGTTGGTGTGTTTAATGTTGTCCCAGAGGTCTCTGAGACTGTCCTCAATTCTTTTCATTCTTTTTTCTTTATTCTGTTCTGAAGCCATTATTTCCACTATTTTATCTTCTGGGTAACTTATCCGTTCTTCTGCTTCAGCTATTCTGCTATTGATTTATTCTAGAGAGTTTTAAATTTCATTTATTGTGTGGTTCATCATTGTTTGTTTGCTATTTAGTTCTTCTAGTTCCCTGTTAAATGTTTCTTTGTATTTTCTTTTTTCTATTTCCAAGATTTTAGATCATCTTTACTATCATTACTTTCAATTGTTTTTCAGGTAGACTGCTTATTTCCTCTTCATATTCTGGTGGGTTTTTACCTTGCTCTTTCATCTGCTGTTTGTTTCTCTGTCTTCTCATTTTGCTTAACTTACTGTGTTTGGGGTCTCCTTTTCACAGGCTGCAGGTTCATAGTTCCTATTGTTTTTGGTGTCTGCCCCCAGTTGCTAAGGTTGTTTCAGTGGGTTGTGTAGGGTTCCTGGTGGAGGGGACTTGTGCCTTTGTTCTGGTGCATGAAGCTGAATCTTGTCTTTCTGGTGAGGAGGACCATGTCCAGTAGTGTGTTTTGGAGCGTCTGTGACCTTATTATGATTTTAGACAGCCTCTCTGCTAATGGGTGGGGTTATGTTCCTATCTTGCTAGTTGTTTGGCATAGAGTGTCCAGCACTGTAGCTTGCTGGTTGTTGAGTGGAGCTAGGTCATAGCATTGAGATGGAGATCTCTGGGAGCACTTTCACCATTTGATATTACATGGAGCCAGGAGGTCTCTGGTGGACCAATGTCCTAAACTCGGCTGTCCCACCTCAGAGGCAGAGGCCTGATACCCCACGGGAGCTCCAAGACCCTGTCAGTCATGCAGCCATCTCTGCAAGGTCCAGCATATGCTCTGTCTGCTTAAAGGTCACCAGTGATGAGATGAGATTTTTGTCTTCTCTGAAATGAACCAGAGGGTTAGTTGAAAATGAAGACATGGCGATGCTTTATCCAGTGTGTAGCTGTAGGAAACAGTTAGCAAGAGAAGTCCCAGTCCAAGTTGGGCATGGACTGGGCTCCTGTAGAGAGCCACTTGGAAGCATGGAGACAAGCAGAAGACTATGACATGTAGTGCCACGTGCGAGGGAAGAGCTGATTTTCTTACTCTTTGCAGAGGGATGCAAGGTGCCCTGACTGCTCTTCCCCTTCTCCTAATTTTATTTTTATATAGGCTTACCTTGGAGATGTTACAGGTTCATATCCAGACCACAACAATAAAGTGAATATTGCAGTAAAGCAAGTCACACAGTATTTTTCTTTTGGTGTCTCAGTGCATATAAAAGTTAAGTTACAGTCTATTAACCCTAAAACAACAACAACAAAATGTACACACAATAATTAAAAAATATTGTTAAAAAATGTTAACCATCATCTGAGCCTTTGGTGATCTGTAATCTTTTTTGCTGGTGGAGTGTCTTGCCTCAGTGTTGATGGCTGCTGACTGATCAGGGTGGTGGTTGCTTAAGGTTGGAGTGCCTGTGGAAATTTCTTAAAATAAGACAACAGTGAAGTTTGCCACATTGATTGACTCTTCCTTTCATGAATGATTTCTCTGTAGCACGAAATGCTGTTTGATAGTATTTTACCCACAGTTGAACTTCTTTCAAAATTGTAGTCAATTCTCTCATACTCTGCCTCTGCTTTATCTACTAAGTTTATTTAATATCCTAAATCCTTTGTTGTCATGTCAACAATCTCCATAACATCTTCTCCAGGATTAATTTCTATCTGAAGAAAACACTGTATTTGCTCATCTTTATAAGCAACCCCCTCTGTTATAGTGTTATTATGAGACTGCAGCAATTCAGTCACATATTCAAGCTCCACTTCCAATTCTAGTTCTTTGTTATTTCCACCATATCTGCAGTTTCTTCCTCCACTGAAGTCTTGAACCCTTCAAAGTCATCCATGACGTTTGGAATCAATTTCTTCCAAACTCCTGTTAATGTTGTTATTTTAATCTTTTCCCATGAATCATGATGTTCTTAATGGCATCTAGAATGGTGAATCCTTTCCAGAAGGTTTTCAATTTATTTTGCCTTGATTAATCAGAGGAATCACTATCTATGGAAGCCATAGCCTTACAAAATGTATTTTTTAAATAACACTTAAAAGTCAAAATTGTTCCTTAATACATGGGCTCAGAATGGATTTTGTGTCAGTGGACATGAAAACAACATTAATCTTTTTGTACATCTCCATCAGATCTCTTGGGTGACCAGGTGTGTTGTCAGTGAGCAGTAACATTTTGAAAGGAATCATTTTTGCTGAGCAGCAGGTCTCAACAGTGGGCTTAAAATATTAGGTAAACTATGTTGTCAACAGCTGTGCTGTCATCCAGGCTTTGTTGTTGAATTTATAGAGCATGAGCAGAGTGGCTTCAGCATAAATCTAAAGAACTCTAGGATTTTCAGAATGGTAAATGAGCACTGGCTTCAACTTAAAGTTACCAGCTGCATTATCCCCTATCAAGAGAGTCAGCCCATCCTTTGAAGATTTGAAGCCAGGTATTGACTTCTTCTTTCTAGCTATCAAAGTCCTAGATGGCATTTTCTTCCAATATAAGGCTAATCATCTTCATAGAAAATCGACTGTTTAGTGGAGTTCATTAATCATCTTACCTAGATCTTCTGGAAAACTTGCTGCAGCTTCTACATCAACACTTGTTGCTTCACCTTTTTCTTTTAGGTTATAGAGACAGCTTCTTTCCAAAACCTCATGAACCAACCTCTGAGAGCTTCAAACGTTTCTTCTGCAGCTTCCTCACCTCTCTAACATTTCATAGTATTAAGGAGATTTAAGACCTTGCTCTGGATAAGGCTTTGTCTTAAGGGAATGTTGTTTGATCTTCTGGCTTGGTCTTCTATCCAGACTATTAAAACTTTCTCCATGTTGGCAATAAGGCTGTTTCACTTTCTTATCCTTGCTATATTTCAATTTCCTTCAAGAACTTTTCCTTGGCATTCACAACTTGACATGCCTAGCTTTCAGCCTATTTCAGCTTTCAACATGCTTTCCTCACTAAGTTTAATAATTTCTAACTTTTGCTTTAAAGTGAGAGATGTACAACTCTTCATTTCATTTGAACACTGACAGGCCATTGTAGGGTTATTAATTGGCCTAATTTCAATATTGTTTTGTCTCAGGGAATAGGGAGGCTGGAGGAGAGGGAGAGAGAGAAGGGGGAATGGCCAGTGGTGAAGCAGTCAGAACACAGACAGTGTTTATCAATGAAGTTCACTGTCTTTTATGGTATGATTCCTGGCTTCCCCAAACAATGACAAGAGTAATATCAAAGTCACTGATCACAGATCACCATAATAAATATAATAATCGTGAAAAAGTTTGAAATATTTCAAGCATTACCAAAATGTGGCACAGAGCCACAAAGTGAGCAAATGCTGCTGGGGGAAAGGTACTGATAAATGTGCTTGATGCAGGGTTGCCACAAGCCTCCATTTGTAAAAAATGCAATATCTGTGGAGCACAATAAAGTGAAGCATAATAAAACAGGGTATGCCTGTATATTTTAATCATTTTACAAATAATTTACAAATTTAAGAAAAATGATAGTGAAAAACAAGCATATTAGAAATTTTGGTAAGAAGTTAACATAGCAAACAAAATTTTATTCCAGATTTTCCTGGTTTTGAAAATATATAAATATATGAAAGTATATTTAGAAACACAGATATTGTACACTAACCATGCAATATTTTCAAATGTAACTAACTGTTCATCACCGTAAATAATCATCCAGCTTGTAAATACTAATTCCAGATTTCAAAACATCTCTAAAAAATTCTAGCTTATTATTATTTCAGCTCCTTCTTCTTGTTTTGTCAAAATCAATAGTTTTGAAAAATTTGAAGGCTCATCATTTTCTTGAAGAAAATTAACTATATTTTCTGCTCCATAATTGCAAAACGTTTTTAGATTTATAAACACAAATTAGAATAATCAATTTAATAAGTTAAAAAAAAATCTGTATCTTTTATTTACTTGTAGTCATCTCTACAGCCTACCTCCAGTGTGTCTCCATGTGATAATTTTATTTTGGCAGCAAAAGATAGAGGCATTTGCTACAAGTATCACTGACCAAAATAGGAGTGCCAGGCAAAAAGCACATATTTGGAAAGGGAGAAGAGAGAGGGTGATAAGACATAATAATAAAAAGGATAGCTCACAGATTTTCTCTCTAATTTATATTTTTAAATGTTTTATGACAAGTCTACCATTCACAGAGGTAAACTTGTTCTAAATTTTAAACTTATTTTCCTACCAAAATAGTGTTAATTAATCTTATGGAAATCAATATTTATCATTTTTTCATTGTGTATATTTAGATACTTATTTGGTTTTCTTAGTTATTACTCATGATTTGGTTTCTTGTAGGTCAATAAACTTTGTAAGGAAGAAATACTATCTCATCCTCTTTTAATTTAAGGTGATTTTGTTGGAAAGAAGTTTCACTAAAGCCTGCTCAGGTGGAGAGGTTTATGACAAGGGAGGATGAGTGGAATCTTGTGAAAATCCAAGAAGTAGAATTATAACAGTGTTGCCTCTACCTTTTTCAGTGATTCCTGCAATAGTGCTGTGTAACAAACAGTCCCAGTTGCTGTGGTTTAAAACAATATTTATTCCTTGCACCCAGGTCTGTCAGTAAGCTGTAACTCCACTGGGCCAGTCTGGACTCTAGGCTACCAGAGGACTAAGTTATGTTCCTCTCACAGATTTCACTCTGGGGCCCAGATGTCAAGGTGATCATTGCAGCATAAGAGGCCAATGGGTCAACATAAGCGTGTTTATGCTTTCTGCTACCATTACGTCTGCTAATAGTCCACTGGCCAAAGTAATTCACAAAGCCCATTATCAGTGGGGTAGAAAAGAAGATTCCACACAAAGGGGGAGGGTACTGAAAGTTACATGGCAAAGAGTGTGAATATATGTTTACTGTTCATCAAAGTATTGGGACTCATAATCCAGTCTACTACAGTTTTCATGGAGGATGATGTGAGATTTAAGGCTATTCTGAGGCTCTTTGCAAGGATTTTGTAGGCTTAATTTGAAAGGATTACCTAAGTCATTTAACCTATGATCCTTCCTTCTTTGTTATCCTCTTGATAGCAGGATCATTGACTCTAGCCAGTAATATGACCCATTCCTCGCCTGTTGTACTGAAGCTCCAAGGAGTCCAAAATGGCCATGTGACAGTACCAGCTTTCAATTTAGAGGAACTATTCTTTGATACCATGATGGAGGCATCTCATTTTTAGATTTAAAACTTTTAGATATGCAGAGTTAGTGTCTTTATCAGAAGAGCCAACATCTGGAATGTAAGTCATGTCTTGTAGTTGTGCATGGTGACAACTTTGCTCTCGTGTTTTTTATTTTGACTATGGGAGAAACATTACTACCTATTGCTTATTTATTTGGATCATATGCTAATCTTATAAGACAACCTTGCAAGTCAACAATTGGATCTATAGGCATTCCAATATTATGTTAGGGCAATGGCTTATGGATGATAAATGCATGGTGTGACCAGGAAATACAATTTCAACTTTCCTAGGCAAGTGTAGTAAGAGAATATTTTCAACACACTTGAAAAACTGCTTAGTTTCCTTCAGCAACACCCTTAACATTTCATCAGAATTAGGTAATTCACTAGAAGCTGTGTTTGAGGCCCTGACTATGTGTTGGTTGTGTGACTTTATGTCACTTAAGTTTTCAGAAGGATCCTATTCCCTTATTCACAAAATGGAAACAAACTTATTTGGCCTTTGCAGATTAAACCCAAGCATTTATATGCCAAAACACAGCTAAAAGTCCAGTAAGAAACTTTCTAGAAAGTTGGAACAAGAAAATGGGAGAAGAGGTCAACTTGGAGAAGTCAAGAATTTTTTTGTTTTTAATTTTAAAAACATTTTTATAAAATTATGTATATGTAAGGTATACTACATGATGTTTTGCTATACATAGTTTGTATATAGTTATTTGTATATAGTTAAATAATGACTACAGTCAAGCAGATGAACATATCTATCTTCTCACATAGTTACCTGTTTTATTTTATTTGTTTTGTTGTTTTATTTTGTTTGTTTTGTTTTTGTGGTGAGAGCACCTGCAATCTACTGTCTTAGAAAATTAAGACGGTAAGTGAATGAGTAGAAACTGCTTCATAAGATTGATGAAACATGAAAGCCAAGTGGTTTCCCAACAAAAGCAAGCCCTTTGAGCTGTAGAAGGCTAGAAAATCTCAGGAACTGGAAGTTTCTTAAAATGTGAGATGGAAGAATTGTTGAAAGTCTGTATGGGGGTAGTTGAATACCCCAGTTACCTCCCCTAATAGGAAATAGGAGTTTTTCTCTCTAAAGGAGCTGAATTAGAGGCTTGTGACTCAACCCTTGGCATAGCTGAGAGTGCAGGCTAGGTGGTGTGCTCAATACAAAGGAATTAAGCAGATGTCTTCATTGTAATCATGAGACAATGTGACGGAGTTTTGATGTTTTAACTTGACTAAACTGAATTCCTTTTCTAGTGTTCCTTGTTAGGGTGGGCTACAGGGACAGCTGGAGGACAGTTATGATGTAGCATGTACACACCTTCTCCCAGTTATAAAATCAAACTGTAATCTAAGTGCTTCAGTGAAGATATTTTGAAGATATAAATAAAGTCCCTAATCCATTGACTTTAATTTAATCAAAAAAGATTTTGGTAGCTCTACCTAATTAAGGTAAGCCCTTTCAAAGAGGCTTAGGACTTTATGGATGCAGAGACTCTAAACATCTGCTGTCTTTTCAATTGTTCTCTTTGCCCTTGGATCTTCCTTCTAGACTGAAACATATAGACAAAAAATTCAACCTGTTCCTATAGGGTTCCAGCCTGACTGTGATCTTCTCTTCCTGATTGCCTCACCTATGAACTTTGAACTTGCTTAGCCAGTCCCAACAATTGTGTAAGCCAATCCCTTGTAATAAATCTCTTTATATATACATATATAGATAGATATAGACCTATATCTATATCCAAATCTATATACCTATCTTAATCTATACATTTATATCTCCTACTGGTTCTGCTTCTTTGGTTAAACCATGACTTACACAAACCATAAGTATCCTTCTAACTTAGCTTCCAGGATGCCCACAGGAATACTTGGTACTGCCACTTGGATGAAGAAGGGTGTCTCCAACATAATTTCTTATCCTCAGCTGTTCCACAACTGAGTCTTATCAGTCAACAACTCTCTTTCCCCATATATGTCTTTGATCAAAGTTTATTTCACATTAAATAGATTTTATTTCACATTAAATAGAAATGGACAGCCTAGAATCAGAAAACAACTGAGGAAATGGAGTGTGGGTGAGGATGTCAGGAAGAGATTGATGGAAATGTTCTGTATCTTCATTGTGGGTGGTCAAATGGTCATATGGGCACATATATTCATCAAATCTCAACCAATTGTATAGCTAAAGTTTTGCATTTCACTCTATATATTTTACCTTATTTTTTTTTAATGTGAAAAAAGAAAAGTAGAAGAGAATTGATAAAAAGAAATAGGCATTAAATCTAGGATATTCAATTGAACTAATAGAATTTCTAAAGAAAAGCAACTGAATAAAATTATAAATTAGGTGTTTTTTTAAGAAACGAAGGATAAGAATTCCCAGATTGAAATGGCTCCATTAAGAACCAGAATAATAAATAAGAAAAGACCAGCATCCAGGCCCCATACTGTGATATTTCAGAACTTTAAGTATAAAACTTTTTAAAGCTCTCATAAAAAAGAATAGATTGCCTACAGAAAATAAATAGTTTGGATGTCTTTGGCTCTATCAACAGAAAGACTGAAGAGAAAAAAGTGGACAAAAGTCTTCATGGTTCTGGGTGAAAGTTTTTCAATCTAAGGTAAGGATAAACCATTAATGAATTGTGAGAGGAAAAAATAAATAAATTTTAGCTTTAAAATTTCTCAAGGTGTAATTGTTCATGCTTCTTTCTCAGGAAGTTATCAGAGGATTTGCTCCAGGATTTGCTCAGGACATAAATCAGGAGAAGAAAAACATTAAACAAGGATCCAGTATATGGAGATGGACAGCAATTACCCAGATGACGGCTGTACTGTGGCCTGGAAAACTGTCCAGTTTGGGACAAGAGGCCTGAGGGTTCAGAAGAAATATATGTTTTTTTTAAAATGATGATACATTTACCTGATAATATATATCATTATATTGAGAGAAGTTCAGAATAAAATTATTTGATATGTACACAGGAAACTAAGAAAAAATATCGCTTTTATTAACTTAAGGGGGAAAATAAATAAAAGCAAGGTGTTGAGGAAAACAGAGAAATAAAGGAAATTTAGTACTTTCTGCCATAGCTGTAAATAATATTTAAGTGGTCACGGTAATATAAGCACTAGATATTGATTTAACCAAAATTGTTTTATAACTCCTGTAAGTATTTCTGTGTGTTGGGGGAGGGGGTTCAGCACTTGATTCTTATCTTCCATCCTAGGAGTCAATATGTAATGTCTACAGCTGAACAGTTGAGAAATAGCAATGCAAAAATGCCATTTATAAATATGGGGATAAATACCAGAAGCAGTCAATAAGAGAGCTGAAAATGCTTTATTCTCAGGGAGTAGGTCTTGGGGGTGAAGGGTCAAGGAACAGCCATTTTTCATCTTATTGAACTTTACAAAACTTTTATGCAAATAAATATCAGGTGAAAACTAAAATAAGATAAAAATAAGATAAAATAAGATAAAGAAATACTCAAGGGATTGCTCTAAAGGTCAAATGTGATAAAGTGGTATAACCTTGTTAAACCATAATTCACTACATAAGTATTTGTTGCTATTACTGTTGTCGTAATTAGAAGCACACAATGGATAGATCACCCTCACAGGAATCAAGATAACGTAGTTGTTGTCCTAGTCCTGCCATGAACCACCTGTGTGACACAGATCAAGTCACTCATGCACTTAAAACATCAACTTATTCAACTATGAGGTAAAATAACAATGTCTGCCTATCCACTCCATAGAGTTCTGTAAAGCTCAAGTGTAGTATATAAAAGTATTTCACTCACTGTAATTGGCTGTTCTTCTAAAGGACAATTATTATCATCTCCTAAGATCTGTCTCACTAGGTTGGATATGTGGGGAATTTTAAACTAACTTAGACTCATATTTTCCAAAGAGATTTACTTCTGCTTCCTGAGACTGGTTTTCTGGGAGGTTTCATTCATTCATTCATTCATTTCCAGAGAACTAATGTAGGAGAGCAGAAGATGCTCAAGTTGCTGGACCAGCCACCATTTCTTGTCCTAACCCTGCCTGTCACCCTGGCTCCTTGATTAATGGGGGTTTACTCTTATTGTCTGTATCAAGCAGGGAAATAGGAACATAAATATTTAACCTTCAAAAAGAGCCTCATTTACTGGAAGTCTGACTGTATGAACCAGGGTTATAAATCTTTCTGAGGTATTTCAATATGCATAAGAGAATGAAACCACATGAATGACGGAGCTACCTTTAACCTTTGATTGTTTAAAAGCATAGTCTGTTTTTCCTCTCTTAAAAAAAAAGGACCTCTGAACATATACACTATTGTCAGACATACATGATGAAATTTATCTTTTAAAGCGGCCCCTGCTTTATTTCCCCCTGTGCACTGAAATTTATATCAAGTCTGTCAAGAAGCTGAAAGGAAATTATATTTTACAGCTGCCTATAGGCTTTGTTATGCTGAAAGAGAATCATTTCACTTTGCTCACAATAGATTGAAAGGCAAATTCTCATTCTTTGGCTGCCTGTCAATGAGAAGAGGGCAGAAGGGGGATATTCAGGACAAAGATAGGTGACAGAATCCTGGAGACCAAGGTCCATTGTGCTACTTATATGTTCTTCCTGAGGGTTTACGTTTAATTAAAGGAATCTGTTAATCAGCAAAGATGAATTGAATTCCTTCTCTATGCACAATGCTGTCTTAGATGATAAGACAAAATTTAATTGAAGTAGATGTAGAGATTACAAAAAATGCTTACAGACCCAAACTTGGGAGTAAACAATAGCTGAAGCTGTAGGAAGGGTTATAGGAGTCTGAGGGTCTGTAACGTGCAGCTGGTTTTACATAATATTTTATTTAACCATTGTGATCTTCTGTTGCAGTCGTCATTCCACATATGAGAATATTGAAATTCAGAGTTTAACTTCTCCAAAGTCACTCAATTGGAAAGTGGCAGAGCCTAAAAGGAAACTTATTATTCTGGACCTGAGTTTATTTTCTGCCTCTTGACTTTCATTTGGGTTTATTTCAACAAACACAGATTTACTGAACATCTAGTATGAATCGGTCACAATGCCTGACCTCGGGATATTTATAGTATTTTTTTATTAAAAGAGATATTTTTATTATCATCAAATACCTAATTTACTGTATTATATTTATTGATGGCTAGACTTAACTTCATATTCACCTTCATTCAAGTCCTGATTTGGAAGACAGTTTTCTATCAGGTGAAGCATTTATTTGTTGTTCAAGTTTTAGTTTTCCTACTCCTTATCTTTCCTTCATATTCCTCATCTTAATGCATGGTGCCATTTTACACCCTGTTACTCAAAACACCATGCTAGGCATCATCCTTGAGTCCTCCCTTTCCCTCATTCTCCAAATGCAATGCACTACCAAATCTCATCTTCACTGAAAGTACCCATGAGCCTCTCATCACTTCCTTACCTCTGCTTCCCCAGAACACTTTCCTCCTAGATTCCAGGGCAACATCCTTCCTGCTTCCATTTTGCCCTAACCAATCCATCTTCCAAACAGAAGCTATGGCAATCTTTTTCAAACATCAAGGATTCCCTGATTTGAACTCTCCCAAGTTTTGTTTTGTTTCTGTTTGTTTGTTTTAAAACAATCTCCAAACTCTCTGCTATGGGCACAAGGTCCTGAATTGTCTGGCCCTTTCTGGTCTCTGCTTGTACACCACATCCCTTGCCCTTTGCCCATAAGGCTCTACTTGCCTGTTCTGTGAGTGTGCCAGAGCCTTTTCCACACTTGGGCTTTTATACCTGATATTCCCTCTGCTGGGAAAGCCCATCCCTCCCCAGCTCTGCTGAATGGCTGGATCCTTCTTAACCTTCAGGTCCTCTCTCAAATGCCAACTTCTCAAAAAGACCCTAATGTCTTATTTATTGTCCCCCTTATTACTCTGTGTCCCAACTTGTCTTCATAGCCCTAACAAAAATCTGTAATTAACTTGATCATTTGATTATCATTGAAAGGCCCTGTCTGTTAGTTTTCTGTTGTAGTTCCAGCATGGAGAACAGTGCCTTGCACCAAGGAGTTACAGAATAAATTTCTATTAAGTGGATGCATGAGCCTGGTTCCTTTAAATATTGCAGCTGAGGAGAATCATGAACTTATGTACTCTCTTGGAACCTGACTCTATTCATACCATTTATTCCTTTTTGATTTGACTTTCAGGCTTTGGACCTGCAGAGGTTGAGATTGGCTTCTGCTCTAAAAGAAAATGGAACAATCTGTCCAGTGTTCTCTTTCTAAGCCCCTGAAGTTGATGTTCAATTGTTCTGCTGTCATGCCGCTTTCACACAGCAGACATGGCTTGATGCCTGTTTTGCATCAGGCACAGGAGACAGATGGGGACACAGACATGAAGGTCCAACTGCCTACAGGGTAGTGAACCAGGTAAGGGGGTGAACACGGATACCAGGACGCCTGGGAGAAAATAATAGTACCTACCTCATAAGGTTGTTTGAAAGATTTAATGAGCTTATATTTGTAACTTCTTAATGCCTGGTGTAACGTAACTGCTATATAAATGCCAAAATAAAATCAAAAATAAATTAAAATATTCCCTTCTTTCCAGAAGCTGATAGGTTTTTGGTTGTTTATCACTGCTTGGTTTCAAACTCCATCAAAAATCTTTGCTAACTCTTCTCACTTTTCTTGCTCCTTTTCTGGTGTATCTGTGGCCCCTGGGTCTCACTGCCTTAGTTTCTGGTCTGCTGATGGTTCTCTCCATTTTTCCTTTTGTTTTCTCTTTTTTCTAATTTGTTTATCAAACTAATAAACTGTATATCTTTTCAGAACAGAGACTGAAGTTGTCTCTGTTTCTTCAACACAAAGCACAGTGCCTCACTCATGATAGATGTATGATGAACAAATGAATGAGAGAATAAAATGAATCACTGAATTATTCTAAGCTCAAACTGACACCTGGGCTCTGAGCCCGTGTCCTGTCCAGACCTCACTTCCTGCCCAATCCTTTAAGACTCTCCTTCATGCTCTGATCTGGGTTTTTTGCTCCATCTCTTTACTTCTTTAACTGTACACAGTTTTTTGTTGTTGTTTTGTTTTGTTTTGTTTTGTTTTCCTAACACCATCACAGTCCTTCCTTATAGCTCATTTTGCTAAACTTTCATCTGAACGGATTTTTCTTTGTTACAGGAAACCCCTGCAGCTAAAATGATACCTTCTGACTCCAACTTTCTTCTGGAATTTTTTTGGTTCCTCCATGAACTTAATTGTCTTTTTGGTTTCTGAAAGCAGGAACAATATTTGAGAAGACTTGCTTTTAAATCAGTGGAGTTAACATGAAAGTTTGACCTCTAAACCAAACCTTTAAACACACAACTTGACAATTTATTACTTTGGCAGTTATTGCTATTGGACCAGCCGTAGGAAAAAGTAACTCATCTAAAACACATTGTTTGCCTTCTGTTGCTATTAAGACAGGTGCAAGGATACATGACATCAAGCAAGCGGTTCTTTGGGCAGACAGCAAAACAGGCAACCTGGAGTTACCATCAACACCCCTCAGGATGACCTCCTGGTCATGCCTTATCAAACTAGCCATAAAAACCAGTCTTTCAGTGAAATACAGATCTTTTCTTGGAGATGGGAGTGGTTATGTACATTAATTCTACCTCTGTTCTCTCAGAGGTAACTATTCTCACCATTCAATTTGAAGAATCAAATGTAGCCCAAACAGCAGAAGATCAAACGGAAGGAAAACTTAATTAAAAAAAAAGTTGTTAGTGTTGCATTGGTGTTTGTATGTACTAATTTGATTTCTGGTTAAATAGACAAAACTGTTTCTGTTTTATAAATGCACTTAAATAAGTCATGATACTGATAGGGCTATTCCAGCTCTAAGTGAGTGAGACTTCAAAGTTGAACTTAAACATTGTAAAAGTTGCCATTCCCTAAAGTCCTGATTAATTGAAATGGGGTAAGTAGCTGACAGTTTCACATTTATTATTCTTCTGAGTGCATGAAGTGTTTGCAGCATGAACAGAGGCACCACATTTCTCTTATTGTAAACTAAATGTGTCCTTTCAATATAATGGCTTTAAAAGAGAAATTGTACTGGTGGTAATTCAGCAGGGGGGATTAGAAATCATAAAAGTTGGAGGACAAAATGTATAGATTTGACTGATGGCAAAGATTTTTCCTGAGGTCCTCATTACTCTCTTAATACACAACAAGATCATCTCCCTGTTTTCTAATTCATATTGACAATAACAACAGAAGTTTTGAGGGGTTACTAGAGGCAGGCCAACTGATAGCCTGGCATTAAGAGCAGATTCAAATAAGAACAACAACATTTTTAAAAGTAACACTTGTAGAAAGGGAATTCTGTAGGGCCATTTAGTGTGGGGGTAAACTATCTTCCTGGTGATGCTCCTATGGCTGCTTAATGCTAAATTTAATATTTAGTATAATGATTCCTAGAAGCAACTGCAATTATATCAATATGTGTTAATAAGGGATTTCACAGTTAGCAAGGGTTCAACCCCCAAATATTCAAAAATGGGTATGTGTGGCTGCTCAAAGTATTAAGTTTTAATCACCAGAAAATTTTCTCATTAGAAATATGTTATCCTCTAGTAATTCTACATAAGCATAGCAAAAAATAAAAATTAATAAAAATAATTAATAATCAACCTCCTTGAGAATTTACTCCCTTCCAGGCTCTGTTTGGAAGACTTTACATAATTGTCTCACGTAATTCTTACAATAACCCCTGAGGCACTAGTGGTTTTTTTTTTTTTTTTTTTTCTTTTTTTAGGAGGACACTGAAGAACAGAGAGGGTAAACGTCTTGCTCAATATCACACAGTGAAGGTAGAACTCCAATCTATATAAATGCTCATGGTATAAACTCTATACCATATCATCTCTGAGGTCACAGAGCAGCCAGATTCCAAGGTTCCACTCTCTGAGTTCCAAGGGGGAAAAACATAAGTGGCATAAAAATATTAGTAATATGTAATTTTACTGAAAACCCAGAAAACAAAAATAAATATATTTTATGGAATTTTAGTGTAAATATACATCTTATTATATGGTACAATATATAATCAGGCATAATTTTGGCATCAGAGTCAGCTTTCATAAATTAATGATTTAATGAAATAGCACTTTGAAACCAAGTGAATCAAATATTTTCTATAAGAAAAGGAAACGGGAGGCCAAACACTAGGAATCTTGTGGATGCATGCTTTACCTCTTCAAAGGTTTAAGAAGGAGGGGATATATGTATACATATAGCTGATTCACTTTGTTCTACAGCAGAAACTAACACAACATTGTAAAGCAATTATACTCCAATAAAAAAAAGAAATTTTAAAGAAAAAAGAGTTAATATCAAGAGACCCTGGTTCAACACTTTTGGGGATCCACTACAGACAACAGGAAATTCACTTGTGAATACTAAGGACTAAAAAGTTTAAGCCATATAAGTTCATGGGAGACACAAAAATGCCCTTGACATAGAGCGAAGAGTGGAGATTTGTGTAATATGCAAGATTTCCTGCCTCAAAGCCTTTGTCAAATAAAGGAAAAGAAGCACAAACCTTATTCCCATTCCTCTTCCTAATTCTTATCAAGTTCAAATTCTCCAGCATGGCTCCCAAGTGACTGCCTGATCTGGCTTTGCTCACCCATCATCTTCTTCCCTCCCTTTCATTTCAGATTCTTCAAAGCTCCAGAAATGCCCTGGACACTGTTAGGACATGCCTAACAGACTAACCTCAATTTCAAATTCCAGTGGCTACCTCCCCTGGAAAGCCTGTGTTGGTGTAGATGCCATCGTGAGATCCTCTGGGATGCTTTCCTCCCATGGTGACACTTACCCACATGACTGTGGCTGCTCTTTGAAGCGTGCCTCTGGTCCTACTCTTCCTAGGTTGTAAACTCCATGTTCACAGGGACAGTGTCTGTTCTGTTTGTCATTGTAACCCCAGTGCATAGCACATGAGAGACACTGAACAGGCTGTGTTTGAATGAATAAACAAATGTATAATTTAATTCTAATCTCCTGTTATTCTACAGAGGGTTCTGTTACAATTTGCTCCCCTATGTTACCTTGTTTACCATTCCAAGAACACTGTGCCCCCTGAGATGGCAGCAGGGTGCCTGGGATTGTCAAGCCCACCTTTGCCACACGTGATCCAACAAGGTAGGTTCTCCCCCTTCTAGTTTGTGAGTTTGTTTATCTGAGAGTTTTTCTAAAGAAATTTAAAATAAAATTACATTCTGTTGAGTATTTGATGATGACCTTTAATAAAGAGAATCACATTATATGAGCTGTCTGGAAACCCTGGGAGCTATGGCCCAATATGGACAAAGCTCTCCATTGCCAGCAAAGGCAGTTTCTGCCCATCCTTAGGCACCAGCACTAGAAAAGGTTCTACTGCCATTTGATTCCTTTTTACTGACAATCTCCCTTTACCACCTGGTTTTCAGGAAACTTGATAGATATTTTTTTTTGTTGTTAAATCTTATTCCTAAGCTTGGAGCATTGTGTTTCACCTATTTATCATTCTGTCCTGGGTGTAAGTTTCTCCTAAAGGCCACTTTCACTCTTCCAACAGTCAGGCTCAAGTATATCTAAATCCAGACATGCAGGCATTATCAAGGCCCATTTACCTCCACTAATTAAAAGATGAGTGTCAGTGCTAAGAGCTGGGCTCTGAGAACAGCACTGGAGCAACAAATACAGCAAAGGGCTCTTCACAATTCGGCACATTTCTTTTGCATCTTTCCCAGAAAAGCTTACAAAATAAGGCCCCAGCTCCTTATCATGGCATTCGAAATTGTCCACTTCTGGCCCCAAACTAACTTTTAGAAGTTTCATCTTTTTTAGTCCTGTGCACACACTGGATGCATGTGGGCCAGGCAACTCTCCCCATCTGCAACTTGGTTCATATTTTTCCCACCTACCTGTTGAAATTATATTGACTTTTTTTTTTTCTTTTTGCGGTATGCGGGCCTCTCACTGTTGTGGCCTCTCCCGTTGCGGAGCACAGGCTCCGGACGCGCAGGCCCAGCGGCCATGGCTCACGGGCCCAGCCGCTCCGCGGCATATGGGATCCTCCCAGACCGGGGCACGAACCCGCATCCCCTGCATCGGCAGGCGGACTCTCAACCACTGCGCCACCAGGGAGGCCCTATTGACTTTTTTAAATCGAAGTATAGTTGATTTACAATGTTGTGTTAGTTTCTGGTGTAGAGCAAAGTGATTCAGTTATATATATATATATATATATATATATAATATACATACATATATGTATATTATATATATATATGCAGTTATATATATACATATATATTCTTTATCAGATTCTTTTCCATTATAGGTTGTTTACAAGATATTAAATATAGTTCCTTGTGCTATACAGTAGGACCTTGTTGAGCTATTTTATATATAGTAGTGTGTATCTCTTAATCCCCAACTCCTAAATTATTCCTTCCCCCCCCTTCCCTGTTGGTAACCACAAGTTTTTTTCCTATGTCTGTGAGTCTGGATGGACCTAGATATTATCATACTAAGTAAGGAAGTCAGACAGAGAAAGACAAATATCATACGATATCACTTATATGTGGAATCTGAAAACAAATGAACTTATTTACATTGACTCTTTTTTTATGTTAAAAATTTTTTTTATTGGGGTATAGTTGTTTTACAATGTTGTGTTACTTTCTGCTGTACAGCAAAGTGAATCAGCTTTATGTATACATATATTCCCTCTTTTTTGGATTTCCTTCCCATATAGGTCACCATAGAGCATTGAATAGAGTTCCCTGTGCTATATAGCAGGTTCTCCTCCGTTATCTATTTTATACACAGTAGTGTGTATATATGTCAATCCCTGTCTCCCAATTAATTCCATCCCCCCTTCCCCCCTTGGTATACATACATTTGTTCTCTACATCTGTGTCTCTATTTCTGCTTTGCAAATGAGATCATCTATACCATTTTTCTAGATTCCACATATATGCGTTAATATACGATATTTGTTTTTCTCTTTCTGACCTACTTCACTCTGTACGAAAGTTTCTACATCCATCCATGTCTCTACAAATGACTCTTAAAGTCAGCAAGCACAGCACCATGGCTTAGCTATTCAACTTAGATTTTAGAGTAATTCCTAGTTGGAGAGTTTGCTTTGAAGGGAATAGATGTTCCCATTGATAATCATTTGAGGAAGAAATTACTCCTGGGATGAGGACAAGGGACAAGAAGAGTTTAAGAGGTACTTCTCTTGGAATGGTGTCAAATTGACCCAGACTTCAAGTTGTGAAGACACCCAGAGCCTTTCTGGAGGGATCTATCCTTGGAAAATTGGAGGGAGGTAAAAAGCAAGGCATGAGTCTTGCCCAGAAAATTCCTAACATCAGATCAGACTTTGGCAAATAGTTCAGAGAGACTGGAACTATAATAATATAGAATAATTGCAGTCAGGTAAATGGCAGCTTTTGTTTGTCAATTTGGATATTAGCAAAATAAACACTTTGCTCAGGAAGAGATGTTGGAGATCCAAATTGACGTTGGAGCTTTAGTTTGCATTTCAACTAGGAACCTGGCAGCTATTCTGGGCACTCCCAGATTATTGTAGTTATTACTGTAGTTTGAGAACAAACCCTACTTGGTCCCCCAAGGCTCTCTGTGTCTGGAATAAACCATGTCACTGCTCTTGTGATCTCATTTAGAACAATAGAATATGTCTTTGTCTTAACAATACCGTGAATCCCATATACTCTTGAAGACAGTTGGAAAGGAGAGGCAAGTGTGCAAAGGGGATAAGGAACCTTCTGGAAGAGAAGGGAAAATATTTAGGCATCTTGCCCTTTTGAAGATCAGCATTGACAGAGCATCTCGCAGGATGGTGATACTCGATGTGAAATGCCAATGGGCCCCCTCCTCCCAGTAGGAAGTCTAAAATGGGTGACCAAATCTCAATACCAAAACTAAACTGTTTGGGGAGATACTGCTTCTGGACACAGAATGTGGCTGAGGTTAGAATCCTCTCCTAACCAAGCCATGGGGACTGTGCTTTGAGAATCATGGCTCTGCAATAAAAATAAAATCTACAATATTGTCATTGTTTTTCCAGCCTTATGTTGGGCTGAATGGAGCTTAACACCAGGAGGGCCTCTATTCCCTACTCTACACCTGGAGAAGTTCCTGCAGGAGAGAGACTCATGGAACAACAATACACTAGAAGGAAAGACCTGTGGGAAGAGTGATCTGAGGCAGGGGAAACAGCACACACTAAAACCCAATGAAGGGGTGAGTTTGGATCACAGGAGAAAATAGAGAAATGGCAGGCCCAGGTATTTTCAATATATTTATGAGGCACATGCTGGCACACACACAACCAGTACTCATATCTTGATGCATTTTTTAAATGTTTTATTTTGAAAAAAAATTGCAGAGTCACAAGCAGTTATAAGGCACAATACAGAGAGATTCCATGTACCTTCACCCGGTTTCCCCCAAGGGCTACAGCTGGCATAACTACAGTACAAGATCACAACCAGGATATTGACATAGATACAATCTACTACCAACAGTTGCTCAGTTTTAAACACACTCATTTGTGTGCATGTGTGTGCATTTGTGTGTGTTTACTTTAAAACAATTTTATTACCTGTGTAAATTACCTGTCAAGATTCAGAAGAGTTTCATCACATGAATCCCTCTCTCTACTGTTTTATGGTCACAGGCTCCTCTATCCCATCTACTCCTAATCCTGGCAACCACTAATTTGTTCTCTCTCTACTTTTGTCATTTCAACAATGTTCTATAAATGGAATTATCTGGTATGTAACTTTTGGGGATTGACTGTTTTCATTCAGCATAATTCCATTGTGATTCATCCAAGTTGTTGCACATATCAATAGTTTATTCCTTTTTTATTGCTGAGTAGTATTCCGTTGTGTTGATTACTGCAGTTTATTTAACTTTTCACTCATTAATAGTTATTTAAGTTGTTTCTAGCTTTTGGTATTTATGTATAAAGCTCCTATAAATATTCAGCTACAGCTATTTGTGTAACCTAAGTTTCTATTTCTCCAGTTCAATTGCTAAGTCATATGGTAAGTACATGTTTAGTTTTATGAAAAATTGCCAAACTCTCTTCTAGAGCATTTCCTCTCAGCAGTGTGATGTTATCATTTTTAAAAAAATTATCCATTCTGGTAGTGTGTAATGATATCTCACTGTGGTTTTAATTTGCATTCTCCTAATGGCAAATGATATTATTTGCCCTCTGTGTATCCCTGTCAGTGAAATGTCTGTCTCTGACCTTGGCCTAGTTTCTAATTGGATTATTTTGCCTCTTACTGTTGAGGTGTTTTTTGTTTTTTTTTTCAATACATAAACATGTATCTACTCTTTTTCAAATTCTTTTCCCATTTAGGTTATTACAGAGTATTGAACAGAGTTACCTGTGCTATACAGTAGCTCCTTGTTAGTTATCCATTTAAAATATAGCAGTGTATACATGTCAATCCCCAATTCCCAAACTATTGGGACCTTATTGGATTGGTGTAATTAGAAGTTCTACTGCTGAGTAACTGAGTAGTCTTAGGTATACAATTGCCTATTTGGTTGAGCTTTTTATTATTTCAACAGTAAAATCACTAAAGAGCAGGTTTACATGGTTTCAAGCTGGATGACTGTGTGTACAGAATGCCCGAGATGGAGTTGATCTTGGAAAGAGGCTCCATTAATTTATTTGAACACCCAACTCATAGAACAAATGTGTGGATACTTAGCTCCCTAGATTAAATACCTGGCCACTGGACAATGAGCTGGAGGCTGGAGATAGAATAACTGTATGGTTAATACAAAAAGAAAAAAAAAACTCATCTGGACAATGGAATACCTTAGAAATAATGTATTATTTAGTTTTATTTTTTCTAAAAGAAAAATACATGCACAACTGTTACCTCGGATCAGAAGAACATGGGAGTTAGCGGAACGAAGCAGGACACTGTGGGGCTCTTGGGCACAGAAGGCTTTCTGTGTCCCTGGTTTCTTGTTTGTAGGGAACTGGATTCAGCCTCCATGACCTTCCCTGAGTTCCAGCGGGCAGGTTCAAACAGTTGCTAATAAGGGAAGGGAGGAGATGCAGAGACAAGAGAGGAGCAGTCAAATGGTGATGCAGCCATGGGGCAGGGTCCTTGTTCCACCTCAAAGGATACACATAGCAATATCTTTGAACTCTTCTGCAGAACTAAAACCCCCAACGAATGGAAGATGTTAACTAGTTGATGAAGCATTCTTCATTCCAGAGAGAAAGTCACAGCTTGATAACCTCGAGAACCAACAGAAGCTCATCAGGAGACCACCTGAGGCCAATTTAAAAGAATGCAGGCCCTGCACACACCCTGTTCCTTATCAGCAACCCCACTCTTGAAGCACTGCTATAAAACTCCTCACCAGATCCCCCCAAGTGGGGACACACAGTTTTTGAGGACGTGAGGCCACTGTGTCCCGCTTTGCCTGACAAAGCAATAAAGCTATTCTTTTCTACTTTACTCAAAACTCTGTCTCTGAGATTTGATTCAGCACTGGTGAACAGAGCCTCAGTTTTCGGCACCACTAAAAAGTCAATAGTGGGCTTCCCTGGTGGCGCAGCTGTTGAGAGTCCGCCTGCCGATGCAGGGGACATGGGTTGTGCCCCGGTCTGGGAAGATCCCACATGCCATGGAGCGGCTGGGCCCATGAGCCATGGACGCTAAGCTTGCGCGTCCGGAGCCTGTGATCCACACGGGAGAGGCCACAACAGTGAGAGGCCCGCGTACTGCAAAAAAAAGTGATTGCAAATGAGGGCAAATTAGCCATGCTAGCACTATGGAATACCAAAGCATCCTACTGGAATACTGGTCTTGATAATGCTGTATTATTGAAAGTGTGGTGTGGTCATCCTCATATTCTACACTACCAACTGAGAGGAAGCCAGCAATGGAGGCTGTGGTTCCTTGTGCTTCCTGCTAGAATACCCCCAGGAAGGATCATTGAGGAATAAGTTTGGAGGTCAAATAAAGTATCCTCAGGGAGAGCAGATTAGGCTGCAAAAGATTGGATCTGGTGCTGGAAAGAGCATGTGATTAGGTTCCACTAGAAGGACTAAGAGCCATGCCAGGGACCCTCTCCCATCACTTTCTAGGCCTGTGGCCCCTGATCTCATCACCACACTCTGCTCCTGATTTCCTTAACACGTCTTCTAACACTCCTCTGGAGTGTTCTCTGGGAAATACTTTTCATTAATGCACATTACAAAAGATGCTTAATTTTATTAATAACCTGAAAAATGGAAATTTAAATGAAAAATATAATACTGTGGAATGAGGAATGATCTTGAACAAGAACAGATGTGGCAGATTTGTTTCTAAAGTGTGCACCTTTGTTCTTTTTCAGATCGTAAGGTAGACTATAATTCTCAGGCACAACAGAGATATAAATTATAACTCAGTATTGTGATACTTAAAAATAGCACTGTACAATGGAATTGCAGCTGCTAGACTTCCTTTAGCAGGCTGCATGTGGATGAGGACCCATGTGGGTGTGCCCCATCCCCTAGATTTGGAGGCATCCCCTCTGGCTTTGGGGCTGGAATGCCCTTCACTGTCTGGGGATAGAAGCACAGACGCTCAGAGGTGGGAGACATTGACAATGCCCTCTAAGATAACCTTCAAATGACTCATGAATTCTTTACATTATCCTTGGGAAAGAGAAAGCCAAGATTTGCTTGAAAAATCTTTGGAGAAATTTAGTCAGTTCTCCCCAGTCCATTTATGCTTTCAATCTGTGCTTTTTTTTTTTCCTTTTATTGAAGTAAAAATCACTGCCTTGTAACTTCTTGACAGAAGCTCTATGCTCCAGAGTACTCAGAAAAAGTTGAAACCCGCGTGCATATGACAGGCTTTTAAAAATGTGAAGGCAGTTCTTGCGTCTCCCTCCCCAAGCTTTTTCTTTGCTAGATGAAATAGCTGCTTCTATTTAGTGAATGTGAGCTGTGCAAGGCACATGCTTGATATGTTACCTGAATTGTCTCCTGAATCCTGTCAAGAGTACTGCCTGGGAGAGATCATTATTGACACTTCAAGATGAGGAAACTGAGGTTCAGAGAGTCTATGGTCTCAGGTCCCCCAGCTGTGTTAAGGCTGAGACCAGAACCACCAACTACTTACTGCAGAACTGATGTTGCCCTCATGCAGCTTGACCCCATGGCTAAATACCCTCAGTTCCTTTAACCTTCTCCTCATCTCCCAGACCCTATATTATCGTTGTTCTCACCAACACCTCTGACAGTGGGCATTTCTTGTTTTCTCTGCCTTGCCTCTGGTTTCTGTGAGAATGACTGGTCCCCACACTCAGCCAGACGGATACTTAGGAGCTGACATTTGCATGTGTGACTCCATGACCTTTACCACATTAGACTAAGACAGGGGTGGGAGCCTTACCCAGGCCAAATATAGTCATCATTTGGGATTTTTAAAATTTTTTTAAATGTATTTTAACTGGAAATTTGAGGTAAAAGACATCCATTTCTGATGATAGTAAATGTTCAGACAGAAAAAGTCAGAACTGCTGGCAACCACCTTATAGAGAATAAGAACAGGGATGACAAGCCAAAGGAGCAGAGGTATGAAAGAAAGAGGTGTGTGTGTGTGTGTGTGTGTGTGTGTGTGTGGAGAGAAAGAGAGACAGAGACAGAGACAGAGAAATCAAGAACAGTGTTATTACCAGTGTTTCCTCCTAGTTGTTTCTAATGAAGCTCTATCCCACTGATGATATATTCAACATTTGATTTTCATGAGCCAACCTCCTTAATACAGCTGTCATTGAGTTTTTCTTACTGATAAACCTCAGAGTCCTAAGACCAAAGTAAGGTATTATATGTGACAGACCCTAAAATGTGGAATTAGCAAAGTGCAGGTGGGGTGGGATGCAGTGAGAATCCTTCTGTTTCATGCTAGGAAGTTAGCTTTGTCTTCATTATGCCACAGCTCAGCAGTTGGTTCAACTATTGCCTGTAGTCCCTTGGGACTCAGACCATATGCTCATGAAGTCTGTAGCTTTAGGCAAGTTGGTATAAAAATGTTGAGATATTGAGTTTGCCAGCTACTCCTTGCCTTCAATAAGGTGCCTCCAATAAGGTGCTGCAAGATAGCTCCAGTGAAGCTGGCTTATTTGAAAGCAAATAGGAAAGAACAAGACTGGTGTATGTATTCAAAAAGTAAAATTTTCAAGATTTAAAAGAACATAACTTTCATTCAAGTACATAGTGATCATGTATCAAAGTATTTTGCCTTCTAAGAAAGACATGAGAAAGTTTCTTTTTCTTTTCTTTTGCTAACTACATATATAGCTAGCAAAAGAAAAACAAACGCTGGACACGATATTGCTAAAGTCTATGAACAGTGGTTGATAGCATTCAGGGCAATTAAGCTATAACCTTTTTAAAAAGGGTCACCTTTTTACTGGACAGAAAGCATTTTCATCATTATAAGACAGAAACTATTTGCATTGCTATCGAGCAATCATTTGCATTGCAGTTGGGCAAAAATCACTCATAGTTTATCAGTTTTCTACAATCAAACATCAGTCTTTAAAAGGTTGCAAAATATCTGAGGGCTAAGAAATAATAAATGTCCAGATGACCCTCAGATAAGCTTATTAAACAATTCCCTAAGTTGATAACAAAGATCACTGTCTCTCTTATTTGTTTGCTTTACTCGCAAGTATTAGACTTTTTTGTTATCAAAACATAATATTTGTATGAAATGAAGCACATCCTGTGTGGGTCTTTGTAGAAGATCAGCAAATTTTTGCCTTACGCTAATGCTACAGCACTGATTTGAAATCCTGGAATCTTTAATTTTGAATAGAAATATTCTAGAAGAACCAGAAGCATCACAGAAAATCAGATTCACCTTGTCCATACAAGTGCCTATTCCCATTTACCCTCTTCCTTACAGAAACTCTTGGGGACTCTCATCAGCCTGGATCAGCTCTCATTTGGGCATCCTGGATTATTTTTTCTCTATTGTACCCCAAAGTAGAGTATCTAAGTCTGGGACTAAGAAACTGAAACTAAAGTGCAAAATCCAGATTCAAAAGGTATGACAAAGCCATATGCAAATGCTGTTGATTGTTGGCAAGCTTAGGAAAGTCATCATTTTCAAACTGCTACACAGAGGACTAAGTTTTCATCAGAAGGACTTTGACTGATTAATCCTGATAGTGGTAGCACTCAAATTTTACTGCATATCAGAATTATTAGGGACCTTGTTAAAAGGTCAATTGCTAAGCCCCACACCTAGAAATTTAGTAGGTACAGGTTAATGCCCACTAATCTACATTTTTATAATTTTTAATCTTCATGGATTCAGAGGCTTGTGGTGTGGGATACTACTTTAAACCATTCCTTAGGTCTATACTAGATACAATACTCACACCACTGTAAATGCAACACTAGGAGAGCACACTCCTCACAGGATGGTCCTCCCCATTCTCGCTTTGGTATCTGCCTATTAAAGACAGTGAATGAGGAAAATATCACACTGGACAAAGGATGGGGAAGCCAGGTTGGCTGATGTAAGAATTCATTTCACTATTAAGAAAGTAAGTCAACTAATGGGCATCCAGCGGCTTTTTTGACCATACCTTTTCTCTTTACACTCCTTATTGAAAAGAAATGACATATAGTATAACAGTGAACACAATTTTCTATTTCTACTTTTCTCTTTTGCTAAGTGAGAATTTTACTGAAGTTGTTTCTTGTTTTTCCTTCACCATTGTACATCAAATATTCTGAGCTTAGTACATTTCAGATTTAGATCATCTATTTCAGATGTATAAAGGGCTATACGTAGATTGACTAAGATTAAACTGTACAAGGAATAGAAATACCTCTGAGAGAAAAGAGTGGGCCTAGGAAATTGCCTCTAGATGAACTAGTTATTTTGCATTTAGATCATTCCTATTTGGAAGGGCTGGAGATAAATGCATTTGCTGTTGTACATAATATTAAGAAAAATTATCCAATACTTGAAAAGAAGGGAAATACTCTTGCATGTTACATTGAAGCCATGCTAGAGCAGTACAGGGCATTGTAAACAACATCATGTATATGAGAAGAAGGATACATGTTTACTAGGAATCCAAGGGGTGGACTGTAGTAGAAATATTTTAACTTAATCACCTGATTAATTAGTTTATTTATGTTCTCATCTTCTTCAGGTACATTATCTCTTTCCTTCTGGGGATTGTACAACCCCCAATTCTAATGATGTGGTTCTCATTGTACATATACAGGACTGCGCTTTTCTGTTATGGTAAACTGATCCAGGGGAAAGCGTTCAATTAAAGCTGCACAAAGAATCGAACAAAAAAAGTCTTCCCTAGGATTGTTTAAAAATAATATTTCAGGGGCTTCCCTGGTGGCGCAGTGGTTGAGAGTCTGCCTGCCAATGCAGGGGACACAAGTTCGTGCCCCGGTCCGGGAAGATCCCACATGCCGCGGAGCAGCTAGGCCCATGAGCCATGGTCGCTGAGCCATGGTCGCTGAGCCTGCGTGTCCGGAGCCTATGCTCCACAACGGGAGAGGCCACAACAGTGAGAGGCCCACGTACCACACAAATAAATAAATAAATAAAATAAAATAAAATAAATAAATAATAATATTTCAGAAGAAATCTTTTGAAATCAGGCAATCTCTCCTAGAGGTGAGAGTTGTCAGATGTTCAACACAGGATTTGTTAGTTTCCTGGTAATCGTTTGTGACAAAAAAAAATTGTTAGGAACATCATATCTCATTGATTACACTTTGATATTGAGACTATTTTTTAATTGAGAAAATGACTCTGTCAAGGTGCAGTTAACAATTTAATTCTAAAGGGAATTAAAAGATGGAATAGGGCAATGATAACAGTGTCAGCTTTGGGCCGGAGGGCTGGGTGTGGCCCACACATCTGTGGTGAGCTATTCGAGTGAACCTGGGCAAATCCCTTCAGCACTCTGGTCTCAGGGTCCTCATCTATATAGTAAGAAATATTACTTAAGGGTTATCCTGAGGCTCAAGTTAATTGAGGAATGAGCTTCATGCTACAAATACAATGAATGAGAATATAAGCTGAACAAAGTGAGGGGAGCTATCCTCTGGCATGTTCCGTCACAGAATAATTCTTTATAACAACAGCTACCAGCTACTCACAGCATGAAATGTGCCAAGAGCCATACCATACATTTCATATATAATTGTTTATTTCATTTAATCTTACTCTCACTCTGTAACCTAGATCTTGTTATCCAAAATCAAAAGACAAATAATCTGAGGCCTAGAGAATTTGAGTAGTCTGAGTAAAGTCTCACCTTAAAGTCCGTGCCTGGCAGTGACACCGAAATCATGAGACATAAAAGAAGACATTGACAAATTGGACTCCTCATCGAATTAAAAATCCCTGTTCCATGAAATACCCTGGGAAAAGGACGAAAAGAGTATTTCCAAATCATGTATCCAACAAAGGACTTCTATTGAGAATACTTAAAGAACTCTCAAAACTCAACTATTGAAACAAATAATCCAATTAGAAAATGCACAAAAGACATGGACAGACAATTCATGGAAAAAACATGTATATGGCAAATAGGTTGGGCAAAAGATGTTTTGTATCATTAGACAGGAGGGAAATGCAAGTTCAAACTACAGTAAGATGATGAAACACACCTATCAGAAGAACTAAAATTAAGCAAATAAAAGTAACACCTAATGCTGGTGAAAGTATGGAGAAACTGCATCATTCATACATTGGGAATGTAAAATGGTGCAGTCATTCTGGGAAAGAGTTTGTCAGTTTCTTTAAAAAAGTCAACATGTGCTCACCATATAACTCATCCACTGCACTTTGGGCATTTATCCCCGAAAGTGAAAACATATATCACAAGAAAACCTATGCATGAATGCTCGTAGCAACTTGATTAATAATAGCTCAAACCTGCAAACAACTCAGATGTTCTTCAACAGTACATCTCATGTACCTGTGCCTGAGATAATATTTCATCAAGCTAGCACACACACACACACACAAACTCAAGTAAGTGTATGTAAAACTAGTGAAATCGGAATATGGTCAGTTGTTTATTGATGTCACTTTGTTGTATCAATTTCTTGGTCATGTTAGTTTACTATAATACATAAAATCTTACCAGTGGGGAAAAGTGGGTGAAGGGTACATGGAATCTCTTTACTATCACTGTATAACTGCATGCTGATATTCAAAACTCTTAAAAATAAGTTTACACTGTAGAGTAAACACTCTGTGTTCACATCTGGGACTCTGCTTATTTGGTGAGTGACACTGGGCATTTTACCTAAGCTTTCATGGCTACAGTTTCCTCATCTGGAAGATGGGAATAGCCCCAGTAGTATTTAAGTCATAACAGTATTGATCAAGTGGTGGTAATATGTGTACAGAACTCAGTACAGTGCCTAGCACAGAGTCAGCAATCAATAAATTTATTATTATTAAAATAGTAAAAAAGAGTGCTAAGATTTGAATGTGAATCTAATACAAAATTTTATTTTATTAATAGTTAAAATGTTGGACATGCTGATTATTCTTTCCTCTAATTTCCTTTAAACATTATCCATATTGGGTGCCATCACCCCAGAGATTCTAATTTAGTTGGCTTGGGATGAGTTCCCCAGCAATTGGCTTTTTGTTTGTTCTTTTTTAATGCTTCCCAGATGATTCTAATGTGCAGCCTTGGCTAAGTCCCACTAAGTGTGCATAATGGTTATGTGTTTATTTTGTTGGTTTAAAAGTTTCAAGTTGAATTAGTCCCAAGTTTGGTGACATTGCCAGTTTTGTTTTCCCTGCTGTGGCTAAGGACACAGTTTCTCAGAGGAATATTCACCTAAATAATTGTAACTACCCCTGGATGCATGTGGCTTTGATGATGGGGTCATTCCTAATCCATAGCTTACTCCTCAATCAGATTGAGGGAGCATTTTCCCAGGAGGATGTTGGCACCCCTCAAGGAAGAATCAGCCACCAGGGCATCGACTCTCAGTTCTGCTAAGACTGAGCAGACATGAATGAGAACATTGAGAGGAGAATTTCTCCCACAGTCACCTATGAAGGACAATTCAGGGCCTCTCTTATAGAGCAAATTATGCTTTTCCATTCATACTAGTCAAAGGCAGACAAAAGACATGGGAAATATGCTAATCAATACCACTTGGCTGCTTTCAGAAGAGAGATTTAAAAAGAAGAAAACCTCTGTTTTTCAGTTTTTTGATATTTTATGTATTCTAACAAAACAGATGATAGTACTATGAATTAAAAGCATTTTTTTTTGTTTTGCTTTCTTTTATTAAAAAAATGGCATGGAATTAATATAAAGACAATCTAACTTATTTACTTATTTCATATAGAACCTCTTCATTCCCCGTCTGCCCACCCTCACCCTGAACACACACACACTGGGGACCTTCAAAGTAGGTGCCACAATCCTCTCCCAGCCCCTTCACTGTACATGCAGGTCATACTCCTATGAAGAGCTGAAGTGTCCTCTCCAACCTTGAACCTGGATTGGCCCTCAGACTTGCTGTGACCGCATGGCCTGTGACAGCTCCAGGTCTATCCCTTAAGTTTACAAGATTCCGACTTTGTTTTTTGGAATTGTCAACAAGGATGCTTGCCCCCCCTTCACTGGAAAGAGGCCATGTGGAGAGGCTTCTGAGAGGAAGTACCATCTAGAGGGAGAGGCTGTGAGCAGGGAAGCCTGGTCTCACCCCAAGTGAGAACCAAAGCCCACATGGGTGTGGGAGGCCTTCTTGGTGACCTTACAGCCCAATCCAGCACCAGCTGACTGCCACCTCCTGAGGGGTTCCTGTGAATGGTGTGGGGAGAAGGACTGTCCAGACCGACCTCAGAAGCATGAGAAATAGCAAGTCATTCTGGTTTTATGCCACTGAGTTTCAAAGTTGTTTGTTACGCAGCCACAGATAGCTGATAAACACATACCATCTTCCTGATTTTAGGAAGAGCTGATGCAACTCATGGTCACAGATATTTTGATCAGTGATCATTTGTACTCAGTGTCTAAGAATTCTGTTATGTTTTTCTTAAGAAACATAGTTCTTGATGTTATCAACTTAAACACACAGGAACATATACCACCAACCACCAGCACTGCCCATACCACCAGCACCACCACCAGAAATAATAACAAAAGTAGTGACTTGCTTTGAGTGTCCAGCTGGAGAGTGAGAATCAGTGATTATGTTATAGAATCAGGGATGACTCAACTCAGAGATATAAATGTTGGTTTAAACTCTGGTTTACTGTGCCTGAGGTGGGTAGTTCATAGGCTCCGTGGCCTGGCTACTCAAGAATGGTTCCTCAACACAGATTACACATCTATTCCCTCAATACTCTTTTTTTTTTTTTTTGCTAAGTTATGTTAATATATATTCATCAATAGATCAATTTGAAAAATGCTGAGCTCTGTTAATTACACTATAGACCTGTGGTAAAAACATGTTTGAAGAGAAGCAATGTGAAGAAAGGGAGAAAAACATTTCATAGTACAGATGAAAGGCCACATAATACAAAGCTGAGACAGAGCAAACTTATTTTGGGCTCCAAAATCGCTGGGATGTAGCCATGAAGTTAATACTCATGTTGCTGATGAAGGGTGTCAAACTGAACACTGTGGATTATTCTAGGCCATTAATAACCCACAATCTGCTTGGAATAACCATGGCAACACCAGCAGCTAAGTACAGTACAATCACCCTGATTACCATAGAATTAGCACAAAACAAATGTTTATTCTTTTCCTAAACAGAAGTATTATTATGATGATAACAGTTTCCTTTTTATCCCAGGTTTTCTCCTCATCACTCCTGCTCCAAACAATGGGAGGACACATCTTTGCCTGACATTTCTTTCTGATTTCTTTTCCCAAGAACCAAGGAGGGTGCAGGGCTGGCCTTTCATTTCCCTTCCCCTCTTGCCTCAGTCTGATACACTAGAAACCATAACACACACATTGATCCATTGATCATTATCTGGACGCCAGGATGGGATGCTATGTGCCTTGAAGCTTCAGATTCAAATAACCAGCCTGAATTGCTTGTTAATTGAAATCTTGTAAATTTTTATTTCTTTAGTAGTCATAGAGCACAGCCCCACGTGCTCCCAGCATTTATGATTCATGGGGAGGGAGACACATCCAAGCCCAGGGCGTGTTACCTGCCTCTGTCCACCCTTGCATGGTGGGCACCTGACAAAGACACAGCCAGCCCAGGTGTCAGGCCGAGGGCCGGCCAGTGGAAGCTGAAGTCTAGTCACAGCCTCTCTGCTTGCTGGCCCTGTGAGCCCTGACGACAGCTGGCACTCGGCTGTCCCCAAAACCCCCTTTCACAGTACCCAGCATTGCACTTCCACAGTGATTGAAGCAATTAGCTGCCGAGCGGCTGATGTACCCCGCAGAGGGCTGGTGGCTCGTCTGACACATCTGGGCACTGAAAGTAATTGAAACAGCTGCTTCTGCCCATATGGCAGCAAAAGCTGGTCGTGCAGAGTCTGCTGCCTGGGCTGCACCAACCTCGGGCAAATTAGCCATCATTAATCCCGGGATCTGACCAGCATACGCAGAGCCACTAATCAAGACAGCTGGGGGCAGGGGATGCTGAGAAGAAGAGTCCCTTTAAGATTTCTAAATGGCATCCCAGGTAAAAAAAAAAAAAAAAAAATTATAAAATAAATAAAACACACATCCAAATTACAGCCTTCCTCTTCCTGAGCACTTTCACTCCCCCCTCCGCCCCCCACGCCCGACGAGGATGATCTGTGTCAGCTGGTGTCTTCGGTTAGAGATTGCTAAAATTGCAGTACAACTTTCGGCAAGTGTAACACTTCTCAGTGCAAGCCTGGCATCCCGTTGATTATAAATAGCTTGGCGTGTGGAGAGTGAGAATGGGGTATTGCGCAGCTTTGGTGCTCTGGTTCTGAAGCTGAGGGAACCACAGTAATCACAGCCCTGATGGGAGAAAGCGAGCCGCACCTGACCCAGGCGGGAGAGCCCAGGTGTTCTGCCTTCCCTCTGGCAGGCACGATGCTGACATTTGGAGGGAGAGGGTTTCCATCTCTGGACCTCAAATGGCTGGGCCATCCTTGATAGGGAATTTATAGACTAGGGTTTGGTTGTTGCAAGTGGGCCTTGGTGACAGGTGAGAGGTCAGGTGCCACCTGGAAGGTAAACGGGAGCTCTCTCATCCGTGACACTGAGATCTATGACAAGACAGAGACTGTAGCTTCAAAAGACTGTTTTGCCTCAACTTCTGCATTGTGGGATGGGGCGGGCGGCTGTCTCCTTTACACCCTACCAACGGTGGGTGTCATTATTCAGATGGCTTGTCATTATGCCTGACAACACCCCCATGCATTAAAGAGGTGGTGTCAGAGTGTCTGGGCTGGGCTGGCGAGCGGATGTGTAATCCCAGAGGTGTGAGTGCACTGCGGGCTTTATGCACTGAGTGTGTCACTAACCCCTGAGGCCAGAGGGACAGCCCAGACATGAAGGTTCGTTTCTTTGAGAAATTTCTTAGATTGGAATAAGAAAATAGAGGTGCTGTTAGATTCATCCTCAGTTACCCTGGTTCCTGATTTCATCTCCGAATTCCACAAGGAAATACCTGCTCTGGGACAGGAGCTCTTGTCTCCACTGTCCAGGTCACCTGCCTTCCTGGTGTGGGGAATGTTGACGTTTTCTCCTGATCATTATTCACTTGTGCTGAGCCGTCTGCTGTGATAACAAGAATAAAACGAATAATAAATAACTCCTGCTGTATGAGACATTTACTTAATTCTTTCTTTAAATAACTTAAACAGTTGACAGAATTTTTTTTCACCAATCTTGAGGTCATCGTGATGACCGTTGTTTTCTGGGAATTTAGGGACTGAAGGGGAGAGTAAAATCACCTCTCGTAAATACAGCAAAATAGCAGTTTGTCAGAATGGCTGCTTTGAAAACCATGGTTAAAGTGAAAGTAACAATTGAAAAATATTTTCTGAATATCTTGAAGCCCATTGTAGTTATTATTGTGCAGGATTAATTTTTCTCTTAATGCAGACATCAATGCTTTTTTTTTTACTTTTTCCCCCCTCAGATGTTCCTTTAAGTAGATTCTTGAGGGCAATGGGTATGCCTTCCTCATTAACATATATACTGTTCTCTTGCCCTCGCTTCAGATTTATTCCATTTTGACTAAATTGCTTTATTGGCCACTTAAGTACTTACTACCATTTAAAAATAATATTTGTTGCAAAGTAACAATTGCTAATACTTATTAATTTACTTATCTGACAAACATTTATTAAGGACCTACTGTGTGCCAGATCCTTGTCCTCATGGAGCCTGCAATCTAGTGAGGGGTGATAAATGCAAAATACACAAATAAAATCCATACAGTGTGCCCAGTGTTGGTGAGGGATAGGGAGGGAAAATAAAGCAAGGAGGGGAAAAGGCACTTCTGGGGGTGTCAGGCAGGGTTGACATCTGAGCAAAGCCCTGAGGGAGGGAGGGCAGGAACCATGCAGCTGTGACTAGGAGGTGTCTTCCAGTGGGCAGAGCAGGTGAAAAGGCCCTAAGACAGAACTTGTGCTTGGTGAGTTGGAGAACATTTGGTACCCAGGGTGACTGGAGGGCAGTAGGTGTCAAAGATAAATGAAGCTGGACACCAGCTAAAACTGTAAGGACAAATCTAAATCAGTAATATACCATGGCAATGGGGAAAAGGGGCCAGTATGAACGGAAGTCAACTTTGATTTGGACAGAGGTGACTGGGCATTTTAAAGGGAAACTGAGGGAGTAGGGAGAAAGTAAATGGGGGCTCAGGAGAGTCAAGGATGTGAAAAATTACAAAAAGTGGGGAGGGGTTGGTCCCTATAAAACCCATCTGGGTTTGCTAACTGGCACTTATGGAAGTTAGGTTCCTAGCCTCCCATAGAGGCAGGGAGACAGGGGCCCTATCCTCAGGGGCTGGCTGGAACAGACAGTATGTTCTTTTGGTAGCCCTGAGTTTTCTCAGGCAGGCACTTTAAGGGGGCTAGGGTCATCTTAGGGAGGTGTGGCCTTGAGCTGTTAGAAGCGATGTTAGTGTTTGTTCAAGTCTTTATAGGCTAAAGTCGAGGCCTGGTTGAGAAAGGGCTCAGAGGAGCTTGACTGGAGTTTGGTAAAGGAGAGAATCGTTGTTGGGTGTAGGATGGAGAGTTGTAGGAGTTGAAGCAGGAAGAAGGGGGTGACAATGGATGGGGCATGCTCTAAAGTCTTTGTAGATGGAAAACAACTGGAGATTTTGGGCAGTGAAGTGGACTGCTATGTTCATGTATTTTAACAGAATGTGTTGACTGCTCTGAGAATTGTCTGAAAGGGACAAGAAAAGAAGTAGGAGACCAGTTAGGAGGTGACCAGGAGATGCTGTGGCTTAAATGGTCATGGTCATTTTGTAAGGGACGTGGGAGGGTTGAATCTGTGCCCATGTTGAAGGTTGAACTGAAGGACAGGCTGAGGAAGCTGAAGGAAGGGGTTAAAGAGAGTCGAGCATCCCTCCCAGAGTCAGCCAAGGTTACTGAATCCTTGCTCTGTGCCAGACTCTGTCTCAAGCACTTTGTATGCATTATCTCGCTCATTTAATCATCAAACAGTACCATGAGCTGGGTGTAAGGATCTCCCGCATGCTACGGAGTCAAAGTAACTTGCCAAGGTCATGTCAGAGAATCAGTGACAGAGCCGGGGTGGGAGGGAACCTGGGACTGTGTGATTTCAGTGCCCTAGAATTTCATCACTGCTCTCCTTTAGAGAGCCAAGGGGAATATAAAACGGAGAGCTTGTTCTTAATTTGGCTTGGATTTTTCAGCCATTCCCTTCCGTGTTTTAGCTTTGGCTTCCTGATTGGTGAGAACAGGGAAGGAATGATTCTGATATTATGCTTCAGTTTGTAGACCTTTTATTCCAAAGATGTCTCTATTTAAAAATAACAAAACATGCCTTGCCTCAGTGGTTCTTTATTCCTTCATCAAACTGGGATCCCAATCTCCCAGTAAATTATCTATTTTTCTCTATTTCACCTGTTGACTATACTGTGCCCTCCCATTTCCTTAACTTTTCTTTTTCATGGGATAAAAGTCCTGACCTAATACGGATAGAATGACTTCATCATGAGATCAATGTTTCCAAACATTATCTAGATAGGAACTGCTAGGACTCAGCTCGCTGAAGTTTATTTTCTTCCTGTGACTGTATACCCACACTGAGCTTAGGTGACGTCGTTTAGAGTGACATTTCAAAATTCCTCAGATGTTTTTAAATGGGGGATTCACCTCTTCAGACTCTTACTTGACAGCAGCTAGTAAGTTAAGAGCCCATGTTCTGGAGTTAAATTGTCTGCAGTTGAATCCTTGCTCTGCAGTTCTTAGTTGTGTGATATTGGGTGAGTTCCTTTACCTCTCTGTGCTTATGTGTCCTTTTTTATAAAATGGTGATGAATAATATTGATGTTAGAGAGTAGTGGTGAATATTAAATTAGTTAACGTGTAAAGTCCTTAGAACTTGAGCCTAATAAATGCTAAAGAAATGGTAGCAGTTTTAAAACAATAATAATATTATATTATTATTCATCATTGTCATTACCATTACCGTCATGTAACACAACTGTGGCTAAAATGCACCTCACGGTGTTGGGGTTGATTAAAGACACTCAACTAGAGATCAGTTAAATTGGGGTTGCCCACCTCAACAGTTTAGATGTGTTTTTCATCCAGATACAGGTACACCCTTTGCATATACATCTTGGAAAATTACTAAAAACATATGCTTTTAAATTATGGGTTTACAGACAATTCAGAGACCATGAGTAATTGTGATTTAATTACTGTTAGTTCTGATTAACAGTGTCGGAAGTGCTTATGAAGGGCTTTCCTATACCCAGCCCTAACATTTACTTGTCCAGGGAAAGAGCACAACTGGAGACCACACACTGAAATATGAGGGAAGGGGTCAGGGTGCACAACCTTAAAAGAATGACACAGCCATTGAGGATATGACATAAACTGGTCAGAACTAACTAGGTCCAAGATGGCAGAAAATTCGACTTTCAGTAGAGCTTAAACCTCATTATACACTCATTGTAATACATTAACATGCTAAATGACACACCCACAGATGACATGACAGTTCTGAGGCTGACCATAAAAGGTCAAAAACTGGGTGGTAGCCCAGTTCCTTTAGATTCCCTCCCCTTCCCCTGAAATAATTGGAATAATCCTCCCACTTATTAGCCTATGAAATTACCGAGCCCATTAGAAACTAACCACCCCATATTATGGGGCCACTCTCACTTTCCAAGCTGACCCCATGCCCTGGGGCCACTCTCGCCTTTTGAGATGGGCTGCATTCTGCCTATGGAATGTGTATCTCTCTAAATAAATCCTCTACTTACCTATCACTTTGTCTCTCACTGAATTGTTTCTGCAATGAGACATAAAGAACCTGGGCTTCAGTTAAGTCCTGACACCAGGTGAGAATTTCAATGAAAAGGCAGTCCCAATATGAACTTTGGCTGGGTTCAAATCCCATCTGAGTTGTGCAGTTTCAATACCATACATTTAAATATTTGAAAGATAAAACACCCTGAACTGTGAACCCCATGTCAGAGGACAATTATATCCTCCTGGACTCTAGGTGGGATACAGGATCATTGGAATTGCACCTCATGCTTCCTTTTTGCTCTGTAGGCTAACAGAACACTTGTCTTCTGTCCCTGAAACCAGAATGACCTTGGAAGGCAGGTCCATAGCAGTAAGTACTTCAAGGAGCAAGGAAACAGTGTAATGGTTTCATGCTGCTATTGTGGTAAGATCCCTTGTATTAACAGGTCCACACAGCTCACCATCATACCCTGAGACACAAAACTAATAAAAGAGAGCATCTTCCTGCAGATTCCAGAGGAGTCTTATCTACTTGACTTCTCTAGAAATAAACTACAAATGGCCTTTGGGAAAAAGACTGTAGGGCTCTCCTCAACCCACACACTGGGCTTTCTCCTTCCTTCATCCCTAACTTTAGGCTCCTAGAATGGCACTTTTCAAGAATGAGGGAGAGAAAGAGAAATGTAATAGTATGTGACAAAGGCAGACTTGAAAATTCTCCTCACCCTTCACAGGTCTAATACTTCTTTTGTCCTTCCATATCTCAATAATGAGCAACACTTTCACTGAAAAATATGCTTCCCTGTTCCATCTCCAGGATAAACTTAGGCTTTCCTCCCTTGGCATTAGTTCATTCTGTGGAGAGATTTAATTAAGTTGTAATTACAAAAGAGGCAAGAACTAACTGCCCCTTTACATACAACACACTTTACAGATTCTAAGAGTGAAGAAACACCTAATACTGTAAACGAGAGAGATGGACTCAGTTGTTGACTGAAAAAAAAAAAAAAGCACAATGTGAGAGTTGTGAGTTGAATTTTATTTGAAGTAAAATGAGGACTATAGCCCAGGAGACAGCATTTCAGGTAGCTTTGAGAACTTGCCCCAGAGAGGTAGGGGGGAAGGGCAGTATATATGTGATTTTGGTGGAGGGGGAGTAAATGCAATCAAGCACATAGTTTTTGCAGAATGTTCCCACTAGTCTCATGAAGGTTACTGTTAGTCATGGGGAGCAGACATAACCATGAAAGATTTTAGTGCTTTTTTAGGTATGAGGAGATGCAAGAATTGGGCTCATAAAATCTTTTCCTGAAAATACCTAACTATCTGAAGACCTGTTCTGCCAGTTTTTCCCAGAGCACAGGGTGCCCTATTCCTGCTCTCCACCCTGAACTCCTTTTAGGGAGTGTTGAAGGTCAGCAGTCACAGCAGCTTGTGATTTAATCCTCATAGAGGTGGATGGCAAGTGCCAACCTTTAGTTGGCATAGTTAACACACCCCATCCCATTGGCCAAGAGTAGCTTCATTTCAACCATTTCTTTAATATCTTTGTGGATAAAACCTCTTTACCAGCCAGTCTGGAGGACAGGAAATAACATTCAATGCAACATAATTTGCTTCCTGTGTGGTGGGTGTATGTGTGTGGGCACATGTGTATGTTTGTGTGTGTGTGTGTGTGTATGTGTGTGTGTGTGTGAAAGAGAGAGAGAGGGAAAGAGAGAAAGAGAGAGAGATAATAAATCCTCTCTGTTCATTATAAGAATTTTTATGGTGGGCTGGAAGATGGGGTTGGAGGTGGTTCACAAGTAGTGGTATTTTATTAAACTAAAAGTTTAATACTTGAGAAAAATGCATGAGAACCTCAACATTGCTAAAGAGGCTGACAAATGAGGTTTTTTCCTCTCTGTTTTTCAGCTAATATCTCTGGCTCCTATTCTTTCATAGCATTGTGATAAGTAGGAGTAGGAAATCAATTCATAGGATAGAAAGACACAATCCAGTTATTTCCTCTTTTCCTTATTTGCATCTCCCTTCTATTGTGGTCCCTGTGAAAGGTGATCTTTATGGGCACTTAAAAGAGGAGAGTCAGCATCCCAATCACAAAGAATCTGATGCACAGCAATGTATTCAGTATCATTTTGCAAATTTCCTCTATGAAAGTTGATAAGTAAGCAGTAGAGTTGGAAAATGAAATCCTCTATTCACTTCAGATTCAAACTTTGTCTCAACCGCTGACAAAACATAATCAATCTTTTTATTATTCAGTGATGAAATCCCAATAAAGATCATATGCTTTGGCAATACATTTCTTCACTTATTTCCAAGTGTATTTTCACAAGTGTATTTTCCAAGTGTATTTTCTTGCCTAATGACAAGAACTCTTGCAGATATTTTTGCTTAATAGAAAGTACTCACATTTTCATTGATACAAAAATTGTAAGCCCACATATAGAAAACAGTGTTAAAAAAATGCAGTGAGTATACTCAGGACTAGAATTCTCTGAAATATGATGTGTACTTATGCAATTTTCTCATGTTTCAGGTCAGATCTGTATTGTTTCTGTCCACAGGCTGGTGTGAAACATACAGAGTAAAAGGTAAGATACACTGTGATCTTTTTATGTTTATTTTATTTTTCTAGTGATGTTACTGAACATAAGTAATATTCCTATGCCCAATGCGCAATGAGGCCAAACAAATGGAAACGTCAGAGTTTGCAGCAGAGAAAGTTTTACTGCAGGGCCAAGCAAAAAAGAATGGGTGGCTTGGGCTCAGTAACCCTGAATTCTCAGATGGTTTTCAGGGAGAAGTTTTTAATAGGCAAAATTCGGGGTGAGGGCTGCAGGGTGTGTGACTTTCTTCTGATTGGTTGGTGTTGAGGTAACAGGGTGGTGCTCCAGGAATATCTGTGCTCAGCCTAAAGTTACTAGCCTCCACCTGGGTGGGGGCCTTAGTTCCTGCCGAAGAACTTAAAAGATATTATTATGTTTATCCCTTCAGGAGGAACCAGGACCTTGCCTCATTGCCCAGGGGCAGGGTTACTGATAAGGTTTAGGGTGTGGGCAGGGCCAGCCTTACTGCAATGCAGAGATCATCTGGCATCAGGTGGTGATGGGCAAACTGTGACCTCTGGAATGAAGAATGTTTCATCAAGTAGTTAATATCTTCCATTTGTTGGGGATTTTATTTCTGCAGAAGAGCTCAAATATATTGTTACGGCTATCTATTGCTGGGGAGCCAGGACCCTGCCCCCAACACTGCACTATTTTTTCTTGACTGCTCCTCCCTAGTTCCCACATCTCCTCCCTTCCCTGATTAGCAACTATTTGAACCTGCCCTTTGGAACTCAGGGAAGGGGACACAACAAGGCTTTTGTGCCCAGAAGCCCCACAGGGTCCTGCTCAGTTTCAAAATTATATAACTTATTTTTCCCAGTATGTTTCTTGAGTGAACTCTAACTAAAACCATTGTTTCCCTGGATGTATGTTACTGGAGACTGAGAGGAAGGATGCTAATGCAATGCCAGTCATTTACCCATTGTTTCCAATACCAGTCATTTACTTATTGTCTCCCAGCTTCAACGCCCCCCTTCTGTGATATGGAGGGGGAGACCCTGAAACCACATTTCAGCTCTGCCAGCTGCCCCTGGTAGTATCTGTTATAGGTTCTGCCAAAGGTGGGTGACAGGGTGAGATGGCAAGACTGGAGAATGAAGGAGGGACTAGATCTTCCCCCTTTGCTTCCTGTTGCTTTCAGTGTTGCTATAACAATGCAGTTGCTTCCTGCCCCTGCTTCATTTGCCACTTACAGAATCTGCCTCATTATGCCTTCCTAGAGGTTTGAGCAGCAGCTCAGAGGTGGTCCTTCGTTGAAGGTCTGAGCCTGAACACCGTGGAGATCCTCCTCTGATCTCCCAGGTCCCATAACCACTTCCGTTTATTCCCACAGTTATTATCTTTGGGTTAATTTACTCAGTGTTTTTTTTTTTTTCTTTGTTTTGTTTTGTTCTTTTTTTTTTTTTTTTTTTTTCCTGCGGTACGCGGGCCTCTCACTGTTGTGGCCTCTCCCGCTGCGGAGCACAGGCTCCGGACGCGCAGGCCCAACAGGTCATGGCTCACGGGCCCAGCCGCTCTGCGGCACGTGGGGTCTTCCCGGGCCGGGGCACAAACCCGCGTCCCCTGAATCGGCAGGCGGACTCTCAACCACTGCGCCACCAGGGAAGCCCTGTTTTGTTCTTTAAGCATTCTAGCACCCATGGAGCCAATTCCTTGTTTTAAATTCCGGACCCTGGCATACAACAAGGTTATTAATTCCTGATGATGCAGAGGTACTAGAGGGAAATATAAAAAAATTAAGATGCTGTCTGAAAAAAGTTTTACTAGAGAGATTATATATATATACATATACACATATATGTATACATAGTTATATATAAATTATTATTAATTGATATTATATACAGTTGATTATATATAATTAATATTGTATATATATATATATGTGTGTGTGTGTGTATTTGAGTCTCATTTTTTGTGGTAATTATGTTCTATAAACTCACCCTGAACACTTGATGAATGCTGAATCATTGTTCCTAGAGGAAATACAAGGTTAAATTCCTGTAAGCCTCTGGTCTCAACATTTTAGTCAACCAATCAATGCATAAACTTTTATGTGTGTTTCTGTTTAAAACACCTTATTTAATATATATTGTTTACTCATTAACATTTACACTCATGACCAACATTACTCATGCCTGAATCAAGCTTATCTAACACACATATTTTCTCCATAAAGCACACCACAGCCTTCTTGCACTTAAGATCACTAGCATGCACTTTAGCTCTATGTTTTGGGGGCATCTTAAACAACGAAATCACCAACAAAAGACACAAAATGCAAAATCGAGTGAGATGTATGGTGAAAAGGACACTTGTTTACAGTATAAGAGCAGAAACAAGAAGACTGAACATCACCTTGTTCAGCCTTGGCCGGGAATTGGGCAGGTGTCAGGTGACTCAAATTTTTTGCTACTCTGCACATAATATCACAAATGAACACAAAAGTGCCTTGAGTAAATGAGCAAGTAGGTAAATTGGCAAATGTCAAATCTGTGCATAATGAGAATCTACAATCTGTTCATCTATGTATTATCTATCATCTATCTATCTATCTATCTGTCTATCTATCTATCTAAAATCTCCCAGATGACCTCTTGGTTTTGAAGCAAATGTTTACTAATAAAAGCTTATATTTTCTGCTTTGGGCCCAATCTTCCACTGAGGACTTCTGGTTGTCCTGCAATGTCACCACCCCCAATTCAATATTTTGGAGAATGGCGCATGTTCTCTGGGATACTAATGAAATAGCTACATTTAACCTATATTTTGTTTGTATTTTCTCTTTGCATCATTGTTTGAGAAGGCCTTGTCAATATTACTGAAGGCAGTAGTCACCTTGGTCAGGACAAGAAAGATTCCCTTTGATCCTTCCAAGCCACCTGTATTCTGGATTAGTGTGGAAAAAGGAAGTAAGAAAGAAGTAGGAAAAAGGATCACTCTACAACTCTGTGCTATTAAGTATTTAATTACAAGGTGAAATATAACCTAATGGAAATCAGAAAATTGCATTTCTATAGACCAGTGCCAGGCTGATAGCCTAAAATGTATCAGATCTTTAACAAATGCAGACCTTGGTGCACACTTTTTGTTGCCCATCCATCCGATTCTTCCCCATGGCATCCTTCAGTAGCAAGACAGTCATATATGTCAGGTGAGACTTGACCTGTCCCAAGTCCAGGCTGGAGAATTTTAATCAGTTACAAATTGTGTTAATTCCATTTCTCTAATCAGGGGTTATTTGAGAATGGACCTGTGATGCAATTCTGGCCAAAGGGGAGTGAAGGTAAGTCAAATGGGAGACAAAGGACCAAGAAAGGGACTCTTTTTTCTGGTAGTGGTCATGTTGTGTAAAGATGTGAGCTGTGACAATCATTGTCACATGAGGGGACAGCCTAAAGACAAAAGCCAGCACACTGAAGATGCAGTGAGGAAAGTTCTTGGGTCTTTGATGATGTTACTGAGGTGCTCTCCTTCTGAATTACTTGTATGAGATACTCAGTTATTTTATTTAAACCATTCTGAGATAGGTCATTGTTTACTTTCATTCAGTAGTATGCTAATTGATTAACAGATTTATTTGTGGAGATCCAGATTAGTAAAAGTAGGGTAGCATGGTCTCAGGAGCTTGTGGCTTTGGAAAGCTCCTTGGGGGGTTCTGATTACAGCCTGGGGACCAGTCCCCATGATAAGATTTATTAACTTGGGTCGAATGTAGGAAGAGTAATTTTGTACCCTGAGTTTGAAGAATCTCATTTGAATCATAAATTGTCCTGGTTTCCTTCTCCTCTTTACCTTAATCTGCCCCTAGCATTATAATTAGAACCTTGATAGTAAGTGTCAGATGTGGGCAGTTTTCAAGGGGCTCCAAATGTAATGGCCTTAATCCAACATAGAGGGTGTCCTTCATTCTACCCTCCTCACCTCATTCTGCTTTTCCTGTGCCTTTTACCAGGTGCCTACTCCAGCATTTTGAGAGGTTGGACCGCTTGATGACCATGCTTCTTACTCAGAAAGTATGCATATCTCCTCTTTTTAAAATGTGCACCTTTAATTTATATAATACAAATTTCTAATGATGTAGCTCTTTCTTACACAAGTGTAGATATACCGTTAGGTAAATGGTGCTTTAGAGAACTTAAACACAGATTGTCAAAGCCTGATGGAATAGAAATAATTATAATATAGATCTCATGTCCTGAGATTCAGCTGGGCCAGAATTTGCAAATGGACCTTAAGTGCCCATGCAAGTCTTTGGTAGAATTACGTAAAAACTCAGCCATTCTTTAACTGGACCACCTCCCTTTTCATCCTCTATTTTCTGCTTCTCTGCCCTGTTAGTTCTCTAATTCTCTAACCTCTGTTTGGCTCTATTTCTTTATTCTAATTATCTCATCAACTGCCTTTGGTTTGGACATCCTATTCCAGCCAACCTGGCATTTCCCTTGGGCTTAATTCTGATATTCAGCAATTGGCTTCTGCAGCATATTCCTATATTTTCATTGCCATTAAAAGGTGATATATAGTTATTTTTCTTAGAGGGTATATTTGGATGGAGGACACATGGCAAGAGTTAAGACATACACAATTCCTAGAACTCAGGACACTCCCAAACACATACTGCTTTTAGAATTTTGCAAATTGTTACATAGGTGCTTATACTTCCTAGACCACTAATAAAAATATTAGTTGTATTTGCAGAGATCTTGAGAATTTTCATAGCAACTTCACATTCAACTTTTGTGGAGAGATGGGAGATGGCTAACGGCCAGTGGTGTTTTTTCCCTTCATCAAAGCATAAGCAGAATCTCAGAAGTGGTCAGGGAGTAATCCAAGGTCACACAACTTGATGAAGGTAGAGTGACTATGAGAGCTCAAGTCTTCTGATTTCTGTAGTCCCTCCTATTTCTGGCTCACCTCTTGGGATGTGCCAACATCTAGGAGGCCATAATGGGGCTTCCGCAGACCACTTTTGTTATACTGAGACAATCCTGGGCTAATCTGGCTAAACAACTTCAAGTTTCCAAATCTAGTTTCCTGACAGATACTGCTTAGTCACCTCCCTATGAATGTGGCTGGAACTCCTAACAATGCCTGTTAGGCATTGTAACATTAGGCATTGTAACATCCATACAATGCACAATGCCTGTGCATTGTATGTCTAACTTACAAAACAAGATGTTTAGTTTAAAGAAGTTCCTCTAAAGTGATAAACTAGTGATGCTCAATATGCCCATCCTTTTATTATATTGCCAAGAATTTTGATTGAAGATAGAAATGGGGATTATATGTGTAAATATTCAAATTCAATTAAGAAATAGTTTGAATTCAACCAACACATGCTTGTGTTTTCCCAACCTAAACTCGTCTTGAAGCTTATTCTCAATTATAAAATAAAAAATTCATTATAGATCTTCTGTTATCATCTGTTGACTCAAGAATCACCCATCTGAATAACAGATAAAATGTACACTGCCTCAGCCCCTCTTCCTTACCTGGGCAGGAGACTAGCTGTGTAGGATGACAATGTCACCTGGTAATTTCCCTACTTCCATTACTTCTGCTTTAGCTCAGAGTCTTTTCTGGTCTCCCTGTTATCTGTAATTCCGTGACTCACTCCCCTCCCTGTCCACAGTGTTCTCTGTTACCCACACAGGCATCCATATTAAAGGACTGTAAATTTGACAGATCTCTTGGCTGCACTTGTGTTCCAGGTGCCAAATTTTTCCTTCCCCTGCCCCTGGCTCCCAGCTCTTTTTCTCTATTCGCATTTGCTAAGTGACTGTGGCTGCCTCCTGGATCTGTGGTTGATTTGGGTTTCCTGGGTTTTGAATCATGTTATCCACTAGGCAAGTCTTGCAGTCACCCTTCTAGTTTTCTCCTTTCCTACTGTTCCCCGACAGAGTTACATTCCAGTTGGTTCCAACCAATAGGTTCCTGGTTTGTTCAAAACTGATGAGATATCTCATTCTCCATGGCCATACATCCACTGTATCCTTCTTTTGTCCTACCTCTTCTCTTTTCTTTAGCTTGCAAATATCTCTCCTTCCATCTCTTAATGACACTTGTGAACAATTCAACATACCTTGGTCATGAACAAGGAATATTTGAGTTGGGTAATTATCTGCTCTGCATCAGCAAATGAAATATGTGATTGCTAAAGGGAAATTGAACATAATAAAGAGTTAAGGTGTTCAAGATTTATGGTTGCCAAGGTGGGAGAGGGAAGTATTGGGAATTTTGGATTAGCAGATGCAAACTATTATGTATAAGATGGATAAACAACAAGTTCTTACTGTATAGCACAGGGAACTATATTCAACATCCTGTGATAAACCATAAAGAAAAAGAATATGCATATGTATAACTGAGTCACTTTGCTGTATAGCAGAAATTAACACAACATTGTAAATCAACTATACTTCAATAAAGTTTAAAAAATAAATAAATACATGAAGAAGAGTTAAGGTGTTCAACCTATAGAGGATTTTAGTGCTTATAGTGAAAGAGTAAGACCTTAGGGGAACAGAACATTGTGCAACCATGTAGTTATGGTTTACCAAGGACTTCTAATTTCATTTATTGTTCTTCAAAATTTCTAAATATTGTCAATATTTTAGTAAATAACACTAATTTAATTTGGTAAGCAGTGCAATAAAAATATACAGGTCATAAGAGAATAAAAGTCCAAAAGCTGGAGAATCCCTAAATACGTTATATATTTTGTCTACTCAAAAAGAAGTGTCTCTAAGTTTTTAATATGTATCCAAACAAAAGTCTCAGATTGATTTGTGGCAAAGATAGAAAATAATTCTAGGTTCTAGTTCATATATTCTATTTGCCTACGATTAAGAAATATTTTTCAGAAATGTGTTGAGTGTACGATATGCTAGGCTTTCCTAGTATTGTCTTACTTGATCAGTGTAACCTCCACAACCCTCAGAGAAGGTAACACTATTTCCATGAATGCTCATAGGTTGAATAAGTGATGAAGCAGGAATTTGATGTAAGTTTGCCCAACATCTAAACTCATTTTCTTGCTGGTATAACACATAATGATATAATTATACATACATACTTAATTATGACAATATAATTATTAATATGAGTATAATATTAACATGAAGGACAGATACAGCTATGTAATTCATTTTAAATCAGGAACACATCTTTTGTCACTTCCAAACTCATTCACGTGGATGTTGGCAGGATTCAGTTGTTTCCATGTTGGCTTGAAACCTTTCCTTGCCACGTGGGCCTCGTGGAAGTGCAACTCACAACATGGTAGGTGGCATCCTGTGGAGTGAGGGGGAAAGAGAGCATGAGAGGGTCTTATTGTAAGCTAACCTGGAAAGCTCATTCTATCATTTTTGTCCATAATAAATTCACCAGAAAGGAGTTCTAGAGGAGGGTTAGGAGCTCCAGCCACATTTATAGGGAGGTGACTGCAGAAAAGCACTCTTACCAGGAGGTGGTGTCACTCTAGGGCATCTTAGAGGCTGCCGACCATAAACGCTAATGTAAAACATAAAACACCCTTCTTAATAATTCATGAGTTACAGGAGAAAACAATATGGAAATTGATAAAGTATTTAGAAATAAGCAACAAAAATGGTTTTATATAACAAAACTTGTAAATGCAGCTGTAAGAGTATTTTAGAGTGAAATTTGAATGCTAAGTGCTTATATTGGGAGGAAAAAAGGGTTAAAAATGAATGAACCAATACAAGTCGAACCTTTCTTACTTCAAGAATAAACTTAAAAAGAAAAAGAAGGAGCAAATGAAAAACAAAATTAAAAAAGAAAAAAAGATGAAATAGTAAACAAGCAATACGATCCCTAAAATAATCAAGCTTGGATGATTTTACAGGTAAGTTTACCAAAGCTTCAGGAGAAAGATAATTCTTATATTTGCAATAATTCAGAAACTAAATAAGAAGGGAAACTACTCCTGTTCAATTCATTTACAAAGCCAATATAATCTTGCTATTAAGTATAGATAAGGATAGCATAAGTCACTAATAGATGTAAAGGTAAATGTTCCATACAAAATATTAAAAAACTAAATACAACAATGTATTAAAAATAATGTATTACAAAAGAGTAAAATTTAACCCAGGGATGAAAAAATTTGTAATATTAGCATATTTATTAATGTGATTACTGATTTGTCAGATTAAGGAAAACATTTAAATCTCAGTACATATAAAAAATCATTAGATCAAATTCAACAATATGATAAAAACTTTTAGTCCACTATAAATGGAAAGGGCATTCCTTACTTGGTTAAATGGTTTCTACTAATACTACGAAACAAGGAAAATTCTTAAGATTCATCTATTTAAGATCAGGAACAAGACAAGGATATCTGCTTTTAATGCTACCATTCATCATTGTGTTGAGGGTTCTGGATAATACAATAATACTAGGAGAAGAAATATATATTAATATTTGAAAGGAAGAACTGATATTATTCATAGTATCTAGATCAACTGTTAGCATTAATAAGAAGAGGGTGTGGAGAAAAGGGAACACTCTTGCACTGCTGGTGGGAATGTGAATTGGTACAGCCACTATGGAGAACAGTATGGAGGTTCCTTAAAAAACTAAAAATAGAACTACCATATGACCCAGCAATCCCACTACTAGGCATATACCCTGAGAAAACCATAATTCAAAAAGAGACATGTACCAAAATGTTCATTGCAGCTCTATTCACAATAGCCCGGAGATGGAAACAACCTAAGTGTCCATCATCGGATGAATGGATAAAGAAGATGTGACACATATATACAATGGAATATTACTCAGCCATAAAAAGAAACGAAACTGAGCTATTTGTAATGAGGTGGATAGACCTAGAGTGTCATACAGAGTGAAGTAAGTCAGAAAGAGAAAGACAAATACCGTATGCTAACACATATATATGGAATTAAAAAAAAAATGACATGAAGAACCTAGGGGTAAAATGGGAATAAAGACACAGACCTACTTGAGAATGGACTTGAGGATATGGGGAGGGGGAAGGGTAAGCTGTGACAAAGCGAAAGAGAGGCATGGACATATATACACTACCAAACGTAAGGTAGATAGATAGTGGGAAGCAGCAGCATAGCACAGGGAGATCAGCTTGGTGCTTTGTGACCGCCTGGAGGGGTGGGATGGGGAGGGTGGGAGGGAGGGAGATGCATGAGGGAAGGGATGTGGGAACAGATGTATATGTATGACTGATTCACTTTGTTATAAAGCAGAAACTAATAAAAAAAAAATAAGGAAGTTCAACAAGTTTGCTAGCTTTAGGATCATAATAAAAATAATAATATAAAAACCAAAAATGATGTTACACACCCAGAAAAACCAATGAGTTACTTAGTACTGAATCTAACAAAAGGAAAATTCTAAATTAAGAAAAATTATTATGTTCTTGGATGGGATGTTTTAACAGTATAAATATTTGAATCTTGTTAAATTAAATTTATAAAATAAATTAGATGTCAGCTAAAACCCCCAAAAGATATTTTGTTTTTTTGGTTACACTGGACAAGTTGATTCTAAAATATTGGAATAAATATACATAATAGAGATTCCAGGAGCAGACCCAGCAATCTATGTGAACTTGCTCTATTACAGAGGTAGCACTGCAAATTAATACAGAAATGATAGACTATGTCATACATGGCATGAGGACCACAGGATATACACATGGGAACAGTAACTAGAAGCAATACTTTCAAATGGATTACGAATTAAACAATGAAAACTAAAACTTTAAAACCTTCAGAAAATATAGAATAATCTGTTCATAATTTTTTCATAGAAAACATTTTATTACATAAGATATACAAATTACAAATAATAGACAAAAATCAGGATACATTTGACTCCTAAAATTATAAACTTCACTATAACAAAACCACTAATAAAAGTTGAAAGATAAGCCTCGCATTGGCAAAAAATATTTGTAACCCAAAACATAAGTTAACAATTAGTAGTCAGGTTACATGTGGAATACCTAGTATTAAGCAAGAATAAAAACAATAGGAAAGAAGCAAAGAATATGAACAGATTGTTTACTGAAGAAGAAATCTGAATGGCCAATCATATGATAAAGTGTTTAACTCTGAATGGCCAATCATATGATAAAGTGTTTAACCTTAATAGAAAACAGGGAATTGAAATGTAAATATGCTTTAGGGAAACTCCTGCCCATGGCAGATGGATATGATGACAAAGATGTCCACAGAGCAGTGCTTGTAACTGTGGAAAATTGTAAGTAACCTGAATATCTCTCATAATGGATGGAATAACACACAACAATCAAAACAAACAGACCATGAATATATGTACTAATGTTACCATCTTAAATAAATGAAACAATACATTAACAACTTAAAACGTAGTGGAAATAGCAAGATATAGAATGAAACATACAATGTGGTAAATTTATTTAGATTAGATAAATCTAAATAAATTTATTATTTATTCCATAATATGGAATGTTAATATGGAGCTGTTAGGTAATCTTAAACTTTAAATAAAAATAACCAGTTTTCCAAACTTCCCAGACACATATGTTTTCATCATTCCTAAAGATGTGGAACTCATACTGGTTCTGTGAGTACTTTCCAAGGTGGGTCAGGCCACTTGGATGGATGCAACCTTGAAAGAACTGACTAGTTTAGTAATGGAAGTCTACCCAGAAGCTAGGAAGAAAAGCACATACTTAAATTCTCTATTGAATTAATATAGTTGCATAACACTGTTTGTGGACCCAGATGTATCAATATTAAACTGTGAAAGATGCATGGGTATTATAAGCACCACCTCGTTTTGGGGAGAGGTAAAGAGGACTGGGGACATGTCTGGGGCCTCCGCTGTGCTTTGACTTTGATGGAGGTGATAATGGTGAGAAGCTTGTTGGACTGTTGGTGTCAGTGCTGAGCCATGCCCAGCTCTGCCCATTAGCTGTTTGCAGTCATCTATCTCAGAGAAGAGAGGATGGGCAATCCTAAAACTTCAGTTCTCATGGGAGCACTCACATGGTGGTGCTTACTGTTTACTACCTCTTCTTTGGGACCTTCATTACAGATGGCTGGGCAGGAATCCATCTCAAAACAGCCCTTCCTCCTCTTGAGCACATCATGAACCTAGGGTGGAGTAACTCCCTTGTATTCTCTTAGCCTCCATTGTGAGTCCCTAGTTTCTGCTAGATTCTTCATGACCAAACTTCTTCCCACACCAGGCTTCCATTATCAAGCTGTTTATTGACTTTTCAAGGTTGTTTTCATGGTCAAAAAAATATTTTGTAGTATTTTTTTAAAGAATTTTCTATATAATTCTTATTGCTAGCTTTAGCAAAAGATTTCAGAGAAAAAATGCTCCTTAGAGTTAAATGTTCATATACTAGAACATGTTTACATCTGTATAAAAATTTAATTTCCACTGAGATCTGATGGAGAAAGGTTGAATGGCTGGGTAAGTGAGTTGGAGAGAATTGCTGGCATGCTTTGTCCTCCAGTGTCATTCAAGTGTTGGGAGAAGTAGCCTCCCCATAAAACACTTTTCTGTATCAATAACATTCATAATAGATATGGCCAGCCCCATATGACTTAGTTTTTCTGTTAAGCTCCTGATAGACCACTTCCATTCCAAGGAGAATGTTTGAGATCTAGCATCATGGAGGGAAGCATGAGAAGGTGAGGGTGTAGGTCAGGGAGGGGCAGAATTCCTTGCAAGCCCAGATAGGAAATATTTTAGGATTGTGAGTAGTACTGTCCCATTCCAACCTTTCATTTCTGTCACTGTTGCATGAAAGGAGCCATGGGCAATATGTAAAGAAGAGGGTGGGGCTATACTCAAATAAAACCTTATTTACAAAAACTAATCTGTGGACTGTAGTTAGACAGAGCCTAGTGGGCGACTGTATCCAAAATCATTCCCCCTTGAGTCCTGAGCTTGGACCTCCTAAGTGAACTGTGGAAGACAGGAGGAAAAGAAGTCAAGCAAGGAACTTCAGGAGGGTGAATTTTCCTGAGTTAGGAAATACAAGGAGCAAAAGTAGGAAATTAGATTTTAGTTTATAAAAAAAGATGTAGGAAAAAAAAATCCCCAGCTGGCCAAAGGCCCAGGAAGAAAATTATCTGACAGTTTTATTTAGGGACTGCAGGGCAAACGGTTTCTAGAAAGTCTTGGTGAACTTTTGCAGGAAGAGAAGCACATAGAAGTCAAACCATATTTGTAAATGGAGTGGAGTGACAGAGGTTTACTTTCTGGTTAGGTACCACGGTTCCATCATGATAAAGCTCAGAGTCATCCCCTTTCTCAATGTGATCTCTTCAGAGAACAAAATCAATAATGTGTCTGTCTTAGACCCCTGGTTGTGATATGTTTAAGGCCTATCATGACTTTTATAAAAACAGCAATAAATGCCCAGATAAATGAGCTGTTCCAAGTAAAATGTGAGTATTCTTTTAAAGGGGCTGAAGGCAATCTCCAAATTAGTAATTTACCTCCCTGGATCAGTGAAGCATGACCAGTATTCGCTCTAAGATTGGTTTGCCCAGAACGACTTCACCAGACTAGCCAGTTAGCTATGAAGCATGATTAAAATAAGAATCATGTTGTGCCGAGTTTCTTCTCTTATGTGAATAAGTTCAGCCAATACAGAATTTTAGTCCCAGGATGATTTCAGCATTGTGGACTCTGTCATGATCCCCAAGGGCATGCTGGGAACTTTCTTATGGCTCTGTGGAGTAAGTGGATCCAGAATAAAGCCAGAGGCAAGAAGAGGCGAGCAGAGGAAAAGGGGAGAGGGAGAGGGAAAGGAGAGAGAGAGAAAGAAACAGAGAGAGAGAGAGAGAGGTAGCTAACGAGCTTGTCTGAACTCCAGTATTGTGATATCCCTGAATCCCATTTAGCCCTTGGCATCTTAGTTATATTACAAACTAATAGAAATTATTGAGGTATAGCTTATATTATAAAACGTATAGACATTAAGTGTACAGCATGATACATTTTAGCAAATGTATACATTCTTGTAACCCATCACTCTTTTCAAGACAAAATATTCCCATCACCCTATAAAGCTCCTCCATGACCCTTTCATATCAGTTCCCATCTTTCACCCTAGAAGCAACCATTGTACTGATTTTTATGTCTATAGATGAGTTTTGACTGTTCTTGAACTTCATATAATGGAATCATTGAATGGTTTCTCTCTTGTGTTTCTTTTCTTTCGTTCAATATGTTTTCTGTGTTGTTGCATACGGCAGTAGTTAGTTCCTTTTATTGCTGAGTTTTAAACAGTAGTTAGTTCCTTTTATTGCTGGGTTTTAATTTATAGTATCAATATGCTCCAGTACCTGTTGATTGGTATTAGATTATTTCTGGATTTTGGCTTTTATGAATGAAGCTAATGTGAACATTTTAACATTCTTGTATAAGGTTTTGTTTATGGACATATATATTAACTTGGTGATGGGAGGGTAAATACCTAGTAGTACAATTACTCTTTCCTGGGCTAAGTATATAGTTATGTTTATTAGAAATTTCCAGTCTCCAAAGGGGTTGTACCATTTTACACTCCTACCAGCAATGCATTACTGTTCACTTGGTTTACATACTTGCTAATATTTGGTTTTCTTAGTCTTTTTAATTTTAGCCATTTTGCCTATAAAAGTCAGTTGCCCTTCTTTCCCCCCAATTTTTTTATTTTGATACATATAATGTGAAATTTACTATCTAACCATATTAACATGTATAGTTCAGTGGTTTTTAATACATTCATGATGTGCAACCATCACTACCATCCATCTCTTTAACTCTTTTCATCTTATAAAACGGAAACTCTATACTCATTAAACATTAACTCCCCATTGCCCCCACCTCCCAGCCTCTGGCAACCACCATTCCACTTCATGTCTCTATGGTCCTACTCAAGTACTGCATCTAAGTGGAATCACTTGTCTTTTTGTGACTGGCTTATTTCACTTAGCATAATATCCTCAAGTTTTATTCATGTTTCAGCATGTGTCAGAGTATCCTTCCTTCTAAAGGCTGAATAATATCCTATTGTATGTATATACCACATTTTGCTAATTCATTTATTTGACAATGGACATTTGGGTTGCTCCCATAGTTTAGCTATTGTGAATAATGCTGTTAAAAATATGGGTGTACAAATATCACCTTGAGATCTTGCTTTCATTTCTTTTAGGTCTATATCTAGAAGTGAAATTGCTGGGTCACATGGTAATTCTATTTTCTTTTTTCTTTTGAGGAACCACCATACTGTTTACCACAACGGCTGTATCATTTATATTCCCACCAATAATGAAAAAGGGTTCCAATTTCTTCACATCATCTCCAAAACTTTTTGTTTTCTATTTTTTGACATTAGCCATACTAATGGGTATGAGATGATATCTCATTGTAATTTGGTTTGCATTTCCCTAATGATTAGTGATGTTGAGTGCCATTTCATTTCATTTCATTGGTCATTCATATATCTCCTTAGGAGAAATTTCTATTAAAATCCTTGGTCCATTTTTGAATTGGGTTATATGTTTTTTGTTTTTGAGTTTTAGGAGTTTCCTATATATTCTGGATATTAATCACTTATCAGATACATGATTCACAAACAACAACATGATTTCTGTTGTTGCTGGCGGTGCTGTTGACTGTGCCTTTGGTGTCAAATCTGAGAAATCATTGCCAAATCTAATATTATGAAGTTTTGCCCTGTTTCCCTCTAAGAGTTTTATAATTTTAGGTCTTACGTTTCATCTATAATCTATTTTGAGTTGCCTTTTAGGTAAGGGTTCAACTTTATTTTTTCTGTGTGAATATCCAGTTTTATCAGTATCATTTGTTGAAGAGACTGTCCTTTCCCCATTGAATGGTCTTGGCACGCTTGTCAAAAATCATTTGACAATATACGCAAGAGTTTATCTTTGGGGTTTCTATTCTATACCATTGATCTATACATCTGTCTTTATGCCAGTACCACACTGTTTTGATTACAGTACCTTTAAAGTAAGTTTTGAAATCCAGAACTGTGAGTCTCCACCTTTGTTTTTCTTTTTCAAGATTGTTTTGGCTATCTGAGGTTCTTTGAGATTCCTTATGCATTTTAGGATGGGTTTTTCTGTTTTCAAAAACATCATTGGGATTTTGTTAGGGATTGCATTGAATCTGTAGATTGCTTTGTATAGTACTGACATCTTAACAACATCAAGTCTTCCAACTCATAAACATGGTATGTGTTTCTATTTATTTGTATCTTCTTTCATTTCTTTCAGCAATATTTTGTAGTTTTCATTGTGCAAATCAAACGTTCCCCTCTTTGGTTAAGTCAATCCTTAAGTATTTTATTCTTTTCATGCTATTGTAAATGAAATTGTATTCATGATTTCCTTTTCAGATTGTTCATTGTTAGTGTATTATAATGCAACTGGTTTTTGTGTGTTGATTTTATATCCTGTTAATTTGCCACATTTATTAATTCTAACTTTTTTTTCATGGTTTTCTACATATAAGATCTTTGCTCATTTTAAAAACATGAGTTGTTTATAGGGGTTTGTAGGATTTTCTTCAGTGTATTCTGGATATAAGCCCTTTGTCAGACACATGAGTTGCAAATATTTTCTTCTAATATGTGACTTGACTCTTCATTTTCTTAATGACATCTTTTGATCATTGGAAGTTTCTAATTTTGCTGATCTCCAATGGTAATAGACCCATTCCCAGCTAATATGAACATTGGTTGCTAAAGGCTTATGGCAATAGCTTTCTCAGGAGAATTGTTCTCAGCCAAAGAGAGCCATCTCATCTAGAAATAACTGGGATGCCAGGCTCTCTTCTGAAGTGGCTTAGAAAAATGACTGGCTGTTATTGCAGTACAAAAGGTCTGTCCCTTGACCTCCATGTGGGACAACACTGAGGGGCCATTTGTGTCCTGGGGCTCCTTGTAGGATTAGACAGAGGCTGGACTGGAACTGACCCCACTTCTTTGCTAAGCTTCCTCCACTGCCCTATTCTGCTTCCCTTACTTTGTTACAGATGTCTCTTGCAAGCATTCACTCAATAAATGACTCACACAAGAGGCCCCCTCTCAAACTCTGCATTTAGGGAACTCAATCTAAGACACCAATTTATCAATTTTTCTTTTATGCTTAATTCTTTTTATTTTGTATCCTAAGAAATCTCTGCCTCCCTCATGTTGCAAAGATATTCTTCTATGTTTGCCTTTTAGGGGCTTTATAGTTTTAGCATTTACATTTATGTATATGATCTATTTCAAATTAATTATTGTGCATGATGTAAGATAGGGATCAGATTTTATTCTTTCCATAAAAATATCCAGGTGTTCTGGTCACTTTTCCTCTTTTCCTTGTCCAAATATATTTGCACCATTGTAAAAAGTCAATTGACCATATATTTGTGCAACATTTGTTTTTATTTTTGCTTTAAGTAGTTGGCATGGTTTTATATTTCCTGGTACTGAATGGTCCTGGCTAATTTAGAGTTTCCTTTTTATTTGTATTTCCAACTAGTGCTGCCAGACTTAGCAAATAAAAATATAGGACTCTGAGTTCAATTTAAATTTCAGATACACAAGAAATTTTTTTTTAGTATAAATATGTCCCATGCAATATTTGGGATGTACTTATACTAAAAAATGATTAGTGTGTTTCTGAATTTGGAGAATAAATAAGTGTCCTGTATTTTATCTGACGACCCTATTCCCACTGGACCCCTTGGATTCTGATCTAGGCTTCCCATCACCACCTGTTGTCTGCCTGTTCTGGTCTCCCATGTACCTGCAAGGTGAGCTTTCTTTTTTTTTTTCCTAATAACTTTTTTTTTTAAGTATTGTTGATTTACAATATTATATTAGTTTCAAATGTAGACCATAGTGATTCAGTATTTTTACAGACTATACTTCATTATAGGTTATTACAAGATAATGGCTATAATTCCTTGTGATATATAATATACCCTGTTGCTTATCTATTCTATACATAGTAGTTTGTATCTCTTAATCCCATACCCTTAATTTCCCCTCCCCACTTCGCTCTCCTTATTAGTGACCAGTAGTTTGTTTTCTATATCTGTAAGGGTGAGCTTTACGATCCTCTCCTCCCTGAGGTGCTCCATTCTTCCTGTCTGGGAGGCTGGAATGGACAGTTCACACCCTCATCACATTCTTTGACTCTCCTGGCTGCCAGCTACCGAAGCAACTGGATTATTTTTTAAACAACGTTCCCCTTCTGAAGTACAAATTCAATGTTATTGACCTGTAGGAGTGTCAGAACAGAGAGGTGTTGTGACTTCCTAACTCTCATCAACAGTTGGCTTAGGTTCAGGCTAATCAACTCATATCCTCACACCTGAAACTCCATGACAGGCCTGTAGCCATCCTATGATTACTGAACAGTTCCAGGCTGCCAGGTTTGGAGAAATTTAATCTGCGATGTTGGCAGCCTGAGGACCAAGTTGTGGGCTGCTGAGGATACACCTTCCCTACCTTGTACACAGGCATTTCAGCTTCACTGTATGAGAGCGAGAGTCCTGGAATTTCTCTCCATAGAGACTGGGACAGGTACAAAGTGAGGCAGTCAAGGTGCAGGAAGAATCACAAGCCCACTGTTCATTCCATAGTACTGTTTATTTCCCTCACTGGGAAACTGGAATTTCAAAGTACAGATGTTGTCTTTTCCACAGAACATTGTCTGAGCTTCTTACATGGGATAGATTGAATGAGAAGCCATAACAGGTAACGAGCCAATGGCTTCTTACGGATTCTCAGTAACAATACCATGTAGCTTAAGCTTCATAACCCCTGTGAGTGGGTCCCTGTGAGTGCTGGGCAGTGCCGGGGTGAGACCTACCCAGGGGAGGAAGAAGCCACCTTGCCATTGGAACCATTGTTCATAAGCATTTAAGCAAACTCCTTAGGCAACCACAGAAAAATGGACCTTAATTCCAAGTCTCAAAACCTCGTAATTTCTTTTCTTATTCTAAATGAATATTTCCATTCATAACTAATTTTGTATTTGTAATTCATTATTTTCTTTCTTTGAGAGGGTCCCTCAAAATGTATGTGCTTCAGACTCCATAAAGCCTTGAGGGCAAGGATGGGGGGGATGTGTGTGGATTCAGGTTCATGGCTCCAAGACATGGTGGGAGCATGCCTCACTGTCTGTCTACCTGACTCACAACCATCAGGCCAGTCTCTACTAATCCACAACTCCGAGAATGGGACATATTTAGAATCTTCTTCTATAAACTTTCTGAAGGGATCATTCAAAAACACCTCTTTCTGCTCTAATCTGCACACTGTTCATACCCTCTCCCTTCCCAACACATTTTTTAACCATCCAAACTGCAGTGATTTAATTCACATATATGTGAACAAAAATTACTTTGTTTCTGTAAAAGGTATCCAGGTGTAAGCTTTCACGGACTCAAATTTTGTATAAAAAATACACAAAGATTTTGATCAATCCCTTTAATGCACTTACTGCAAAGGCCCATGTATTCTGAGCATTTATTAACTAAAGAACAGAGCACCAATCACTGGTGTGCAAAAAATATATAAAGTTATATCTTAGTTTATGAGTATTTAATACTGATTCTAATACAAACTCTTATGTGAAATCTAAATCAAAAAAATCTCTTAAAAAAGTAAATTATTCTTAGTCTAGAATGATATTTGGCAGTCTCTAAATTTAGTTCTCCTAATTCTTTTGAAAAATTATGTTTATGTACCATAAGTCTATTTCTGATCAATTTCTAGAAATAGTCTTTCTGTATAAATCGTGGTATATTTACACTTCACTTAAAAATGACTGGTTTTATTATCACCAGAATTAGGGAATGATAATTTTTAACTTGTTCTGTTTAGAATGATTAACCGGTTACAGAAATTTAGCAGCATAGAGTATAGATTTTGCTAAATGTTTTACTGTGATCTCATTTGTTTCCATTGGAATTGGAATTAATTGAAAAATCATTCAACTAATCTTATTACTGAAAATAATTATAATCATTTAAAACTATGTTTAGTACTTAGGAAAGAAAATAAAAATATTATGGACTACCATTAAAATTTCCTCCTGTGATTAATTTATATATATATATATTTATTAATAGGAATTCTTTATTCCACATGATAAAATATAATTATACTTAAGTACACCTTATAAAATGTATTTATATATTATATAAATAACTTATATACAATATATCATTTAATCTTCACAACAGTCTCATGATATAAATAGAGCAGGCAAATTTTTCTTCATTTTAGATGTCAAATATCTTAAGAGTGGGTGAGACAAAACTGGTGCTTAGATTTCCAAATTTCAGCTCAGAACTCTTTCTACTTAATTTGGTGTGCTACCTCTTTCCCTTTATCCTTTTCTTCATCCTCCTGATCTCTTGGTATGTAAATACTCACTATGTGCTCAAAATTATACTTAGAAATGTACTATAGACATTGCCTTCAATGAGTTTATAGTCTAGTTGGAAGGCAGAATATAGCAAATTATTTGTATATATATGCGAATACACACATATATACATGTATATACACATATCATTAAAGAATCACACAAAATTGCGTATCAAGAGCTTTTTCAAGGTATGACTTATATATTTCTTTTGAAAAACTATTAAGTGTTAGACACTGTTAGGTTCCAAATGGAACCTACTGACAAGAGGCCTGGCTGAAATTTAGACGAGGAAGAGGGCATTTGCATTGGTGAAAGGAAAATAACCACAAACTTCATGAATTGGATCTTTAAGTAGAGTGATACTAGGACATGCAGTGAGAAATTGACAGGTGGTCAAGAGGTAGACGTTTGGAGACAAGAAAGATCATGGGTGCCTTGGACACCAGTAAAGCTATTTGCCCAGAGAAGAGAGATTTGGTAAAACAGTATGGATTTGAAAACAGAAATGGGAACAAATTATGGAAGGCTTCATATTTTAGGCTAACTGCAATTTCATAAATGATAATGCTCAGAATTTCACATTTGACTCTCTTTTACTGTCTGTATAGATCTTTGATTCCTGATCCCTTTGAAAATCAGTTTAAATAAGGAATTTCCCCACATTACTGTACATATGAGAACACACAATTTTACAAGACTTTTAGAGAGCTCAGAGGCCCCTGAAGCCCATCTGAGGACCTGTAGAGTTAGAACATCTTCCTGGATAATCTAGCAAGAATTTCAATCTCTACGTCTTCCTGGATAATCTAGCTAGAATTTCAATCTCTCTTCTGAGCTCCAGATCTACATGTTCAATTGCCTGGTAGACACCTACACTTTGATGATCATCTTAACATGCCGCAAATGAGACTCATATGAATCATTCAGCAAACCTAACTACAGTAAATGGTAGAAAAGTAGATCATTCACATGATTATCTAAGTTAGAAATCCAGTAGACTTTCTTGGCACCCACCTCCTCCTTTCTTTCCAATTCCAGTTAACCACCCAGACAACGTTTCTTTCCATCTGGAGTGTTCCTTCCATCGTTAAGTGTTTTACCATTTCACACCTAGATTGCCACAACGACCTCCCAACTGCGGTCCCTGCGTCCAACCTTGCTTGTCCCTTCCAGTTCATTCTCCACGTTCTTGGAAGAGTAATAACTTCAAAAACAAATCCAATCACATCATTTACCTACTGAGAATTCTTCCATTGTTTCTCCATTGTTTTAAAGAATAAAATTCACACTCCTTAGCATGGTGTGGTTTGGTTTCTGTTTTCCTTGTTGTGTTTCCTGCCATACACATGCTCACTCTTAACTCCACAACTTTGCATTTTTAATTTAATTTTTTTCCTGCCTGAAAGGCCCTAAGACTAAGTCTTCATCTTGCCAACATCAGTTTATCCTCAGAGTTTCAGCTCCTGAATCACACTCTTGGGAACGCTTCTTTCACCTCTCCTGCTCTGATCTGAACTCCATTAGGGCATTTTTTGCATCAGAATTTCTTGTTTTCTTATCTGTTTCTTCCTACGTTTCTGACTTCCTTAGTGCCTGGAAAGTTTCCTTTGTTCCCAGAGTGATATCCCAGAAAACAGGCATTTGGTAAATATCTGGCACCTGAATCTAAGAATGAATACATTCTGTAGGTCAGTGGTTTTCAGTCAGTACCCAGATACTCCTGAGAACACCTCAGTGATGTCATAAAGAATGAACTAACTTCTTTTAAACAGTGAGGATTTAAGCTGCCTGAAGAAACCATTTATTTCCTTTGGTTAATTTTGTTTCTGCTTAGCAATTCCAGTAAGATTTTATTTGCCAAAATTTACACCTTAAAAAATGTTTCTGTAGGCTATTAAATATTTTTGAACTAGAGACCAAAATAATGCTAATACTATTTTAGCAAGAATTATTTAGCATAGTGAGCAACAGGCATTGCAAAGAGGCAAAGACATGTTTTGGTCAGTAATGAAGATTGACAAAAGATTTAAAAATTTTTAGAAGTATCCAATACAATGTTAACTTTACCTTTTCAACATTTCTCTTTTATGTAACAGAGGGCTTTGGAATAGAGAGTTTTCATTTTAACCTTTGTTCAGTTTCCTATTTTGGCAAAGGTTAGCATTCTAGAAGTCGACGATGCCACAAATTCAATATTTTCAAATTCACTGCAGGATCCAGGCAAAAGGAGAAAGAAAACCTCCTCTGAATGTGTTCTAAAAATGTAGTTTCTACCTTTAAAAACTGAAGACTCACCTGTGGTTTATTGTCTCACCCAATAAATGTTTCAAAAAAGTTGGACAGACTTTCAGTTTTGAATAAAATACCATTGACATTTCACATTCTTTACGTCTGAAGTGTGCAAAAGTGGAATGGTCTTCCCTAGAAGGGAAACTCTCTTACACTTCTGTGTTCAAAAATAAACAAAAATTCCCTATTGGACGATCATCTAAAAAGTCCCAGTCTATAGAAAATATATACTCTGACTTTTAAATGTCGACCAGCCTTGGAAATCTATATGACATAAACTTTTGCCAAAAAATCAATCTTGAGTTATGATTTGATTAGCAGAAAATTGCTATCACATTTGTTTCTACATTTGTCTACCTCATGTCCTTTTCATTCATAGGCTGGCTGATTCAAACCTTCTTTAAAAACTCCCTGAGAAAGTCTGTGACATTAAAATGTCCTTTGATGCTCTTTCACTAAGCAGTGAATATTAACAGTTATGGTGACCCTGTTCCCTAATGTGTCTCAGCAGGATCAATAGCAGTTAAGTGCCACTGTTTTACAATTAAAAAGGGGATCATTTTAAATTTAAAAGCTCATAGCTAATTTTCTTCTTGGCACTTAATGGCGTAATTCATTTTTGAAAAACCTCATTGGGAGTACATAGGTTTTTTTTTTTTTTTTGGTGTCAGCATCCGAAGGAGCTACTTTTAGTACCTCTTGTTGTCTCTCTGAGATGATTTGGAGCATTCCTTCATTAAGCTGCCTGTAGGGCATCTGTAAATTTTTCTCCAAAATATCGGACCCATGCAGTGGAGCTTGGGCAACCATTGTAATTCTCCATAAAACAATTCAACAGCCATTTTCATTGGGACTTTCTTCCCGAGTGCTGCAGTTTTTAGCCAGTCTTTCCTTTACACTCACATTTTTTTTTATTCCTGATTGTTGCTTTTCTTTTTGGTGACCTCCTCCTCTTCCCCATTAGGAACCCAGGCACATGACAGGTGGTTTGGAGCAGTGCATACATATTTCCAACATTTAATTGGCTAACATTATGCTGAAAATGTCATTCTGATCCTACCTCATTGACATTGCAGAGAGCCTGGCTCTCTCTCTCCGCAACGATGGCTTTCCTGGTTCCCAATTACAAGAGTAACAGATGCATCGAGTTACGTATACAATATATCCCTGGGGATAAGCAGTCAATATAGATCCACTTTGGGGTAAGTCTCCTGTCTGCTTACGGAATTTACATTATCTTCAGGCAAAGAAGAGATATTGTCTGTCATTTATATTTGCTGCTTGAAGCTTAGAAGAATATATTAATGCATTGGGTATTTTGGGGGGTTATTTTAAAAATGTCTAGTTAAAAAGCAGAATATATCCACCAGTTTTGTCCTAAATACTACTTCCAATTAAAGAAGCAAAAAACTGAATGTTGATTGTATGAAAGGCACTGGTGCTTAGCCCTTTATACGTCTTTTCTTTGCTGCTCATTCTACCTTACAAAATGGACATTATTGTTTATAAGGTACAGATGAAGGCATTGAATCTTAGAGAGGTTAAAGTCACACAGCTTACAAGTATTGCAAATGGGACTTGAGACTTGAAGTCTCAAACACCTCATCTTTCAATAACATGGTTTATCACACCCATTGAAACTGCTTTAGTCTATATATCTTAGACTTAAATCGAAAAATAAACTCACCAGAATTTTGGGGCTTTTCAAAAATATTTCCAGGATACTAGTTATTAGAAAATTAGGACAAACCAAAATACATTGCCTAAGTTATTCTCCATCTAAAATTTGATTTTTTAGAAAATTATTTTGACTTTCGTTATTACAGTATGTCTGTCACAGACCATGAGCTCTTACTAATTGAAGACTACATGAGATATTTCATTTCATTCATTTTCCTTCTGAACTGGATAATTTTCTCTGTAAATATAAATTTTTGACTGAATGCTAATGTTCCAGTAAGGAACCCTAAACAAGCAGGATCCCATGTATATTATATTAGAGATTGGAATAAATGGAATATTAGGGCGACGAAGGGCCAGTGTTCCCTGAAAATATACTTAATTCCTACTGAGGAAGTTTGCCTTTATTTATGATGCCTGTGTGTAAAAATAATAACAATGGAGGAGGGACATTCATGGATATTATCATGTCTTATGAAAAACTGGCTTTAATTAAAAAAAAAATCTTCCTATGTACAAAAATTCATTCTTTTTTTGTTGATTTTTTTCTCTCTTCATTTCCTTTTTTTGTCCTTTCCTCTTTCCTTTATTCTTTCACTCCATTCCACTCTCCTTTCTTTTACTTCTTCTTTTTCTTTCTCTCTACTTAAATTTTTTTCCAAACGTTCTAGAACCCAATACACTCCTTGAATTCACTTGCCCCTTCTCACCAGACATCCCTGTGTAAGTGGCAAAAATGACTCTTGCCCCAGCCTTGCAAGGGTAAGATAAAGATATGTCATCTGTGCACGCGTTCATTGAAATGAAATGTGACTCCTGGGGGGGATGCTGCCACCCAACTGGTCCATCCTGTAATCCAAGCCCGAGTCAGAGGACGTGGCGCCTGCAAGGCAAGTGAGCGGCTCGGGTTCCCAGGAGCGCCCTGGGCTAACCTGTCACCCGAACAACACAATTAGCCACTGACACCAGGTGCCGCCTGCTTCCTGCCACGTTACGCTTCTCACATTTCACGTAATGGTGTTTGTAAAGTGCTCCCCCTTTTCAATTAGTCAACCTCGCTCTCTCCACTCCCCCATTCATCCGTGCAGCTGCAGGAACTTGGAGAGCCAGCGGCTGGGCTGGCAAACCGGAGACTCCGCTCAGCGCAGCATCCCATCCGCACCCAGGGGTGACCAAGCTGCTTAAAGCCTGTCATTAAGCATCATTTATTCCACAGGCTGTTGATGAAGCCAATCAGTGCTGTGACCTCTCTTTCGTTGGTGTTTAAAGATGAGACGAGGGAAAGCTTCTGTAAAGAAGCTCCAGCAACTTCGTCACCGCATGTGTCCATTTACGACTGACGCATCCTGGACATGGAAGAATTCTAGAGTGGCTGAGCCTCGGTTTCACACTCTGATCCTCTTTGAAGTAGTTGTACGCTGCCCGGCTGCTTTGTGCATTCAAGACCCCACTCCTCCTCACCCCTGCAATAAACAATACCTGCTCTTTTTTTTTCTTGTAGTAATTCTCTTTTTTATATTTACATAAAGGGGCTGCCCTCCAAGTGGGCATAAATGCTGACTAAGGTAGAGTTACTGTGTGCTTGCCTGGATTGCATTAGCTGCTGTTTACTCAGGGGTACCCCCAATGCCTCTGGTCTTCTCAACTAAAGCACACTGTGTCATTTAAATTTACATTGTGTCATATTGCACAGGGGTTATGACACAGCCAGATGTATTTTGACATTATGCTTTGGTTTTTTTGTCCTCTAATGGTGCTTGCAGGAAAAAGGGTAGCAGCAGGTGTGGCAAGACCCCTAGGAGTGAGGGGCATGGATTCAGGTCCTACCAATCTTATTCCTGGTGAAGCCATGCTTATTATTTGGTGTCCTGAGTCCTTAGTAGTACCATTCCCGTCCACTATTGTGATTTAAGTTTGTCCATTCTTCCTGTTCTGGGGAGAGGTAACTCATGTTGGTTAAACACTAATAGGTGATTTGCATGAATTCTACAGAAACCCTGTGTCAGTCTTGTTCTCATTTTACCAAAGGGAAAGTGGCACTCTGTCTTTATGAAGCAAAACCACTCAAGGCCATTTCCTTAGAGAATGGGTGTTGGCCCTGAACGTGAGTCTCCCCCCAGAATCATAGGATTTGGGGAGACATTTGAAAAGCAAAGGGTCAAATCTGTGTACTGTTGTTTGGCAGACATTCACATGTGCTGTACAGATGTATCTTCACTAGTATCATTTTAATTAACTGATCCTCAGAACTACCTCACAGAGGGGGTGAGAAGTGTTCCTACTTTGTCCTTGAGAGTCTTTACGTGGGTTTGGGTAGAGTAGGCCATCTGAACCAGAGGCTCAAAATCTGTCCTTTGTCCAACAAATCACACATTACCTATAGCATACCCTCAAACACAGTATGTTGTAATTCTACAAATTTGATCATCAAAGACCAGCAGTCTGACCTGGCTATTTATTTGATTGGCTACTTCTGAGTCCTGTGGAACTACAGGACATGTTCTCAGGAAGGGATGTCTGCAGAGATCCAGGTGGGGGTGTAACACCTTTTCTGTGCCCATGCCAATTTGGGGGATAACTTCTGCTCATAAGCAGAGCTGTTTCTGCTGCTCCAAAAAGGGAACCACACTCAAAAACGCATTTGACAATAATCAGAGCAACATTTCATTTTGACTTTCTGAAGTTAAAATGGTTCAATAAAGGTATACACTTTTTTTGTAGTTTTTCTGGTAGTTCTGAGATGAAACTGCCATGTTATAAACAAACTCATGAGCAGAGAGGTACAGTAGAAGGAAAGGTGTGGTCAGGAAAGCCAGCTCTGCTCTTTACCAGCTCCAAGGATATAGGCATGTTGTTAATTTCAAGGAGGCTCAGTTTTCTCTTGCAGAAAGTGGAGATGAGAAATATCTACCTTTTGGAAATAATCTCTGATATGTAATGGTCAAATATATTTGAGCAAAAGCCAGTAAAAAACAAAAAAATAAAATGAGGCTTCTTTACTTTTTGAGCGTTTGAATACATTAGTATTGAAGATATAAAATGGTGACGTGGCTTGGCCTGACTTTCAGAAGGACGACTCTGGCAGGGTTAGGACAAATGGCTGGAAGGTGAAGAGACTGAACAGAGGGATGAGAAATGATGCAGGCCATGGGGATGGACGTGATGGTGTGGACATAAGCAACACTGGAAAAGGCAGAATAGACAGTAGTTGGTGCCAGGTAAAATGTCAGGGGTGCAAGAAAGGGAGAAATCAGTTTCCATTTTCCTTGGGATGTGGTGCTAAAATCCAAGATAAAAAACCATGAGAAAGGAATAATGTAATGAAGAGAAAGAGGAAGGAAGTGGAGAAAGAGGCAGATTCGTTGCCTTGAGTTCCTATTACGTACCAGAGATTTTTAATGATTTATGGGACACTAGGAGTTAAGGACAGCACTTTGGGTATCATGGTACGCGGGCCTCTCACTGTTGTGGCCTCTCCTGTTGCAGAGCACAGGCTCCGGATGCACAGGCTCAGCGGCCATGGCTCACGAGCCCAGCCGCTCTGCGGCATGTGAGATCTTCCCGGACCGGGTCACGAACCCGTGTCCCCTGCATCGGCAGGCGGACTCTCAACCACTGCGCCACCAGGGGCGCCCTGGGTATCATTTTTTAAAAAGCTATATAAAGCTTTTCTTGGCTGTGTAGAAGCATTGTCTCCCTCTTTCACTATCACTTCACCGGTGACAGTAAAGAGAAGTGTATGCCCAGATTGTTCGTTGTCCATTGGTTTATTTTTAGGCTTTTAGTAAGCACTTACTCCATTCCAGGCATTATGTTATGCATTTTACTTGAACCAACTTGCTTAATCTTCCCCCAAACCCTATTAGGAAACAAGGATTATTTTTCAGCATGGAAAAGAGGTGAGATAACTCTCCTAAGTTATTTTGCTAGAACAGTGGAGCTGGGATATAAATAGAAATTGGGTTGATGCCAGTTTCAAGCAGGCAGACTTATTCTGGTGTTTTGTTTACATTGAAAATATTTGACATATACCAGGCCATTCGCCAATCCAACTGCCTTCTAGGGTGCACCTGCCCTGCTGTAACTAGGGAAGGGCCTCTGACACAAGCCACCCAAAATACTCAGGAGACTTTTAAGTGAAATAGTAAAAAAGACTAGCAAAACGAATGTTTTTTCTATATCTGCTTGTGCCTCCAGCCACGTTGCAAAGGAAATCAATTATTTTCTCTTCTGTCTGAGTTTCAGCCAAGAGCTAAAATGTCTACCCCTTTTTTTTCTTAATGAGGGCTTTCTGGTTAAAAAAGAATCTATCTCCTTTATTTAATAACAGGGAGTTGGGGTTATAGTCCTGGGTTTAGTAAGAAGTAAAGTGAAACCACATGGTCTGCAGGTTGAAGGAAGAGAGCAGGTACTCGCATTGGTATAAGGAAAGCTTGTCCAGGACCACATGCAGCTCCACTCACCCTTCTGACAGCTGTCTCGACCGTTCCCATGACACCAGGACACCGAGGGTCTCTCTTGCAGGTCACAGGGCTGCTGGACCACAGACCTTTTGTGTGTCTCTCTGACCAACCTGAAAGTCCTGAGTTATTTCATCTCAGGCAAGTCACTTCATCTTTCTGGTTTCAGGTCTTTTATCCACAGAATGAGCTGCTCCAGTGACCCTGGTCTCCTCGCTTTTTGCTAAGCCCCTGGCCCTGGATCCTTGCCTCCAGCTGCTGCTTCTCCCCATCATGCTATGGCCTCCAAATTGCACTATCTCATCTCCTCCTCTGGGAGGCTGACCCTGATGGCTCTCTCACCACACATGACCTTCCTGCCTCCTCACCCCTCACGACACTCCATCTCCCATTCCCCACTCTATCCTTTGTTTATTCTCAAACACCATCATTGTTTAGCCTAATTTACTTAAAATATATTTTTAAGCATTTTTTACATTTATATAAAAATTGTACAGAAAATAAAGTTCTCGTAGAGCCCTCCCCACTTCACCCTATTATAAATATCTTGCATTAGTGTGGTACGTTTGTTATAATTGATGGAAAAATTGATACATGATTATTAACTAAAGTCTGTAGGTTACATTAGGGTGCACTCTTTGTGTCCTACAGTTCTATGGGCTTTGACAAATGTATCTACCATTGCACAGAATACAGAATAGACCTACTACCCTAAAAATCCCCTATGCACCGCCTATTCATCCATTTCTCCCTGTGCCAAACTCCTGGCAACCAATTATTAATCTTTCCAGAATGCCATATAGGTAGAATTCATACTGTATGTAGACTTTTCAGATTGGCTTTTTTCACTTAGCAATGTGTACTTAAGGTTCCTTCACGTCTTTTCATGGCTTGATAGCCCATTTCTTTTTATCACTGAATGGCAGTCCATTGTATGGATGTATCACAGTTTGTTTATCCATTTACCTACTGAAGGATATCTTAGTTGCTTCCAAGTTTTGGCAATTATGAATAATTTTTTTTTTTACTTTTATCATCTCATTTTTTTAACATCTTTACTGGAGTATAATTGCTTTACAATGGTGTGTTAGTTTCTGCTTTATAACAAAGTGAATCAGTTATACATATACATATGTTCCCATATCTCTTCCCTCTTGCATCTCCCTCCCTCCCACCCTCCTTATCCCACCCCTCTAGGAGGTCACAAAGCACCGAGCTGATCTCCCTGTGCTATGCGGCTGCTTCCCACTAGCTATCTATTTTACGTTTGGTAGTGTATATATTTCCATGCCACTCTCTCACTTTATCACAGCTTACCCTTCCCCCTCCCCATATCCTCAAGTCCATGCTCTAGTAAGTCTGTGTCTTTATTCCCGTCTTACCCCTAGGTACTTCATGACCTTTTTTTTTTTTTTCTTAGATTCCATATATATGTGTTAGCATACGGTATTTGTTTTTCTCTTTCTGACTTACTTCACTCTGTATGACAGACTCTAGGTCCATCCATCTCACTACAAATAACTCAATTTCATTTCTTTTTATGGCTGAGTAATATTCCACTGTATATACATGCCACATCTTCTTTATCCATTCATCTGTTGGTGGACACTTAGGTTGCTTCCATGTCCTGGCTATTGTAAATAGAACTGCAATGAACATTTTGGTACATGACTGTTTTTCTATAAACATTAAATGGACAGGTTTTCTACTAGACATGAGATTTCAACTCATTTGTGATGATACCTAGGAACATGATTGCTGGATTGCATGGTAAGCCTATGTTTAGCTTTGTAAGAAATTGCCAAACTGTCTTCCAAAATGGCTGTATTCATTTACTTTTTTACTTAATTTTTAAAAATTGAATGTCTCATTAGCAATTATAAAAATGTGTGTTTTTTATAGCATCCTCAATAAAGCAGTTTGCCAAACTTTAGGATATTTACCATTCTGATAAGTAGAAAATTGTATTTCCAGGTAGTTTTAATTTATATTTCTCTTTTTATGAATGAGTTTGGTATTTTTTCATATATTTCAGGATCACTTGGTTTTCTATTTAGTGAACTTGTAATTCATAGCTCTTGCCCATATTTCAATCAGGTTCTTGGTCTTTTTTGTATCTATTTCAACAGTCTATATATATAAATGATGTAAATCTTTCAGCAGTGATATAAATTGCAAAGATTTCCCCATTTGACATCTGTCTTTTTACTTTACTTTTGATGTTTTTCTTTTATTATTTCTTTTATTATTCTTTTTGTTTTTCTTTTATTATTTTCTTTATCATAGTCAAATTTACAATCCTTTCTCTTATTATTTATTGAATTTGAGCCATAGTTAGAAAAATTTCCCCTTTTGAGGTTATAGAAAAATGTATCCACTTCTTTTTAAAATCTGTTATCCATTTGGAATGTATCATGCTGTAAAGTGTGAAAAAAGATCAAATTTTATCATATTCCATATGGTGATCCATGATCCTAATATCATTTATTAAAATTTCTATACATTTTCACTGATTTTTGAGATGTCGCTTTTATATATGCCAAATTTCCAATTGCACTATTTCTGCATTTTGTTATTATTTTATTCATCTGTTAATTTATGCACGTATCAAAACAGTTTTCTTTACAGATAATTTATAACATTTTAATATCTGGTAAGACATATTCCCCCTTATTGCTGCAGAAGAATATTTTTAATCAAATTTTGAGATATAATTTACATGCAATAAACTTCATCCATTTAGACAGATAATTCAATGCATTTGACAAACATATTCAGTTGTGAAACCACTGCTACAATCATGCCAATAATTTCCAGCATCAGCAAATTTCCTGCTGCCCCTTTGCAGTCTGTTCCTTCCTCTGCTTCTAGAAAGCAAATGATCTGCTTTTTGTCAACGTAGATTTGTTTGTATTTTTTTTAGAATTTAGTGTAAATGGAAACATGCTGTGTTTCTCTTTTATATCTCATTTCTTTTACTTAGCATAATTATTTTAGGATACATAATGTGTCAGTAGTTTGCTCTTTTTTATATTACCCATGATAACATATGGGTAATATAATAATAATAATAATAATAATAATAATAATAATAATAATAATAATTTCTTATTACCCGTAAACTACATTTTATTTATCCATTCACCTGTTGATGGACTTTTGGGTGACTTCCAGGTTAAAACTGTAACAGACAAGTGTTTGTGTGGATATATACTTTCCCTTTTCTTAGGTAAATACTTGGAGGCATAAGTATTTTCTTATATAAATACTTAGAAGGAGGTGTATGTTGAACTTTTTAAGAAACTGCAAAGAGTTTTCCAAAGTAACTGTACCATTTTACATTCCACTAGAGTTCCATTGTTCCATATCTTCACCAACACTCAGCATTGACAGTCTTTTTAATTTTGACTATTATAATGAATATGTACTAGGACCTTTTGGTGATGTATCTTCTTTTGGGAACAGTCTGTTTAAGTTTTTGTTTTTTAAAACTTTGTTTCTTTTTTATGTTATTGAATTATATGAGTTCTGTATATATTCTGGGTAGAAATTCTTCATCAGAATATATATTACAAACATTTTTTAATCATTTTGTGCTTTGTTTTTTATTTTCTTAAATAAACACAAACAACTTTTATTTCAATGCAGTTATAGTTACCATTTTCAGTGATTTGTGTGCTGTGTCCAAGCTAAGAAATCTTCAGCTAAAGTTGTAAATATTCCCCCATCTTTTTAGATTTTCACCTTTGACAATTATATCTATGTTTGTTTTTCTAGTAAATGCTGTTTATTGTGTGACATAAGAGTCACTTTTCTCCCCATAGAGATGTCCAGTTGTTTCATCATGATTTGCGGTAGAGAATTCTCATTCCCTATTGTCAAGAATCAATTGGTCATATATGTGTGTCTTTCTAGACTCTATTCTGATCTATTTATCTGAATTTCTGTTCTCTCACCAATGCCACATAACCTGCAAATTGGGTAGTATAAATTTTACATCTTAATTCTTCTTTTTAAAATAAAACCCTTCTCTCTGGTTTGAACTTCTATATACATTTTAGTACCAAGTTTTGAAGTCTGAACTTTTTAATTTTTCTTAGAAAAAAAATCTGATACAATTTTGATTTGGATTAGATTGAACATTTAGCTCAATTTGGGGAAAAACACTGAGGCTTTTTTTAAAAATAAATTTATTTATTTTTATTTTTGGCTGCCTTGGGTCTTTGTTGCCGCACACGGGCTTTTCTCTAGTTGCGGTGAGTGGGGGCTATTCTTCATTGCGGTGCATGGGCTTCTCATTGGGTGGCTTCTCTTGTTTCAGAGCATGGGCTCTAGGCGTGTGGGCTTCAGTAGTTGTGGCACTCGGGCTCAGTAGTTGTGGCTCGCGGACTCTAGAGTGCAGGGTCAGTAGTTGTTGTGCACGGGCTTAGTTGCTCCACGGCATGTGGGATCTTCCCAGAGCAGGGCTCGAACCTGTGTCCCCTGCATTGGCAGGCAGATTCTTAACCACTGAGTCACCAGGGAAGCCCAACACTGAGGTTTTTATTTCAAGAAAATAATACATTCCTCAATAATATATTCATTTAGGTCATCTTTAATATCCCCCAGCAATAATTTATAGTTCTCAATGTAAATGACTTACATATCTCTTTTTAATTTTTCTAAGTATTTTATGTTTTTTGATGATTTATTTCAGCTAATTGTTTGGTGCTAGTATACAAAAATATATTTGATTTTGTATATTTACCTTGAATCTGAGACCTTTCTGAATTCACATTTTTAGTTCCAGTAGTTGTTTTGTAGATTTCTTAGAATTTATTATGTAAACAATCATGTCATCTTCAAATAGTGAGAGTTTTATTTCTTCCTTTCTACTCTTTTTTTTTTTTTTCTTTTTTTTTTTTGCGGTATGCGGGCCTCTCACTGTTGTGGCCTCCCCCATTGCGGAGCACAGGCTCCGGATGCGCAGGCCCAGCGACCATGGCTCACGGGCCCAGCCGCTCCGCGGCATATGGGATCCTCCCAGACCGGGGCACGAACCCGTATCCCCTGCATCGGCAGGCGGACTCTCAACCACTGCGCCACCAGGGAGGCCCTCCTTTCTACTCTTTATACACTTTATTTCTTGTTTTGGCTTTATTTCAATAATTTGGATCTCTAATATAATGCTTAACAAAAATGGTAAGTGTGGGAATCCTTATTCTATTCTTCCCATTATTTTAAAGCATTAACTATTTCACCTTTAAGTATGACATTATTATAAGTTGTTTGTAGATGATCTTTATCAGGTTGAGAAACATCCCTTCTAATTATAGAATTTATGAAAATTTTCATCATTGTAATTTGTGTTGAGATCTGTCAAATGCTGTTTTCTATATCAATTGAAATTATCATGTGTTTTTTCTCTTATAGTCTATAAATATGGTAAATTATGACACTAATCGGAGACTCAGACACTTTATACTCATGGACCACATTTGTTATAGATAAATGATAGTGTGAAGCAACAGATGAAGAAGGATACATGTTGATAGAGGTCCAGGATCTCACGCACAGGGCCTTGGCTCTCCCACTGCTGTGTTGCCTTCAGCTCTCACACCACTACTGGCATGTAAGTGAAGCATTTCAGTAACAGGAAGCCCCCAAGGCTGCTCCTGATCACATAGGTACATTCTAACCATGTGCCCAGCTTTAATCTTTGAGGTCCTACATCATCCCCCAACCCAGGTAGGCTCTACTGAAACCTGGTGCAATTTATAAATCTAATTATTAATAAGCAATGTTGGCAAGCTGATAAAGTCTGCTCTGAAACAACTCATGTACAGAGGTTTACAGAATATTATTGATGTTTAATTAATAGGTTTCATAGCATTGGCTGAGAATCAGTAGCTCTGGCTATAAGCCTGTGGTCAATGCAGACTGACCAAAATTACCCAGTGCTATATTATTACATTGATTCATTTTTGAATGTTAAAACAATTTTGTGTGCCTGGATAAACATTATTTGGTTATGCTCTATTATCTATCTAATATATGTATCTTTTGGATTCAGTTTACTAATAGTTCGTTACAATTTTTGCATCTGTGTTCATAAGTGATTTTATTCATTTGGGTAATGTACTTGTCAGATTTGAGGAGGATACCCTCTTCTGTTTTCTGAAAGCTTTTGTGTAATATAAATTATATCTAACTTGAGTGTTTGATAGAATTTACCACCGAAAACATTTTCTTGATGGAAAAATTTTTGATATCAAACTTAATTTATTTATAAGTTTTGGGCCATTTAGATTTTCTGTTTCATCTTGTGTTTTTCAAGGAATGTGTCCATTTCATCTAAATTGGATAATGGAGCTATTATATTATCTTATTAATACCTGACTCTGTGGTGATAACACTCGTTTCACTCCTGACATTGGTGAATTCTTGTTCTCTTTTTCCTTGCTCAGTCTAGTTAAGGGTTTACCAGTTTATTTACCTTTCCAAGAACTAATTTTTGTTTTTGTTATTTATCAACACTGGGTATCATTTATGCTGTAGACTTCAAGTGAAGTCCACCAACAGAATAATATATCCTATAAGACAAAGATAAAATAAAGATAAAGATATATTTTAAGCAGTTATATTTTTTAAAAGAAATGAGGAGAACAAAAGGAAAATATCAGTCATTTATATTCATTCAGATATTTACCATGTTTAATTCTTATTTCTTCAGAAGATATGAGTTTCACTCTGGTATCATTACCCTTCAGCTTAAAGAAGTTTATCTACCATTCCTTACAGTGACATGTGTAGCTCAGAAGTCCCTTTAGATTTTTTTTATTAAAAAAATGTTTCTCAAAGGATATTTTCTTCACATATAGAATTCTGGATTAGGCTTTTGTTTTGTTTTGCTTTTCTTTTTAGCATCTCAAATATGATTTTGTAGTATTCAGACTTATTACTTCTGAGGAGGAGTACATGTCATTGAAATTATTGTTCATCTGTCATAAAGTGTCATTTTTCTCTGGTTGCTTTTAAGATTTTATCTGTATTTTTGGTTTTCAGCCATTTGGCAATGATGTGCCTTGGCATACTCCTCATCATATTTGTCATCTTTAGAGTTTACTGAGATTCTTCAGTTTATACATCTACACCATCTATCAAAGTTGAGAAATTCTGGCAATTATTTTTTCAATTATCATTATCCTTTCCCCTCCCCCATCCCATAGTCCCTTGTTCAACCTTACTTGCATGCATTTTAGATAAATTAATCTTAACCTATCTGTCTCTGAGGCTTAGTTTATTACTTTGGTGCTTTTCTCTCTCTCTTCAGATTTTATCATTTCTATTGATTTATCTTCAGGTCAATTGATTTTCTTCTCCATTTTCTCCATTCTGCTATTAAGCCCCTTCAGTGATTTTTAAATTTTAGATATTGCATCTTTCACTTCTAGAATATGTGTGGTTCTTTCTTACATTTTCTTTTTCTTTCTCTGCTTTTGTTTTTTTCCTAGCTTTTCATTATCATGAGTGCATTTTCCTTTATCTCATTGAGCATAGTAATGAAAACTGCTCTAAATTCTTTATCTGACAATTCCAACATTTGGATCATATCAGAATTGGTCTCTGTTTTTGGTCATTTTTATTGAGAGTGAGTAATATATTCCTGATACTTCAACTTTCAAGAAAATACAAATTTTAAATAAAGACTATGAAATAAACTGTTTTAAAAGCAACATGTATAGATAATATATAGATAATAACTGGATGAAAGGACACAAAAATGCCTATTTTGAACACTGGAATTAGCAGTAATTTATGAAATATTCTTTTTTTCTTCTACAATAAGCATGTATTAGATTTATAATTTGAAAGTAATCTTTAAGTTTTATGTGATGTTTTGTTTCAGTAACTCGACCATATATTTTTAAAGACAATATAAACATGAAGGCAGTCCATAGAATCAGGAATAAGATGAGGATGTTTGCTACCTCCACTCTTATTCAATACAATTACAAATACCTTAGATGATAAAACAGGTAAAGGAAAAAAGAGTTGATGTTAACATATTAGAAAGAGGAAAAAAATATTTGCAGATTATCTGATGTCTACTTAGAAAATGGAACCAAATTTAATACGATAACACAGACAAAAAAGATTAAAAATACATGTCATTATACATTTGTCCAAACCCATAGAAAGTACACTATCAAGAGTAAACCCTAATGTAAACTATAGACTTTGGTTATGTTGTGTCAATGTAGGCTCATCAATTGTAACAAATGTGCCAGTCTGGTGGGAGATCTTGTTAATGGGGGAGGCTATGTATGTTTTGGGGAAGGGCTTGAATGGGAAATCTCAGTACCTTCCTCTTAATTTTTCTGTGAGCCAAAAACTGCTCTAAAAAAATTGTCTTAAAAAGAAAAGATAAAAATAAAGAAGAGAGTTTGGTAATTCTGTACATGATAAACACACCAATAGCTGTTCTATAAAGTAGCAATATCCAATAAGGAAATACAGAGGACAAGTCCATCCACATGAATAATAAAAATAATAAAGTATCTATAAATAAAATTAAAATATGACCTAAATTGAAAAAACAGTCAAAAATTTACTTAATAGACAAGTAAATGGATATATATTCCATATTTTGGATGGAAAAACTTATAATAATAAATGATAAAAATACTAATAGTTTACTAAGTACTAGGCATTATTAAGTGCTGGCATACTCATTTTATCCTCATAATATTGGCCTGAGGCTTGTACCATTAATTCCACCATTTTATACACATAAAACCTGAGAGAGAAATCACTGTTACCTAAATCACTCACCTGCATGATCTGTGTTTTTTAATCAAGCTCCCAATAGACTATTATATAGAATATTGGGCCTAATATTTATCTTAAAAAATTGCTCAAATATATATAGGACTATTTTGAAGCAAAAAGCAAATCAATACAAAATTAAAAAAATAATAATTATATTTAGTCAAACAGGTTATATAGGAATATAATAAAGAATTTTCTGAAAGGGAGAAAACAGGAAATTTAGTTTTTGGTGCTACCCAAGAGTAAGAACAGATGGATTATTCATAATTGATATTGTGACAGTTCGTATCTCTGTGAAATAACCTCAGATCCATACCACAAAATGTATGCAAAATAAATTCCACACAGATCAAAGAACTAAACCTGAATAATTATAGTGTTAGAATAAAATAGTTACATAGTTCAATAATAAGAAAGATATTTCTAAGGACATAAAATCTAAAATCCTCCCCCACATAGTTATGATGATATTCAATGAAAAACTTCATGAAAAAGATAATTCAAGCTCAAAATCAAGCAACAAATGCAGAAAATATTTGACATCTAGTAATTTGATAACATATTCTGAATACATAAAAAATTCCTGAGATCTATGGGTGCAGGATCTCTGCATGTGGCCTGCTGTTGCCATTTTGAACTGAGGTGTCGGCGCAGCCATTCCACACAAGGGACGCTGCTAAGTGCCTGGTTTGAGGCCTCCCCACACGGTACCCTGTAAGCAAGTGAAACAAGATTAAGCAAAAAGGAAAATAAAGAAAAAAAGCTTGCAGGATCTTGGTTCCCAGGCTGGAGGTCATGCATGAGCTCATGTGGTGGGAGCTCCAAGTCCAAACCGCTGGACTAACAGAGAACCTCAGACCCCAGAGAATATCAATTGGAGTGAGGTCTCCTGGAGGTCCTCATCTCAGCACCAAAACCCAGCTCTATCCAACTCCCTGCAAAGTCCAGTGCTGGACGTCTCAGGCCAAACAACCAGTAAGACAGGAGTACAGCACCACCCGTGGAAAAAAAAAATGGAATGACAAAAATATATGTTACAGACAAAGGAGCAAGGTAAAAACCCACAAGACCAAATAAATGAAGATGAAACAGGCAACCTACCTGAAAAATAATTCACAGTAATGATACTAAAGATGATCCAAAATCTCAGAAACAGAATGGAAAAAAATAAAAGAAATATTTAACAAGGATCTAGAAGAACTAAAGTGCAAACAAACAGTGATGAACAACACAATTACTGAAGTTAAAAATGCTCTAGAAGTTATCAATAACACAATAACTGAGGCAGAAGAATGGATAAGTGAGCTGGAAGATAAAATGGTGGAAATAACTGCTAGGGAGCAGAATAAAAAAAAATAGAATGAAAAGATTTTAGAACAGTCTCAGAGGCCTGTAGGACAATATTAAACACACCAACATTCGAATTATAGGGGTTCCAGAAGAAGAAGAGCAAAAGAAAGGGTCTGAGAAAATATTTGAAGAGATTATAGTAGAAAACTTCCCTAATATGGGAAAGGAAATAGTCAATCAAGTCCAGGAAAAACAGAGAGTACCATACAGGATAAAAGCGAAGAGAAACACACTGAAACACATATTAATCAACTATCAAATATTAAATAGAAAGAAAAAGTATTAAAACACCAAGGGAAAAGCAACAAATAATATACAAGGGAATCCCCATAAGGTTAACAGCTAATTTTTCAGCAGGAACTGTGCAAGCCAGAAGGGAGTGGCAAGACATATTTAAAGTGATGAAAGGGAAAAACCTACAACCAAGATTACTCTATCCAGCAAGGATGTCATTCAGATTCAACAGAGAAATTAAAACCTTTACAAATAAGCAAAAGTTAAGAGAATTCAGCACCACCAAACCAGCTTTACAACAAATGCTAAAGGAGCTCCTCTAGGGAGGAAAAAAAAGAGAAGGAAAATACCTAAAAAAATAAACCCAAAACAATTAAGAAAATGATAATAGGAACATACATATTGATAATTACCTTAAATGTAAATGGATTAACGTCTCCAACCAAAAGTCATAGAGTGGCTGAATGGATACAAAAACAAGACGCATATATATGGTGTCTACAAGAGACCCACTTCAGACCTAGGGACACATACAGACTGAAAGAGAGGGGATGGAAAAAAATGTTCCATGCAAATGGAAATCAAAAGAAAGCTGGTGTAGCAAATCTCATGTCAGATAAAATAGACTTTAAAATAAAGACTATTACAAGAGACAAAGAAGGACACTACATAATGATCAGGGGATCAATCTGAGAAGAAGATAGAACAATTGTAAATATTTATGCACCCAACACAGGAGCACCACAATACATGAAGCAAATGCTTACAGCCATAAAGGGGGAAATTGACAGTAACACAATCATAGTAGTGGACTTTAACACCTCAATTTCACCAGTGGACAGATCATGCAAAATGAAAATAAATAAGGAAACACAAGCTTTAAATGACACATTAAACAAGATGGACTTAATTGATATTTATAGGACATTCTATCCAAAAACAACAGAATACACTTTCCTCTCAAGTGCTCATGCAATATTCTGCAGGATAGACCATATGCTGGGTCAAAAATCAAGCCTTGGTAAATTAAAATTTTGAAATCGTATCAAGCATCTTTTCCAACCACAATACTATGAGTCTAGATATCAACTACAGGAAAAAAAAAAACCTAAAAAATACAAACACATGGAGGTGAAAAAATACACTACTAAATAACCAAGAGATCACCGAAGAAATCAAAGAGGAAATTAAAAAATACCTAGAAACAAATGACAAAGAAAACACATGAAGCAAAAGCCTTTGGATGCAGCAAAAGCTAAGAGGGAAGTTTACAGCAATACAATCCTACCTCAAGAAAAAAGAAACATCTCAAATAAACAACCTAACCTTACACCTAAGGCAATTAGAGAATGAAGAACAAAAAATATCCAAAGTTATCAGAAGAAAATAAATCATAAAGATTAGTTCAGAAATAAATGAAAAAGAACTGAAGGAAAAAGTAGCAAAGTTCAATAAAACTACAAGCTGGTGCTTTGGGAAGATAAACAAAATTGATAAGCCATTAGCCAGGCTCATCAAGAAAAAAAGGGAGAAGACTCAAATCAATAGAATTAGAAATGAAAAAGGAGAAGTAACAATAGACACTGCAGAGTTACAAAGGATAATGAGAGATTACTACAAGCAAATATATGCCAACCTGGAATAAATGGACAAGTTCTTAGAAAAGCACAACCTTCCGAGAGTGAACCAGGAAGAAATAGAAAATATAAACAGACCAATCACAAGCACTGAAATTGAAACTGTGATTAAAAATCTTCCAACAAACAAAAGCCCAGGACTAGATGGCTTCAGAGGTGAATTGTATCAAACATTTAGAGAAGAGCTAACACATATCCTTCTCAAACTCTTCCAAAATATAGCAGAGGGAGGAACACTCCCAAAATCATTCAACGAGGCCACCATCACCCTAATACCAAAACCAGACAAAGATGTCACAAAAAAAGAAAATTACAGGCCAATATCACTGATGAACATAGATGCAAAAACCCTCAACAAAATACTAGCAAACAGAATCCAACAGCACATTAAAAGGATCATACACCATGATTAAGTGAAGTTTATCCCAGGAATGCGAGCATTCTTCAATATATGCAAATCAATCAATGTGATAAACCAAATTAACAAATTGAAGGATAAAAACCATATGATAATCTCAATAAATGCAGAGAAATCTTTTGACAAGATTCAACACCAATTTATGATAAAAACTCTCGAGAAAGTAGGCATAGAAGGAACCTACCTCAATATAGTAAAAGCCATACATGACAGACCCATAGCCAAAATCTTTCTCAATGGCGAAAACCTGATACCATGTCCTCTAAGATCAGGAACAAGATAAGGTTGCCCACTCTCACCACTCTTATTCAACATAGTTTTGGAAGTTTTAGCAACAATATCAGAGAAGAAAAAGTAATGAAAGGAATCCAAATTGGAAAAAAAGAAGTAAAACTGTGACTGTTTGCAGATGACATGATGCTATACATAGAGGATCCTAAAGATGCTATGAGAAAACTAGTAGACCTAAACAATAAATCTGGGATAGTATCAGGATACAAAATTAATGCACAGAATCTCTTACATTCCTATACACAAAAGATGAAAAATCTGAAAGAGAATTTAAGGAAACACTCCCATTTACCATTGCAACAAAAAGAATAAAATACCTAGGAATAAACCTACCTAAGGAGACAAAAGACCTGTATGCAGAAAACTATAAGACACTGATGAAAGAAATTAGAGATGATACAAATATACCATGTTCTTGGACTGGAAGTATCAACATTGTGAAAATGACTATAATACCCAAAGCAATCTACAGATTCAATGCAATCCCTATCAAACCACCAATGGCATTTTTCACAGAACTAGAACAAAAAATTTCATAATTTTCATGGAAACACAAAAGACCCTGAATAGCCAAAGAAATCTTGAGAAAGAAAAACGGAGCTGGAGTAAACAGGCTCTCAGACTTCAGACTATACTACAAAGCTACAGTAATCAAGACAGTGTGGTACTGGCACAAAAACAGAAATATAGATCAATGGAACAGGATAGAAAGTCCAGAGATAAACCTATGCACATATGGTCACCTTATCTTTGATAAAGGAGGAAGGAGTATAATATGGTGAAAAGACAGCCTCCTTAATAAGTGATGCTGGGAAAACTGGACAGCTACCTATAAAAGAATGAAATTAGAACACTTCCTAACATCATACACAAAAATAAACTCAAAATGGATTAAAGACCTACATGTAGGGTCAGACACTATCAAACTCTTAGAGGAAAACATAGGCAGAACACTCTATGACATAATTCACAGCAAGTTCCTTTGTGACACACCTCCTAGAGAAAAGGAAATAAAAACAAAAATAAACAAATGGGACCTAATGAAACTTAAAAGCTTTTGCATAGCACAGGAAACTATAAAAATGATGAAAAGACAACTCTCAGAATGGGAGTGAATATTTACAAATGAAGCAACAGACAAAGGATTAATCTCCAAAATATATAAGCAGCTCATGCAGTTCAATATCAAAAGTACAAACAGTCCAATCCAAAAATCAGCAGAAGACCTAAATAGACATGTCTCCAAAGAAGATATACAGATTGCCAACAAACACATGAAAAGATGCTCAACATCACTAATCATTAGAGAAACGCAAATCAAAACTACAATGAGGTATCACCTCACACCAGTCAGAATGGCCATCATTAAAAAATCTAAAAACAATAAATGCTGGAGATGGTGTGGAGAAAAGGGAACCCTCTTGCACTGTTGCTGGGAATGTAAATTGATACAGCCACTATGGAGAACTGTATGGAGGTTCCTTAAAAAACAAAAATAGAACTACCATACAACCCAGCAATCCCACTAATGGTCATATACCCGGAGAAAACCATAATTCAAAAAGAGTCATGTATCACAATGTTCATTGCAGCACTATTTACGATCGCCAGGCCATGGAAGCAACCTAAGTGTCCACTGACAAATGAATGGATAAAGAAGATGTGGTACATATATACAATGGAATATTACTCTGCCATAAAAAGAAATGAAATTGAGTTATTGGTAGTGAGGTGGATGGACCTAGTGTCTGTCATACAGAGCGAAGAAAGTCAGAAAGATAAAAACAAGTGCTGTATGCTAACACATATATATGGAATCTAAAAAAAAATGGTTCTGAAGAACCTAGTGGTAGGACAGGAATAATGACGCACAGGTATAGAGGGATGGGATAGAGAGAATGGGATGGAGTTGCAAGAGGGAGGGGATATGGGGATATATGTATACGTATAGATGATTCACTTTATTATACAGCAGAAACTAACACAACACTTTGAAGAAATTATACTCCAAGAAAGATGTTTAAAAAAAAAATCCCTACAAGTCAGTAAGAGAAACACACACACACACACACACACACGCATACCAACAGGAAAAAAGGAAATAAAAAGCAATGCTCAGAAGTGCTGCAATATTGTGGGGAGACTGGCAATTGGATTAAAACTAGTTAATATTTTAAAGACAATTTAGCTTTATCTATGAAATATGTCAACCTGTGTACTCTTGGACTAAGTCATTCTACTTCAAAGAAATTGTCCTAAATGAATACATACAGCTTTGTTTGTAATAGAATTTGCAAGCAATCTGAAGAGCATCAATGGCAGAATTCTTCAATAAATAATGACACAGTATTGTGGAATATCCTGCAGCTGACAAAAAGTATGAGGCAGATATGGAAATTTTTAACGTAAAAATAAGCTAAGCCGTATCTTAAAATAAAATAAACATGTCTCAGAGAAAAGAGTGTTGTATCATTCAATTTAAGCAATAACTGGACACTCAACTAACTTTCCATTACCTTCTCAAATATTAATGTCTATATGTACATACTAGGCTTGTAAATTTGGTTGCTGTCTCTTCTGTACATGAATAGTCCAGAAGGTTGCCATTTGAGCTTCTTTTGTCTGCCCAAGCAATTCAGCTCAGTTTCCAAACTTGTTGACCCCATTCAGCCAAACACTTCTGTGCTTAATCAGGAAAAAAATGTTAACTAAAAGAAGTAGCATGCAAAATGTTACATTTATTATGGTTCCAAACATTTCTTTTGTGTTATTTAGTTTTCTGATAATTAGAACAATTTTTCAGAATATGCCACATGTTTACTTTCAGGGTATGCCCTTTTTTCATTAGCTCCAGAGAGACTGTACAGCTGTTTTATGGATTAATTCAGGAGTCCTTGAATACTGTAGTTCCCAGCATTTTGCCTGATGAATGGCCCTCCCTTTCTGATGATTCACTTATATTTTGGAGAGTTGATTGCTTCAGCTTTGAAATAATACATTACTCTGAGGGCAATGTATCATTTACAGGTACTTCTTTTCCTTTTAAAATAGTTTAACATATTAATGAACACTTAAAAATAAATATTTCAGTGAGTTTGTGCATATATTTATGAGTACTTTCAAATATCTAGTTGAAATTACATACTGATGATATATATTCTTGCATTTTAGTTCCTTGAGCTCAAACATACCTAGCTCTTAAATGAACTAACTTTGTGCTCTTGGGCAAGTTACTCAATATCTTTGGACCTCTTTTATCAACGTCTTTTATCTCTTCTGGAAAGTAAAATCATTTAATAACCCAACTAGGGTCTCTTCTATCTCAAATAAGTCTCTAAGCATGTAAATACAAGAATCAACCCAATTTTTATATATGACTAATTTGTCATTGGTAATAATTAAATCCATTTAATTGGATTAAATTAAATCCAAGTGACTAAGTGGAAAGTTATTTATTTTTTAAAGGTTTTCTTACATATTAATACAACACAAATGGCACCAATATCTGCATACATCTCAGATATTTTTATTTGATATACACAAAAAGATAGCTTAAAATTTATTAACACATGAGGAGCCAAGACCAGAAAATGGGTCTTAAGTGGCTACTTGGGTACCAATCAGCATTCCAGTTTTCTTACATATACCAACCAGATAATATGGTATATATAATGCAGAATAATCAACCACTTAAGAATGCTACAGCATAGCATACACAGGAATGATTAAACTATTATGCTCTCTATTTAAAATGAAACTCTTTTTTTCAACTCAACATGCCAATGAGGCATTCTAAAAAGAACCCCTTGAAAGGAATTGAGAGCTAAAAATGAAGATGAATTGAAAGTACAATGGTAAGATACACCAAATAGTCAACATATGGGTATAATTACAGAGAAATTAAGCCTTTCATGATACCATGGAATGTCTCTGATTATGGGCTAGTGTAATTTTCAGAGCCAGTAAGTTGAGACAAAAAGTCTTTGATTATGGATTTATTAAGTGGATATAGGTAAGGGATACCAATCATTGCATGTCATTTAGGACATTTCAATGCAGAGGTTTGTGATATATGCTTCAAAGAGAGCACAAGAGGAAATAAGATGACACAGCCCAGGTGTTATTAAATGACAAGGAATTTATGAAGACTTGTGGACATTTACATATAGACCAAGATAGTTCAATAAGGAGTTGAGAAAAATGGGTGAAAGGAAAGCCAAATAGTGGTTAAGTGAGACCCTCCCTTCCAGTAAATCTGATTTTACCTCTGTGACGTTCTAGGGAGATGGATTTGTCATCATTGGAAAAGAGAGGCAAAGTAGGAGTGAGGCAAAGGGCCACATATGTGCCAGGCAACAAATCCCTTCATAGATCTAAACATTTAAAGTCAGAATGGGGGTGGTGGTAGCTAACATGTGTGAAAACTGGATATTCTAGGGGTCTCTCTCTGTACCTAAACAAGTACTGATTATTTGAATGAAGATCTCTAACAAGTTCTTGAAATCACTTGTGTTGAAAACAATTGTTCTCTTCTTCCTGTCTCCCTTGCATCATATTAATTGTTTTTTGATGGGATCTGGACAGTTTTTTGTTTGTTTTGTTTTTTAAAATTGTGACATTTAAAATTCCAGACATTTTTGATGGCTGAGAATGAAGCTGGTGACTGAGGTGGGTCCCCCCAGCTTGCCACTCCTGTCTCATCCACTTCCCACCACAGCCCAGGCTCTGTGAATTGCAGTTCCTCTTCTCCATCCAGGACCACCAGGAGAGTGGGGTCTCCCTGTCCTCATCCCAGTCCCCCAACCCAGCCCCCTTCCAACAACAACCAGCTCCAACTGACTCTGGTCTTGGGAGGCCAGGCTTCCCAGACACTGAAGACTACTTGAAATAAAAAAGAGAAATTGAATAGTAAAATCAGGAGTCAAAATCTGTCGTCTTCAAGCCCCTCTTTCTAGCCTTTTTCTACTATTCTCTGCTTGGCTGAGGTTTATGGCCCTACAACAGAACAGGGAAGAGGCTAAAGTAGCCACCACCACTAAAAACTCAACTGAAATTTTTTTTACCACTCCAATGTCAGCATTTTCCCATCTGTTGGGGCTTGTTCCTTGCTTTTCCCAATCTCCCCAAGTATTTTATCAGGCCTCAAAATAGAGGAGCTATTCTTCAGACTTTTTTCTTCACATGTGGCAGATTCCTTTTATGATCCAGGCTGTCCAGTCAGGCCCCTCCCATTTTTAGGAGCTGGAGCCTGCGTTTACCAAAGGATTCTCATCTGTCAAATAGATCCTCATTTGTAAATCTTTGTAGTCAGTTTTGTTCTGCAGGACATTATTTTCCCTCTCCACAGGCTGTAAAGAAGTAATCCATCTCAACTATGTCAATTTCTTTGGAGTTAGTGGGGTTCTTCCCTTGGTCCATCTTAGAAACCTGAGCTGGAAGCTCCACTGTGGTTTTGTTCTCGTTTGAAATATTTTGACCCCCCTTCCTTGAAAGAAAGATCTGGAACCAGAGGAGTAGACTGATTGAAGAGACAAAACTCCTGGCTTTCTGAAGCTGTGGACTTGGATGAATTCTTAGGGGTTTGGAGAGAAAGGTGACAAATTTCAGTACCTCTGGAATGCTGTACCAGGGAACTAGGACTCCTGTTAACTTACGAGGTTACAAGTGACACTTGTCACTTCTAGGTGGTTGAAAAGAGCAGGATTTGAGTAGCAAGGTAGAATGTTCCACTTGTGTCCTTGCTTAGTGGGTAATTACAAACTGGATTCATCTAGTCCCACCGTGGTTGGAGGTAGGTATTTTCCTTCATGCACTCAGGGGTTCCTTCCTATTTGATTCAGCTGAGTACTGATTAGCAAGGCTAGGGAAAGAAAACTGATAGGATTAGAGTGAATAATTACCAACACTCCCACAGGGAGATCAGTGGTTGCCAAGGGCTGGAGGGAGAAGGGGTCGAGTGACTGCTAATGGGTATGGGGTTTCTTTTTTGGTGATAAAAATGATCTAAAACTAGATGTGATGAGGTTTGCACAAGTACGAGTGAAAACCACTGAATGGTACACTTTAAAATGGTACATTTTATGGTTTGTGAATTACATTTCAATAAAGCTGTATTTTTTAAAAGAATGTGCTGTTTGGTTAAAAATAAAGCTGGAGTGTTTATATTAATATTAAGAGATGTGGATTTCAGAGCAAAGACTATTGCCAGACATAAGAAAAGTTAATTGTATGATAAAAAATGCTGTCAGTTCATCAAGAGGATGTAACATTCCTAAACAATTATGTATCTAATAACAGAGCTTCAAAATAAGTGAAAGAATACTGTTAGAACAACAAAGAGAAGTATAGAAATTTGCAAATATTGTCAGCACAGTAACAAGTAGATAAGACATCAGTAATGATACTGAAGATTTGAACAACAAAATCAACCAAATAGACCTAATTCATATTTATAGATTACTCCATTCAACAGCAGAATGCACATTTTTTTGGAGAACACATAGAACAGTTGTCAAGATAGATCATACTATGGATTCATATCATACCATATATATTGTCTGAGCACAATAGAATTAAATGAGAACTCATTAACAGAAGAATAAATTAAAAAGAAAAAGCTAAATAAATTATTTTGCTTTGGGAAGCTAAATAATATTCTTCTAAAGAAGAAATTAAAAGAAAAATTAGAAAATATTCTTATCAGAAAAAAAACAGAAAATATAAAAATTTTGGATTGATGTTAAAAAAATGCTTAGAAAAAATTTATAGCCTTAAACACCTTTGTTAAAAAACAAAAAAAAAATGAAAGTTCTCAAATTAATGACATTAGCTTTAACCTTAAGAAATAAAAAAAGAGGGAAGAGAATAATACAGATCAGAATATAAATCAATAAAATAGAACAGAAAACAACAGGGAAAATTAAGTGTAATAAAAAAAAACTGGTTTGATTAATATCTACCTAGACTGATCAAGAAAATAGCAAGAAGACACAACTAAGCATTATTAAGAAAAAAAGAAGTCACAGATACTATGTAGTTTGCAGATAGCAAATGAATAAGAGATTATTATGAATAACTTCATGCTCATAAATTAAAGACTTAGATGAAAGGGACCAATTCTTTGAAATACACACAAAAAACCCAAAGCTCATTCAAACAGAAATACATACCTGAGATCTTCTTATATCGGACAAAGAAATACAATTTGTAGTAAAAATAAAACTTCCTAAAAAGAAAGCTCAGGCTGAGGTGACTTCAGAAATATGGCAAAATCTACTAAACTTTTAGGGAAGAAATAATACCAATTCTACACAAATTCTTCCAGAAAATTAAAGATGAGGAAATATTTATCAACTTGTTCTATGAGAACAATGTATCCTTGATACTAAATCTAGACAAAGACATTACAATAAAGATAAAAGAAAACTAGGGATGTAAATGTCACAGAAGCATAGACACAAAAATTTTAAACACAATATTAACTAATTTAAATTAAATTTAAATTTAACATGTATACATCAAATAAAAAGGATAATATATCTGGATTAAACTCTCCAATTAAAAGACAGATTTTGACATAATGAATAAAAAAAGGAGAGACTTACTTTAGATCCAAAGGCACAAGTAGATTGTAAGTGAAAGGATGAAAACAGATATTCCTTACAAATAGTAATCAGTAGAGAACAGGGATGACTATACTAACATCAGATGAATTAGACTTTAAATTTTAAAAATTTACAAAAGAGAAAGAAAGACATCATATATTAATAAAAGGCTTACTACAGCAAGAAGATATAACAATTATAAACATTTACACACCTAATTACACACCATAAAAATATATGAAGAAAAAACCTGAGAATTGAAGGAATAGATAGTTCTACAATCACAGTTGGAGACTGCAGTATTGCACTCTCAATAATGTATAGAAAAATCAGACAGAAGATAAGTAAGAAAGTAGAGGACTCAACACCATAAACCAACTAACTCAAAAAGACATATAGAGAACACTCTACCCAAAACAACATCATAGACATTCTTCTCAAGTGATGAATAGGTGATATTTTCCAGGATAAACCATATGTTAGGCTGCACACACACAAAAATAGATATCACACAAAGTATCTTCTCCAACCATAATGGAATGAACTCAGCAATCAATAGCAAATGTAAAAGTGGAGATTGCTTAAAATCAAAACTAATAGCATTCACAGTAATGAAACAAATCAATTCATTCTATTTAGCAAAAATCCTGTGTCCACTTGAAACGTTGGGTTGGGTTATATTCTTTGTATTTTGGGAAATTTCAATGAATTTGAATTTATCCAATGGGTGCATTCACCATGGTGAATCGACTTGGGAAAATACACCTTGTGTAATAGATATAAGGTAATCAAGCCTGAGTAAAAGAAATGTGGACATGATCATAGTTCAAGACCTCAGTTACTACAACATAGAACAATGTCATATTTCTTCTGGGTAACTCCAGAGATAAGGATTAGGTCTTGGAGAGGTGAACTGTGATATAAAAATATTTCCCCCAACACAGTAAAATGGAAAGATGAGTTTTCTTAAGAAGCATCCTCATCTTGATGGTGTGTATAGACATTGGATGGCATTGTAGAGGATATCCTAGAATTTTGGTTATTTTGATCAATAATTTTTAAGATCTTATCCTACTCAATAAGATAAAAATGAAAGAACAAGCTACTTCTGTGATTAAACAAAATTGTATATATAATTATATGTAAGGATAGAGTAATGGATGACAGGTGCAATATAAAAACTAACCAAATTTATTGAATTTACTACTAATCAAGGATTCATGCATAATTTCAACTATCCCTACAGCTACACTATGAAATAGGTATTATCTTTATCTTCCTTTCTCAATAGGGGGAATGAGATGAAGAAAAGGTATAAATTGCCCAAGGATGCACAGCTAATAAGTGGTGGAATTGGAATTTGAACCCAGGCTCTTCTAATTCTATCTTCTTCAGAGCTCTGAATCACTGCACTTTACCGAGAATTTGTTGATAAATTTATTGATGTATTGGTAACTATGAATATAAGTGAAAGTTATAGATATAAAATAAAATAGAAAGGAAACATTAAGGAGTAAGTAATTCCTGGCTTGAGTAATGAAGGAAGAATTTAAGGGTATGATATTTGGATTAGGCCTTAAGGAACAGGAAGAACAAGAAGCTGGCTTTTCACGTGTGATAAATGACCCCCACAAAGCACAACTTTCTTTGACCTAGAGTAATGGTATAATGTGAATGGAACATAGTATAGAAAGATTGAAAATTGAGCTTGAAAAGTTTGCTGAACACAGATTTTTTTTTTTTTTTGACTTTAAAAGCAGAGATGTAGATTTTGGCTTGTTTTTTTAATAAACACCAGTTCATTGGGACAGTTTGAGTAAGGTGTAGACATGATGAAAAGCAAGATTTTAAAAGGAGGATACTGACACCAATCATTAGTTTTCACCTTCCTACACACTGGTGGTGTGTAGAAAATATTGCAAATATTGCAAATATTGTGGATACTGGACACTGGAAAATTCCATGCTCAAAGGATTCAGACCCCAGAGAATTGGGTGGCAGTAAGAATAGAAGAGAATGGCCAGAATTCTAAAAAAAAAATCAGGAAAGGAAGTAGAAAGAGTAAAAAATGCCTTACATCATAACACGTGGAATGCTGCTTTATTCTGATGTTGATCTTAAAGAGTAAAAAAAAATCTTGGGGCTGGAAATGTCAATAGCCTCAGCCTCACTGCCATGGCTAGTGTCATTTTTATAACATTGTCCCATCTCAGTTTGTTCGTTAACATGTCACTGATCCTCAAGCCTACCCATCTGTAAAGAAGAAACAGACTATACTATCCAAAGCAATCTACAGATTCAATGCAATCCCTATCAAACTACCAATGGCATTTTTCACAGAACTAGAACAAAAACATCTCACAATTTGTATGGAAACACAAAAGACCCCGAATAGCCAAAGAAATCTTGAGAAAGAAAAACGGAGGTGGAGGAATCAGGCTCCTTGACTTCAGACTACACTACAAAGCTACAATAATCAAGACAGTATGGTACTGGCACAAAAACAGAAATATACATCAATGGAACAGGATAGAAAGCCCAGAGATAAACCCATGCACAAATGGTCATCTTATCTCTGATAAAGGTGGCAAGAATATACAGTGGAGAAAAGACAGCCTCTTCAATAAGTGGTGCTGGGAAAACTGGACAGCTACATGTAAAAGAATGAAATTAGAACACTCCCTAACACCATACACAAAAATAAACTCAAAATGGATTAAAGACCTAAATGTAAAGTCAGACACTATTAAACTCTTAGTGGAAAACATAGGCAGAACATTCCATGACATAAATCACAGCAAGATCCTTTTGGACCCACCTCCTAGAGAAATGGAAATAAAAACAAAAATAAACAAATGGGACCTAATGAAACTTAAAAGCTTTTGCACAGCAAAGGAAACCATAAACAAGACCAAAAGACAACCCTCAGAAAGGGAGAAAATATTTGCAAATGAAGCAACTGACAAAGGATTAATCTCCAAAACATACAAGCAACTCATGCAGCTCAATATCAAAAAAAAAAAGAACACAATCTAAAAATGGGCAGAAGACCTAAATCGACATTTCTCCAAAGAAGATATACAGATTGCCAACAAACACTTTGAAGAAGGCTCAACATCATTAATCATTAGAGAAATGCAAATCAAAACTACAGTGAGATATCATCACACACCTGTCAGAATGGCCATCATCAAAAATCTACAAACAATAAATGCTGGAGAGGTTGTGGAGAAAGGGGAACCCTCTTGCACTGTTGGTGGGAATGTAAATTGACACAGCCACTATGGAGAACAGTATGGAGGTTCCTTTTTTAAAAAACTAAAAATAGGACTACCATACAACCCAGCAATCCCACTACTGGGCATATACCCTGAGAAAATCATAATTCAAAAAGAGTCATGTACCACAATGTTCATTGCAACTCTATTTATAATAGCCATGACATGGAAGCAACCTAAGTGTCCATCAACAGATGAATGGATAAAGATGTGACACATATATACAGTGGAATATTACTCAGCCATAAAAAGAAATGAAATTGAGTTATTTGTAGTGAGGTGGATGGACCTAGAATCTGTCATACAGAGTGAAGTAAGTCAGAAAGAGAAAAACAAATGCTGTATGCTAACATATATATATATGGAATCTAAGAAAAAAAATGGTCATGAAGAACCTAGGGGTAAGATGGGAATAAAGATGCAGACCTACTAGAGAATGGACTTGAGGATGTGGGGAGGGGGAAGGGTAAGCTGGGAAAAAATGAGAGAGTGGCATGGACATATGTACACTACCAAATGTAAAATAGATAGCTAGTGGGAAGCAGCTGCATAGCACAGGGGGAGATCAGCTCAGTGCTTTGTGACAAATTACAGGGGTGAGATAGGGAGTGTGGGTGAGAGGGAGACACAAGAGGGAAGAGATATGGGAATATATGTATATGTATGACTGATTCACTTTGTTATAAAGCAGAAACTAACACACCATTGTAAAGCAATTATACTCCAATAAAGATGTTAAAAAAAAAGAAGAGACAGCTAACTGTTGGCAAAATTCATTTTCCATCCTTCTGCAGGCATATCATTCTAGCCATGTATATGACTCCTTAGTTTGTTGACACTTTTGAGCCTCCCTTGTAGTTAGATGTGTCATCTGATTGTGCTATTTCCCATGGAAAATGAGTGGAAGAGATTTGTACTGCTTCAAGGTCTAAGGCATAAGGCATCTGAGGGATTTCCTTCAATTGTAAATCCATGGTGACTGGTCTCAACTATGAAGATGACAGCAAGTCCCTAAGCAACAGTGGAACAATAGGGAAAAAGGGGCCTTAGACCTTGGATCTTCACAGGAAGCAGCACCACCTTCTCACCTGAGGTGCTCACCTGGGAATGATATGTGAGATAGATAAATTCCTGAATACTCTGCACTAGTGTGAGCTCTTTTTGTTACATTAGCCTGGCCTCATCCAAATGAATTATGCCACCCTGTTTTAATATAGGAAGATGGCCTTTTAATGACAAAGGGAATGGAGCTCCCTGAACAAAATGAGAGTTATAGATACTTATATAACTGGTTGATGGGGAGAACATTATATACAGAAAATTGTATCTAGTTATTTCACCTCATTTGGAAAAATTCTGGTTAAATAGCCCTTGCCAGCATTTAACCAAGCAAGCAAGACTCACCAATAGGTGTGATGTGTGTAAATATATGTAATGTGTGCTCTTTGGGGATTTCAGATTCATTTTGTGTGAACATTTCAGAGTCTTTACTAACATGCATTAAGAATTCCTATGGAAGAGATCTTGTAGAGTGTTTCCCACATGTGTTGACCTTGGAACTATTTTCTTTTCTTTTGGAGTTTCTTGAGAGAAGGATGTTCCATATTCAACAGTGGAGTTTTTTCACCAGTAACTCAGGTCAGATTCTTATAATTTCATTCTCTTCCTTCCTCTGCCTTACTATAAATAGGGCGTGGGACATATATACTGGTTATCCTAGGCCTGTTTTCCCTGTGTAGTTATTAATAATGCCCCATTCATTCTAAAAAAGAGCTTAGGTTTGGATGACAATTTATATGGTCTCGTTTACCTCTAGGCAATTACAATCTAGTTTGGCATCTCTCTCTTTTCTCCTTCTCTTCCTTATTCCTTACTCCTTAGGTAAAGAAGTTAGTTTAATGGGATAACAATAGTTAATGCTGGATAGAAATTCACTGGATTTAAAGAGATAAAGTGAGGTTTTTGGTAGAAATAATGATTTCATATCCAAGGAAGCCAAAACAATACATTAGTTGATAATTTTAGTCAAAATTCCATCCCATTTAGTGAAAAAAGAAAGAAAATAACCACCCATATTAATTATGGAACTGTACTGGTAATTCAAGGACTATCAGAAGCAGCCAATAAAAATTTCAGGCTCCAAATGTCAAAAACCACCATATGAGGTATGAAAATGAGAAATCAGCAGAGTACATCAGAGCAGTAGGATATCAGCTGGGACCAAGCAAAGGATATTTCTGAAACTTTTTATGTAAGAAAGGACTTATTTTGGCATTATTAATTGATTCAACAAGTACATAGTGGACATTTAGCATATTCCAGAAAGTGTGCTAGGAAATGGGACTGGAGAAGCTAACTGAGACATGGCCTGGACTTTAAGAAGCTTATGGTCTAGTGAGGTAAGACAGATTATTACATGATGTGATAATTGTTTAACAGAGGCAAGAGAAGCTAAAATTTCAAGAGAGCCTGTGATCAACTAATATTATAAGAAATATCATTACCACTACTGTTATACTGATATTATTACATGTAAAGATTATCTGATGGGCCAGACTTCACCTGCACTATTTCAAGGATTTCTTCTGATAGTGGTATAATGTGAGTAGTACCCCATTTTACATATTAGAAAACTGAGTTTTAGGGAATTAAAATTACTTATACCAAAGGTCACAAGTGCTAAGTAATTGATTTTGAAGACTGAACGTTAAGTGGAGAAAGAACTTCTTCCTGTCTTATACTCTTTTGACTTGGCTATAGGAGCAGGAAGAAGGAAGTTTGGTTAAATTTGTATTAATGATAAGAAAAGAGAATATATGACCTAAGGACACTCCATAAGTCTGTTAGTCCCACAAATGTTAAGATTCAATGCTCTCTTTTTCAGACTTTTGAACATTTCAGGGTTATTTTTCTGCTCATTAAACAACTAATGCAAAATAATTACATTTCAGTTTTGGTAATATAGTCAGATTTATGCATATTTTACTATTGTCTCTAACATGGTACCCAGAAGCCACAGAGGCCACATTTATTTCATGGGGGAGGTGGGGTTTGTGCTAGAGGGTCATCAGGTGGAAAGCAACAATTTAAAAAAAGAGAGAGGCCCAGATTCCTCCTCACCCATGACTGCTGAGGAGAAAAAGGGCTGTGGAGCTCTTACACCTGTCTGCATCTGTGCTTCCACCTAGGAGCCCCTGGGAGAACTCTTGAAACCCACATCTAGCTTAATCGCATGCATTCAGAGATGCCCACAAATTTTTCAAAAGGGATGAAAAATGAAACCAAATTTTACATAATTGAAACAAGAACTGCCCTGCAGAACATTTAATTTTAATTTTTCAAGATTCTGAGAAATGCCAAAGTACAAATGAAGGAAGAACATGGTATTTAATTGAATTCAGTATTTATTTGAATAACACTGCAGAAAGCCTAAGTCACAGCAGGGCTTTGTGTATTTTGTAAAGGTAATGGGAACATATGTATATGTATAACTGATTCACTTTGTTATAAAGCAGAAACTAACACACCATTGTAAAGCAATTATACTCCAATAAAGATGTTAAAAAAAAAAAAAAGGTAAACCACCTCCATTTGTAACTGACTTTGCTGCGAGTGACATGCAGAGACGACTGACATCAGTAGCCCGTCTGTCCATAGGTGCAGTGAGCTGCTTTGACACTGTGTTGAGCTGAATAACTAATCACACTGGAATCTGAAAAACACAGTTCAGATGACCCATGCTAACAGCTGCAGAAAAACAGTTACCAACAGAAAGAAACTATGGATCGTCTCAATCAAAACAATAACAAATGCTGACACTAGCAAGAGGAACTCATCACCTGACATTTAAGAGTGTGGATAGACCTAGAATCTGTCATACAGAGTGAAGTAAGTCAGAAAGAGAAAAACAAATATCGTGTATTAACGTATATATGTGGAATCTAGAAAAATAGTACAGATGAACCTATTTGCAGGGCAGGAATAGAGATGACGATGCAGAAAATGGATGTGTGGACATGGCCGGTGGGGGGAAAAGGGAGGTGGGATAAATTGGGAGATTGGGATTGACATATACACACTACCATGTGTAAAACAGATAGCTAGTGGGAACCTGCTGTATAGCACAGAGTTCAGCTCGGTGCTCTGTGGTGACCTAGATGGGTGGGATGGAGGGGGAAGGAGGTCCAAGAAGGAGGGGATATATGTATACATATAGCTGATTCACTTCGTTGTACAGCAGAAACTAACACAACACTGTAAGGCAACTATACCGCAATTAAAAAAACGAAAACAGTGTGTGTTCACTGTGCCCATTCTTGAGGATGTTGATAATCATGTTATTAACTTAGTAGAGTCTGATATCTTGCCTTCTGGTAGTCACTCTCCCTAGATGTACATTAATCTAGTTCACATAATCTCATGTTATGGACTTTAGGAACTTTCTTTTTGAGAAAGAAAAAATTTTAGGATCAAGTAATTTGATTTTGTTACAAATGTTAAAAACAAACCAACAACAAAATAACTGTCCCTAACTTCTTTTTGCTTGTGCTGATGGATATAACACAACACTTCTCTCCAGCTTCCATGATTTCAGTCCATATAAGGTAGCATGGTACTTCTCAACACATTAGCATCACCTGGGAGCCCATTAGAAATGCACATTCAGGGGCTCCAGCTTGGATGTACTTAATCAGAAACCCTGGGGTCATTTCTGCACTGCAGAGGCCTCCAGTTAATTCTGATGCACACAGTGGTTCTCAGTGATTTTGAGAACCACTGCAGCTGCATAATGCTTAGTGGAGAAAAGCTATGATGATATGAAACTCACTAGAATGTATGGACAGCTTTCAAAATATCATACCTATGGCAGTAAAATATCTGCTTATCTACACTTGCCTCTCAAAATAAGATGCTATTTTTTTTTCTCCTAAGAGGATTGAGAAATGGAAGGGAAGGGTGAATGAAACTTGCATTTATTCAAGTCTGGTATGTTCCCAAATTTGTCCTAAGGATTCTCACTTTAATATCTCTACTCTTCACCAACAATCATATGAATCAATCGACTTTAATTTTATTTTAAGACCAGGAACCTGAGCAATTTCAACTTGTCCAAATACAGAGCTAGTACATTTCTATTCTGAGGTCAAAACTGAAATGCTTAAAGAAGTCAGATAGGTAATATAAATGAGTGAAAAAAGACCAGTAAATGACAAAAAGTGCAAATGTGATGGAAAAGGCAACAGATCCTCAGCATTGATTTTGGGGAAAATTAGAGAGTGTGGGGAACAATGCGTCTTCTAAAGACAGTATCTTCTAAATTTTCCTCCACTCTTCCAGATTGTAGTCAAAAGTATTTTGCACCTAATCTTGCCTGATCTGATTTGTTTTTCCCAGAAAAGACTAATATTAAATTTTACATAAAGTCTTCTGGTTTTTAACATTGATGTTTAAAATATGTACATTCAAAGTATTTTGAATACCAAACTAAACACATCTGCTGGCTGAGTGTGACCAGGTGGCAGCCTCTGATACATTATAACATCAAAACCAGTCTGCTTTCCCCAACAGTCTGTTTCTGACATCCCTGCTGTCTGCCAGCTTGATAGAAATACTATAGAAAACTCCCCTTTGGTATTTATTTTACATTTGTTCAGGCTCATGTCTAGTATTTCATCCCCTGGGGAAGAAATATAGACTTCTATTTCTAACAAAGTTCACTATGCTCAGCATATCAGGGTTTGCGGGGCAGCTGTCAGGGGGAAGGGCATCTAATGGGATGACTTCTTCAGTCCTCTGGACCAACAGAATATTTGTACCAGTATGCAGGTCTCCACACTGGCAAGACTCATTCCTATCTCACTGTCAACCAGCAAGAGCAGCAATCAATATTTCTGTAATTACTATGCTTCCTCTTTGACATAGCTAAAATCCAGTCCTGTGCTGGCTCTGCAAACAAAGCTTTTCTCAATTCTTCTTTTTAATCCTTCTTTACATATTTATTAGACCATTTTGGACCGCTCCATGCAAACTGGCTGAGAGTAACCAGCAGAATGAGCCCCACTGCTGCCTGCTCTCCCTGGACTATCAAACCATCAGTGGAGATTGGACAGGTCCTGATGAAATAAATGTTGGCTGCTGACTCTTCCAATTTTGCTGCATTCTTCCATGTCACTAGTGCAGGCTTGTCCAAGATTGAGATATTTGCAAACTGTCATCTTTCATAAATATCTGCCTTGAGTGACACTTACTCCCTCCAACACTTCTCTTTGAAATGCACCTGGCAGGCTGTTAGCCTGAGAAATTTCATTGCTTGTGATATGTGATTAGCAAAGAGATGTTTCCTCCTCCTGGTTCCTATGCCTTCTCTCCCCCACCCCCCATCCCACCCCTCCTTGACCTTTCCCCTTTCTTGTCTTCTTCCCACCACCTTTGGAAAAGGCTTGAGTCACAGCTCTAAAATGCTAAAGACAGCAAATTGGTCAGAATTGTTAGGATGCTAACTCTAAAAACACTTTTGTTCAACTTGCCAAAACTACAGTGAATTGTAAACAATCTAAAGTTTATCAAAGCTTTTCAGGTTAATTTAACCTCCTCTTAACATGCAATCCTCTAAAATCTTCAGGGGGGATCTCCGAATGTTAATATGTTTACAGGAATGGGTCTTGTCTTCTTTTTTCTTTTTTCTTTTTTTTTTTTTTTTACATCTTTATTGGAGTATAATTGCTTTACAATGGTGCGTTAGTTTCTGCTGTATAACAAATGTCCTTTTGTCTCTAACCTCCAACAGAAAGGAAAACAGGATGTTTTAATGACAAAGTTAGTGACAATATTTAATATCATGTCTGTAGCCTGTTTTTTTAAGGAATGTTGTAAGAGCCCCCTGCAGCAGCCAACCATGCCACCACATCAAACTCAAATCTCCAACTGGAAAAGGATCACTACATTAAATGGAATTACCCCTTATTAGAAATGAATATATAAAGATTACAGGATAATCAAACATTCTCCGTTCCTATTATATCTGATCATATTTCCCATGCATAATTTATCTGAAAGAGGTTTAATATCTTAATGTAGGATTATTTTTTTATATGTTTGGATAGGAGAAATTTTAATCAGTAAGATTAAGAGAAATTCTAATTTTCAGTATAATCTTGGTAGGTTTTTAAAACCCATAAAATATAATTTAGCATATAAAACCTTTAACAACGTTATTTTGCTGCAAAATTTTGCAGTATTTCTATCTATTATCAACTGAAAATTATTTTAAATCTAGTAATTAATTAATCAGTTTTCTCTCTAGGTTATAAGAGAGTTATAAAATACAGTTTTGCTCAGTTATCAAAAGATATAAAAACAAAAGTACAGTTTTGGTCAGTGTATCAAGTTGTAGTGTCTTACAGTTTTGATTTTCAATGCAAACTTGTGCCAAAAACAATGTGATGAATGTAATATTATACTATACTGTATACTATACTAACTATACTACATTATAATATGGCACAGTAATACGAGGTATATGCTAGAATTAGCTTGATTTCCACTAGAATTTTCTCATTTGCTATATAACAATTATTTATATAATGTGATTAACAAGTAATTAATATAAGCTTATATGTCTTACAATATGCTTTTTTTTTTTTTTTTTTTGCGGTACGCGGGCCTCTCACTGTCGTGGCCTCTCCCGTTGTGGAGCACAGTCTCCGGATGCGCAGGTTCAGCAGCCATGGCTCACAAGCCCAGCCGCTCCGCAGCATGTAGGATCTTCCCGGACCGGGGCACGAACCCGTGTCCCCTGCATCGGCACGCGGACTCTCAACCACTGCGCCACGAGGGAAGCCCACAATATTCATTTTTAAATTTATTTTTAGGCTTTTCAATTTTTATCATATATGAGTAGATATTTATTTTATGGGCTATGATATATTTTAATTATATTTTTGACTCATATTAGACAATTATGGATTTAGAGTGAGCAATTGATGGAAACTTAAGGAATCTTTCATTTGATCTCAGAAATATAACTTAATCATGCTCTGCAGATAAAACTTAGGAATATCACTGGAAAAGAAACATTCATAAACATTAATTAATTTTCCCATGTCTCTCTCATTGTTTATAGAGATATTTTATCATATCCAATTAAAATTTCCATATTAACAGGTAATTTCTTTTTGGTTAATTCTATCCATACTAGATAACAAAAATGAGATTTCTAACTAAGAAGTTACATTCAAATGAGAAATTTTGGAGTTTCAGTCATTGATCATTCTAAGCACTGTCACAAATTTTACCTCATGTATTCCTCACAATCACTCCCCATGGAAAGTAAGTACTACAAATCCCATTTTGTAAGTATTTAAACTCTACTTCAGAGACTTTAAGAAACTTACCTTCAATGAAAAAAATATGCATATGGCTGGCTAGCAAAGGTGGGCAACAGACCTGGCTTCCTGATCACCACACCTAGGTTTTCATACTTCTCAACATAATTCCTTTCTTATTTTCTTTGGAATAATTGGCCATCATTACTGTGCCAACTCAGCACGGTACAAAAATCTAGAGCTCTAGCAATTCTAAATTTTATGTATACATATTAATTTACTTTTAATCAAATTTGAGGCTTTCTAAAGCCTGTACAATTTTTAAGGCTTTATTTATTTATTTAGATTAGTCTTAGTTTCACAACAAAACTGAGCAGAAAGCACAGAGATTTCCCATATTCCCCTGTCCCTACACATGCCTTGCCTCCCCTACTATCATCATCTCTCACCAGAGCAGTATGATTGTTACAACTGATGGACCTACATTGATACATCACAATCACCGAAAGTTGGTAGTTTACATTAGGGTTCACTCTTGGTGTTGTACATTCTATAGGTTTGGAAAATATATAACGACACATTTCCATCATTATAATATCATACAGGGTGTTTTCACTGTCTTAACAATTCTCTGTGCTCCACCTTTATATCCCTCCCCCACTCCCCAACCCCTGGCAATCACTGATCTTTTTACTGTCCCCATAGTTTTGCCTTTTCTATAATGTCATACAATTGTAATCATATAGTATGTAGCCTTTTCAGATTAAGCTTGTGTATTTTTTATCCCTCCAGGATTTTGTCTTTGAGAGTTTGATGGTTCTAATACACATTTTCTTGCTAAACCCCCGAGGATGCAAGACATGAACATAATCTGTTTACAATGTGCAATAACTGGTCTAGTGATAGTTATTCATTGTTTCTAGACATATATGATGAAGTTATATGACCACCTATCAGGAATAGCAGAGAAGTGATTTCTGAACCAAAAAAGGAGGTGACAAATTTAGACTTAGATAGCTTCTGAGATCCTTCCAACTCTATGACTGTAAGTCTATAGGAAGGTACGTTTATAATTTTCCTTCATTAATCCATTAATAAAACTTGCATTTATATATTTCATAAAGCATTTCCCAATGATTCAGTGGAATTTTTATGCTACTGACTTGAATTTCCAGTAGTAATTTAGATACTTAAAAATTTTAGTCTCCATTTATTTGTCTGACTTGGAAGCACTAAAAGACTCTGAATGAAGGCAGAACAAACTTCTCCTACAGTGAATCATCTCCTACAGTAAATCAATGATAAACCCATTAAAGAGATCCTTTTTTGTCTGTCCTTATTTCTTTCAATTTAATTCTGAGATTTGTTATTTAATAATTATCTGTGTATCATAGAAATGGCATATGTCAATTCAATGATGAATTTCCACCAACAATGAGGCGAGTATTAGAATATACCCTTTGAATATACCCTTGAGCTATCATCAACCTAATAATACATGCTTATCAACTGCCTTCATTAGTGGACTTTAATTAGTCATTTTGTAATTTTGTTGTTCATTTTTCTTGGAAGTTACTCAATCCAGTTTTTAAAACTTGAGCATTTTGCTTCAATGTGAAAAGCCAAATGAGGAAAATACCTCTTTCAATTTTCTTGTTCAGAAATCACCTCATAAAAATATGACAAATAATTTAAGAATATTTAATATGATGACATTAATGATTGGAAGAAGGGCCATAGTCTCTCTAGCAAGTTACTTCACATCAACTAGACTGACACTATCTCTGGACTGATAGTTCGAAGTTGATTTAAAAAGTTGAGACCACTACGATAATTTTGCCTGGGTTGCTAGCTAGCAAACATTAAAAGGCCTTTTTGTCTCCACTCTTCACAGACTGAAGGAGTAAAGGCAGTGTTACTTTAGGAGAGGAAAAACAAACAAACAAAACAAACAAACAAAAACCAAAACAAAACCTCAAGTTGTTACTGAACACAGGTTTGGCTGCTCCCACTCATAAGCCAGTAATTTGAGAGTCAAGTGTCAGTAGAGAGGAAAGGTGCTGTAATCAGAAAATTTGGCAACCTGGGGAGAAGTTGGACTTGTGTCATGAGACCAACTCCAAAGATTCTGCTCAGCCATGACAGTTTTCAAAAGGGAAAATGGCTGGGGGGAGGAAGAGTCTCAGTGAGTCATCTAGGCAGGGGGTTAGGTTCTGCTTCATTCTCCGTTGTGTGCAGGCTGCCTGACTCTCTCTTCAGATGTTATATTACCTGAGTGATCTGCCTGCAGGATTGCTTAAGGGCGCTGTTGGGTGTGGGGAACTAGTCATTTTTTTAACTGCTTAATTCTTCATTCTTACTTCTTTTTATTAGGAAAAGAATAAACAGGTTAGACAAGTCATGGTGTGCATTCAGGAGAGCACAAGTCAGGAGTTACATTAAGTTGCCTAGTGATCTCATTCCTATAATTAGGTTCTTTCAACGTTAGAAGGGAATGGAAATGTGCAAATGGGAAAGGGGCAAAAAAAAGCTGCTTTCAGTGGTTCTTTGAAATGCTGTTTACCAATGTTAGTCAAGTTTACCTAAAACCTTTGACATAATAATTAACTTGTTTATTGAAAAGTAAGCTGAGCAACTGAAGCCACTGATATAGGAAGAATGTTTTCCCCACGTCTTTCAGCTAAGAGAACAATGAAAATTGGGTAGAAATCACAGTGTAAGTTTAGCATTTTGGTTGACCCAGAATAGCCCTTCATTTCATATTAATTGAATAAAGAAATAAATTAATCAATCAAAGCATGTTTTGGAATTCCTGATTAGTTAGAAAATGTCTTATGTACCATTTCATTTTATCTTTCAATACTGTATCAATTTTACTTTCAATTCATGACCATGTTTATTTGTAGAACATCTACTGCATGAAAGGTTTTTCATTATGTGGCAGAGTGGATATAAGAATAAATGAGCACAGTTCTTGACCTCAAGGAGCTTACAGAATAACATTTATTTTTCTTTAATAGGGTATAGTCAATCTTGAAAAGAATCTGAATTCTACTGCACAAAAAATATCAGCTGTAACTGTGGGGTAGTCTCTGGACTCATGAGTTTGCAACCTGTTTCTTTTGTGAGTCCATTGTTATCAAATAGCACATTTGATATTTATTTTGCAATGAAAATCTTCAATGCATTGCCTGTATTTGGAAATCTCATTTGTAGATGTAGCCGCCTGATTTCCAGTGTCCACATGGATCCTGACTGCATGCCAAATAATGTTTAGGGCCAATGAAATTCATTAGGACTATTACTTATGGCATGATTTTAGGGGAAGAAAAAGTCCTTGCCCAAGAATAAACCTCATTTCTTGCCTTTATCTGGCTTTCTGAGTCACCAACGAAAAGTTTTAAGTGTCTGATCTGAATGCATAGGGATACCAGATGAACTCCAGGGTCCCTTCTTGCTTCGTATTTTGAGATATGAATGCTCCCATAATTGTCCATTGTTTAATGTATTTTGCTTGCATAAAACTGCAGGCATACTGCTTTATTCTTACTGCTATGCCCCGTACATTGGTGCTTGTTTTGGTGTGAATAGGCCACTCTGCTAATCTGAACTTGTATTGTCATTCGAAAACATGCACTCCTAGTTTTACAGTAATGTGATTATGAGTCTCAAATCTATCTCTGTGTATGTAGAGGCACTTTACATCTGAATACCTCTTCCCCAACACACAAACACAGACATACACAAAGAAGCACAGGTATGCCATTTCTCCTCCAAGTTAATCAAATTTAAAGGGTTGACTAGGAAGTAAATTCAACATCATGGGAGAAATGTCTGCCCCTAAGAACACAAAAAAGACTGCTCATTCACATGAAAAGTGGAATGAAATCCCCAGAAAATTATATTTCAAGCAACAGTTCATCCATTACCATTATTAGACTTGAAACTTTGTTTCCTGTTCTTTTGTATTTTTCCTGGGTTATTTTCTCACTTGTGATGAAAATAAACATAAAAACAAGGAATACAGATATAATGTAATATTTTTCTAATGTTTTCAATTAAGCAGCAGCTGTTGTTACCAAGCTGTCATCTCTGTTGCTATGGGGGTTGTGTGTCTGTGCCAGCGTAGGACTGGTTACTTTAATATACTCATCCTATTGCTAGCGCTGTTATACAGAATCTCTGTTAATATTATTAACCTAGTAGGGTTCTGAAAGGGGTTCTGTCTTCTTTATTAAATCTGCTCATAGTTGGAAGCTCAAGATTTCTTTATATGAAACTGAAGAAGATCTCATGTGTCAGATGAGACTTACAGGACAAAGAGAATCCAAGACTTCAGAATCTTGTTGGTGTTTTGAGATGCACTGAGTCTGCTCTAATGTCTTGGCTTCCCTAGTATAACTGAGCACAGCATAGTTCAAAGGTACCTATAGTAAAGCAAGTACACATCTTTCAGAGCACAGTGGATGACAGCCCTCACTCTATGTGTGCAGTGTTACCCTACAGCAACGGACCTCCCAGAGAACAGATATAATTCAAGAGCTAAACTTCATTGATCCAGCTCTTGGCACAAAGTCTGGTATACCAGAAGATCTGTTAGAAAACATCTTTGCTGAATGAATGAATTTGTTGAATGAACTTTGTGTTATAACCCAGCCTTTTAGCTTCTTTGAAATGGTGAGTAATTCTTTCCTCACCCTCAAGCTCTTGCCCCTTCACCTAGACTTGTAAAATCCAGAAAGTAGCAAACTGCTACATTCATGAAAGGATAGACTTTTTCCTTTAGCCTGGGCTTTTTTAATCCCCAGGTCCCCCAACACATTTCAAAACTGACACAAGGTATCTCTTTCCCATCCCACAGTAAAGTGAGTCTCACTGGGTTTTGAGGGTGCAGATTTAGTATCTAAGAGCTGGTCTGTTCTGTCCTTCAGCTGAACAAAGAAACCAAGGTAAAGCCTCAGATAAAATACTGGGAGATAGAAGTGATAGACTTTATACTTGACATCTTTTTGTGACTGGCTTGCCACTCACTGAGAGCAGGAGTTATGCCTTATGCTTCTTTATACATCCTATGTTGTCTTGCATAAAACAAATGCTTAGTAAACATTCATTGTGTGAAGTAAGAGAAGAGGTTGTAGGGGTACCGCCCATACTGTCCTACTTTTCTTTGTGGCCACAGTCACTAACATTGTTCCAGGCTTCTCAGCCTTTACCTTGGCCATTTAAAAACAGCTTTCTTGCTTTTTGTAGTTTCCTTTTGGTTTCAAAGCACTTGAAGACATAATATAATTTTATCACTGGAACAAATCTTGTGTCTGTAAGTGTTTTATGAACAAATGGCTTTCCCTACACTGGTTTTTGATAGACCATGGCTAGGACTAAGTTTCCTGAATGTACATGGGACTGTGAGTGAGAAATCAAACTTTGCTGTGATAAGGCCCGCTTCTGTGCCTGTTTGTTAGAGAAGAATAACCTATAGTTTTTCCTGGCTAATACAGTTTTTCTCAACCACACTATTTTGTTATTTATTCATAATATTTTTGTACTTTAGTTAGTTCTATGTCATCTGTGTCTTTATATCTGTTCTTGCCTACCAAGTATATAACCATTAAGAAAAGTGATTAGTTTAAAATATCTCTGCCTAACTAGAGATATAACTATAGGTAAACAGATGTTATTAGCCAAAATCCCTCTATTGTAATCATCTTTAAATATATTAAATTCACTTATGAATTTAATTCTGTCCTATTCTCCTTCAAAGTACTAGAGTGCATTTGAAGATAATAGAAACAGGAACAATAGCTTGAGGTAAGTTGGACTTGGTTGGTTCCCAGGTCCACTTATTAATCTGTGTTAATGAGCTAAATATCCAAGTTTCAAGTTTTCTCTTCTGTAAAATGGGAATGATCCTATTGTATCCTTACTTTATGGAATTAGGAAATCAGAAGAAAGAATATATGTAAACACTGTCTGTATAGTGTAAAGCCCTATATAAATATAATGTCATATCTTATATTTCCTGTCTTCTCTCCTTCCAGCCACATAGTGAGAAGTTAAAGGTGGTCCTGTAACTTGCTATGGCCAATGGAATGAGAGCCAAAGCAAGACACGCCACTTCTGGGCAGAAGATTTAAAACCCAGTGATTGATTCTTTAGTCCTTTTTATTTGCCATGGTATGCAGCAGTGGTCCAGATGGTAGTTGCTCCTTCAACAAGGACATAAATTTCATCTCAGAATAAGTGGTGGCTTCCTGTAGTGCTAACTTGTAGGTTGTTAGATTGCATTCAGAGTCAGCTGGGAGAGTGAGGTGATTGATTAGTAGTGTCGGTCAAGAGTGAGGAAAGTGACCTAATACAAATGCTATTGTACTCACCAAGCAGGAGTCCACAACCTGCTTTTTAAAAATGGGAAGCTGAAACCCAAAGATCAGTGACTTGTTTAGGGTTGCATAGCCAGACAAGGGTAAAGTTGGAATATTATTATTTATTTATTATTTGAGCTCTCTGCTTCCATTAGAATGTAGAGGTAGTTTAGAAGATAAGGTATGTATGTGTATGATCATATAATTTGAACAGAAGTAGAAGGCTTACAGTCAAGGAAATTGAAAGGAGCAAGATTGCTAAATGCAAAGTCTGCGGGTGTGGTTATTGTGACTAAGTAATGTATCTAATTCTGAGGTTCCTAGAAGTCAAGTTCCTTCTAAGTTATTTGTGCTTAAATTTAGCTTTAGCTCTCTTCAGTAACTCACTTTATCATGTGCCTGAACAGAGAGATACAATTATGAGTTTGACCTAGTTTTACCAGAAAGGACTGTAAAACCAGTGGTGTCAAAAAAGCAAGGGAGCCTAAGACTCAAGAATGAGTTAGCTGGAAGTTACTAGGTCATTCTAAAGCTGGTTAGCATACCTGTTCCTGAGGAAATATAATTCAAAACCTCATTGAACTTGTGGGTTATTTAACAATATTTGTTGAGTTTTGAAAGGAGCACAGTTACCATTTTAGCAACTGGAGAATGGTTCAGTCAGTAGCTCCACAATTCTGCTGCTGTGCTAGATTCAGGAGGATGCTCAGAACCTGCCAATTAAATGACAATCTCTTCTCCTTACCATTCTGATGGCCTGTCTCAGGGAATTCAACTTCAGCAAAGCTGCAAACAAGCCTCAAAATTTGTGGAAAAAAAGTGTTAGAATTGGAAATAAGCCCATCATCACCTCAATGAAACAACTGACTCAATTTATCATTAACCAAATTTAGTGTACATTTTTAAAAGTTAAGAATTCTTCAAAAAAACTTAACACAATACTATTATAAAACCTAAGGAAATCAATAATAATTTCTTACTATTATCAAGTATCTATCAGTGTTCATATAACCTTAATTGTATCATAATTCTTTTTTAGGTTGGTTGGTTGAAAAGAGTATTCTCCCAAAAGACATACAGCTGTGGAATCTCTCTCTCTCTCCTTTTTTTTTTTTTTTTTTTTTGTTGTTGTTGTTGTTGTGGTAAGAATACTTAACATGAGATCTATCTTCTTAACAAAATTTTCAGTGTACAATACAATATTATTAACCATAGGTACTATGTGGTGCAGCAGATTCTCTAGAACTTATTCATCTTGCATAGCTATGCAACAGCATGGATGAACCTTAAGGATATTAGGCTAAGTGACATCAGCCAGTCACAGAAGAACAAATCATGCATGATTCCACTTATATGAGGTATAGAACATAGTCAAACATATAGAAGCAAAGTAGAATGGTGGTTGCTAGTGGCTGGGGGGGAGGAGTAAAGGGGAATTGTACAGTATATTTCAATCTATAGATTTCTCTCCATGTATTTTTTCCTTACAATTTACCTTTGATGAGCCTGCTATTTTTTTTCCTATAAAATTTTCCACATTCAGAAGTTTGCTAATTTTATCTTTGTTCTCTCATGTCTGTATTTCCTGTTCATAAGTTGTTGGATCAGTGGATGATCAGATTCAGGTTCAATTATTTAGCAAAAAATATTTCATAGGTACTACCATGCATTACCATCAGGAAACACATAATATCTAGATGTGTGTGTGTGTGTGTGTGTGTGTGTGTGTGTGTGTGATGTTTGCATTTACCTATTTATTTTAAAATTTCCTGTCACCTCTCACCTAGGGGTAAATTTACCCCTCTGGGGAGTAAGAGCCTCTAAGATCTTATAGCTGATAACCAGGTAGACTTTTCCAACCAAACAAGTGCTTGTGCCAAGTTGAGTGATTTCTTATAAATTAATAAGGAAATTTCCCAGTAATAGGAAAAAATAATCACACCGATGTACAAACAATGTTGATTCACTCACTACAAACACTCTTTTGCTATTGATTAAGGATTATAGGTAAAAAATAAATAAAATAATGCCAAAACTTATCATTTATTGAGCACTCATTATATTCCAGAGATTGTTCTAAGCTCTTTATGTGAATTTACATTTCCTTCCTTTTTAATTCTGATAAAGTTTTCCAGCCAGGATTTCTTCATCTACTTACTAAGGATTATTGAGTAACTACTATCAACCAGGCACAGTTCTATGAACTGGGTTCATAAAGGTTCAATCACTCACCCAAGGTCACAGACAGGATTTAAATTGTAGGGGATTGATTAAATAGGCTGAAGTATATCCACACAGTGGAATGCTATACAACTATAACAAGAAAGGAGACATTATTTTCAAATCCTTGTGTGGCTGATCTTGTGTGGTTCATCGTTGTGTGGTTAAGGAAAGAAAGAAAATTGGGGCAAAGTGTTTATAGCATTTATATCTTAGACATCGTAGTACTTAAAGAAGATGAAGGGTAAATTAAAACCAAAAAGAGGAAAAAATATACTTAGAGCTAGAGGAGGGATAGAGCAAGGTGAGGGGATAGGAGAGGTAGTTAGTCTTCTTTAATCATATTTATTTTGCAGCCTTGTAAAAGGATGGAATCACCTCTAGGGACAATATCATGGAACAGAAGAGAAAGGGAGAAACTAGGAGAAGGCAGAGCTAATTAAGTAAACAGGATTTTAATATAATTAATTATTATAATTTAGACTGCTATAAACATTAATTATAATTATTATATTATATTAACTTTGTATAAATATGCATTATGTATTATTTTATATTAAATTAATATTCTTGGAGAGACATGGAAAATGATACACCCATAAAAACACAACCATCCAAAAGCCTGAGAAATTTCACATTTTCTTATTACTTAAAACATTAAGTAAATAAATAGGTAAATGGCAAAAGGACACAAATGAAGAGAAATTAATGAGCTCAAGGTTCATTCTGAGGTGTTTCTACGAGAACACAGTGCAAAAGAATAAAGCAATGAAAAAAAATATTGAAGAAAATTTAAGAAATCCTTGGAAATCTTCACTTCCTTTAACAAAGAGTTCAAAAGGAGCAGGTAGAAACTATTGGATGGAGGGAGGAAGTACTTGAAGCAACAGTGAGGGAATATTCCCCATGGTTAAGAAAAGACAGAGCCGCCCACTTTAGGGGCTCACCCAATTCCAGAAAAAAAGAACAGGAGGGAGAATATATATATATATACATACATACTCTTAACACACAACAGATAATACACAAAAGAAAAGGAATCCACTATTTGTGCCTGGCCTTTCCTACGAGACCAGATAAGCACAAGTCTTAGTTGTTGGTGCTTCACCATGGCACTCAGCATAAAACCTGCTATCTAGCAGGGGATCAGTCAATGCTTATTATAGGAAGAGTGCATAAAACCAGAAGACTGAAGCTCTGAAGACAGCCTCCATTGATTCATATCTTGCTGTGGGACTGGTGGCCTCCTTCCAGCGAGGGACCATCACAGTACAGGTGAAGATACATTACAGGGGGTCAGGAAGCATGGCTCTTAGGTTTGGTCTTCCCATCAAATAACTGTGTGACTTTGGGCAAATTTCTATCCCCTGTTAAGCTCCCATTTCCTTGCCTATAAATATAGGAGTTGAATTTGACAATCTCTGAAGTCCATTCTAGCTTTATTCCGTCCATGTCCAGTGAAGCTCATCCGCTCCTCCAGCTGTTATTTTTCACAAAGTTTTACCCACCTGTGAAGCTGCTTTGATATGGCTGCCAGCATGCTTTCTTCCAATTTTAGGGGATTTTCTTTCTTACTTTACTAGACAATCCATGTTGTTCAAGGCTGACTCTTCTTAGATAAGTGTCAAGCAGTTTCCTTAAGATTCTGTGCTGACGAAAAGTTTTACCTCATGTAACTTGGGAATTTCGCCAATGGAAGATGTCTGTTTAAAAAAAAAACACAGCTAACAGTGCGTGATGCTTTTCCAATGCTCAGAAACTAAACGCTATTGCTTCTCATCCACTAAACTACGCATTAGGGCCCCTCTCGCCCTTTGGCTATCTTTCCATCTATTTATGATTCTAGATGTAGAGGTGTAATGGCATGTTATCTTTTAAGGTCATATTTCATGTTGATATGATTCTACAAGAATAGAGAAAATGATTGAGTGATTGCTTACTGAGTACCTTCTATGTGCCAGACACTTTCATGATGAAAGTCTTTGGCAGCTTGGGGAGGTAGGTATTATTTCTTCTTTAGAGGTACTGAAATTAAAGGTCAGAATGTTAGGCATTTGGCTCACCAAAATTTCTTCTCCATCCTCCCTCTTCAGAGCTACAAAGTTGCAGTGTGTCCTCAAAATGATAATTCCCAGTAGGGGAGCCCTTGTTCTTAACACTTAGGAGAGAGCAAGGCTCTAGATTTAAATAAACAACTTTCTCTTGTATGGTTTCTTACCATGGACTGTAGCACATTTTGAATATCACTTAAAACATTTCTTTGACCAATATCAAGATGGCATTTAACATAACAAGATAAGCATTGTTTTTTTCAGTGAAATCTGCCTAACAATTTCTTTCTAACCTGTAGGCATAGAGCCAAGACCAGAAAGGGTCCCTGTAAGAAAAACTTTTACACAATCCGTGCTCTTGTCTGTAGTGTTCTATTTTCTGAGTGATTTGGGGAGCCCATCTCCATTCCCTTATTTTAGGAGCTATTGACATGGTGTGCTCAGTTTCTGCTTTAAATTTCTTAAGTGTGGACCATGTTTCTTTAACATGATGCATTCTTAATGCTTTTTGTTTTAAAATTGGATGATGCCTCTTGACACTTTGATGAGTGATGCCATTTTGTGTCTGATCAATGTGTTGCAGCTATTTAATAAAGTCCAGAAACAGGTGAGGCATGGTTCTCAACATCCTCCAAGAAGATCATCTTAAATTTTTGTCGATGTTGGTGAAACAGAAGTAGAGACAGGTCAGGTTAAATTTCTTCACCGCAGAAAGACATTAAAAGAGGTTTTCTAAGTTACCTCACCTTTAATAAAATGAAGTCATCTTATATATTAATATATTAATATTACAGTTGGATTTAAACTCATGTAGACCGAGCTTTACTTAATAGCTAAATCAAATTGAATCTCAGATTTTATTAGTGATAAAATGACAATAAAACAGGTCTGGTCAGTAAAGATAATAACTTGATTCAGTACTTTGGGTGTAAGTGTTTAAGGTTTCCATGATAAAACTGTAATTTTATACCCCAAAGTGTGTTAATAACATTAAGTGAGGTAATAGGCAAAGTGCACTGACAATGCAATACCCGCAGGACCACAGTAATAGAAATAATTTATAATGTATCAGCAATAAAATCTTTAATGTTATCTCAATTCAGGCCAGGCACATAACTGAAGTTTCAGATAACACATGTCCCTTCCCTCCCCCTGCTTTGGACACAAGCGTTAACCTAAAATAATTAAGAAAATGGTTTTCAGAGTGCAGAACCCTATCACAATTATGGGCATAATGACCAGCCTATTAACTATTTCCACCCCAATCCATTTATGTTTGATTGATAGAACTTGATTCCAAAGTTAGTAAGTAAGCATTTCTAAAAATAATCCTCTGAAGTCTTATAATTCACTCTTGGCTTTCTTTATTTCAAACAGAACCCATTTCTATTTTGACTTATACAAAGGAATATTTTTGAAGACAGAAGAACTGGTTATTTGTATGACCATAAAATTACTTTATTTTGTAAAATCCTAGTTCAATGGTTTTATGGCTCAGAAACTAGTCCCACAAATTGTATCTTTCTAGAATCAACCAAAAAAGAATGTTTTTCTAACGATCAAAAATTAAACAATTTTATTGGGTGACTTTACTCACTGTAACTTATATGAGGAGTATATCAGCTGATAACAACTTGCTCCACAGTGTGTGCACAAGGCCGTGATTAAAGAGCTAATCCATAAAGCACAGACCTCATAGGACACTAGTTTCCTGCATGGTTTAAAAGTACATTTATAAATAGATGGGAAATCTTGAGATTCAGTTCTTATAGCTTCATCCTGTGTTTTTTGAGTCCATTCCAAATATTCATCTCATTGACTCTATAATCTATGGAGGAAGCCCCAGAAATTTCATGCTTGGGTATTCAAACTAACTATAATAATGGTAACGATCATCATAATAACCTATGTTTACTGAGTTTACTTTGAACTGACTTTAAATGACTAATTTGATGTCTTAAAAATGCTGTCATTATCCCAATTGTGTGTGAGAAGAAACTGTTAAGGAAAATCCTAAATTACTCCACCAAGCCCTTGGGCAGTAGGTGGCCGAGTCACTAATGAGGTAAGACTGTTTCAATTTAGAGGTGATGTTGCTGGACCACACATCACACTGCTTGGCTGTCTGTTACAGAAGCTGTTTCACAATTCTTTGGGTAAATGGCTTTAAAGATAAGGTTATCATACCTAAAGGTAACAGAAATACCTTTCATAGGTGACACTCTTAGCAGGAAATCCATAACATCTTCAAATACTAGTTTGCCTATTGATTATCTATAAAAGGTGGAATGCATAGAGAGCATATGGAAGGCTAGGGGAAGATCTCCAGAAACACATTCTATCAGCCTTCCTGACACCTTGTGTCTATAAACTTCTTTTTACTTTCAAAGGGCCTTTGCCTCCAGGTACAACCCAAATGCTGGGGCTGATGGTCCATGGGAGGGACAGCAGAAACACAAAGTCAATTGTGCAGAAAGTTCAGCAATAAATCCACATCCTGGCAGTCTTACTCAGACCTTCTTTGTCTCCCCCACTCTCACCCCACCATGAACCTTAGTCCCAGGAAAGAAGGATCCTACTCATATATCCCAAATGCTGAGTTTCTATCCAGAGGGCTTTCCCAGAACTTTGTTTATACAAGACTGCAACTCTGCACTCTCAAACTGTGCTTTCTCTTCCAGAGAAATGGAACTGTGCTCTTGGGTCTAAGGCCTAGAACTTGCCTGTTGCCAAATGTCTCTAATTGCTGCTTCTGGACTGCTTGCATAAATGTTTGCATGTTGTCTGATGAGGTGATGTTGATAATATAATAACTTCTCTTTGTAATCTGGCTATGTTCCTGGTCCTATATCCTGCTGCTCTGCATGGAGTTTTCTCTTTAGTTTTAGAGCTGGATCTTTCTCTGGAAGATGGAGGGATGGGTGAGAGTGAGCTGATTGACTCTAGTTCTTATAATGAGAGTAAGCTGAGAGGAATCCAAGGAACATGGCTTTGGTCAGACACATGAGCTCAAACCTGGATCTGCCACTTATTTTCTGAGGGACCTTGGCAAACTCTGAATCTGAGTTACTTCATCCTTAAAATGGAGATAATAATCCTTACCTCTGAGGGCTGCTTTGAGGTTGACATGTTTGGTGATTAGCACATGGTGGATATCCCCATCCTGGTGCTTCTCATCTTTTTCCTCCAGTTTTCTGGATCTCATGGTCTGAAGCCACCCACTGGCAACTGAACTCTCAGGCACTGTTACAGATTAAAACCCCTCCACTAAGGAGATAAGTGATTCTGAGCTAACTGCAGCCTAGCCCTGGGATTTGGAATCTAGAAGCACAGGGTATAAAAGTTCATGCCACATGACTTGTTCATAAGACTCATCTGAATGCAACTATCAACATGGAAAGCCAAAATGAAAGAAGCAAATCATTCATAGATTTCTTCTTCTTTTCAGAATTCTGTGGCCTGAACTGAAGCTCCAAGTGTTGGTTGGTAAAAACTCTGTGCTGACTATGCAGTGTCCACTTCCCATTGATTCAGCCTTCGAGGAAACATGTGAGCAAGTTTAGAGAGGATGCTGTGTGGTTACAAAACAGAACATCTTCCACCGTATGTCAACTGGATCTGATTGTTGTTAGTCTTGGTCTCATTTATCTTGCCTGCAGGTGTACTAACTGAGAAAACCACACCCATCAGCCTAGGAGTACTTCCTCCAACTTCTGAACCACCAGAATTGGAGCAGGAAGTTTATCAGCAAACTCAGCATCACCATTTTTGGATTTCAGATACAAACTTATGAATGCCATGCCAAGGTTGACCTGAAACCTCCATGCTGCAGTTTAACCCTGCTATATCCTGGATGTCACTTGTCATCTGCGCTTTAGATTCAATTCTCTGAACTTGTAGGTTATGTGAATTATTTTTTACATTTTAAAAAGTATTTAAAAATTATTTTATTGAAGTATAGTTGATTTACAATGTTGTATTAGTTTCTGGTATACAGCAAAGTGATTCAGTTATACATACATATATATTATTTTTCATACTCTTTTCCACAAAGGTTTATTACAGGATAGTGAATGAAATTCTCTGTGCTATACAGTAGGACCTTGTTGTTTATCCATTCTATGTATAATAGTTTGCATTGCTATATGAATTCTTAAAAATATTCCTGGAGAACGCAGAGTGCAAAAGCACAGCTTTTTGCTTTTGTATCCATATCCAGAGTCACTGAGAACAGTTGTTCAGATAGATGGTCAATATACAAGTGTATGATGTTCACATCTTTTGTGACTCTTTTGTGAATGATGCTCCCTGGAATTAGGCAGTGCACAACTTGCCCAATGGTACATGGTGGGCTACTGGGCTCTAACCCTATGTCTGGTACCCAACAGAAGTGGTGGTTTTCAAGGATTTTTTGAATGACACTCCACTTCCTGATCAGGACTCACATATTTATTCCCTGATACCAATACTTTCTTAAACTCTACCTGAATTTTTTCAAATTCTCTGTCCATTTTTCATGTGCCAGCTCTATTTTCTCACACTCATATCTGTTCCATCCAGGTGGTTTCCTGCTTTTTTCAGATCTGCCTTACTGTAATGCCAGCCTGCCTAAGCCTTGAGTCTGCTTCTCTCATGAGACCCATACTCTTGACTTTATCTAGTGGATCTGACACTGTGGATTACAAATAAAGTTGTATTTTCATCAACATAAAGACAATAAATGTATCATTCAATTGGGCATCCTTTCAAAGAAGAGGTCTGAGATGTCTCATATCTGAGAAATGATTTGTGCACACAAAACTGCAGCAAGCTGAGCAGCATCATTTCAGAAGGAGCACTTTGCAGACTATAACCTTGGCATATATCAGGAGGAAACCATAATTCGAAAAGATACATGCAGCTCAGTATTCATTGCAGCACCATTTACAATAACCAAGAAATGGAAGCAACCTAAATGTCCATCGACAGAGGAATGGATAAAGATGTGGTACATACATAAAATGGAATATTACTCAGCCGTTGAAAAGAATGAAATAAGGCCATTTGCAACAACATGGATAAACCTGGAGATTAACATACTAAGTGAAGTGAGTCAGACAAAGACAAATGTCATATGATATTGCTTATATGTAGAATCTAAAGAAAAATGATACAAATGAACTTATTTACAAAACAGAAACAGACTCACAGATTTAGAGAATGAATTTATGGCTACCAGGGGAGAATGGTGTGGGGGAGGAATAGATTGGGAATTTTTTTTTTTTTTTTAATAAACTTTTTTTTTTCTTTAAATTTTATTTATTTATTTATTTATGGCTGTGTTGGCTCTTCGTTTCTGTGCGAGGGCTTTCTCTAGTTGTGGCAAGTGGGGGCCACTCCTCATCGCGGTGCGCAGGCCTCTCACTATCGCGGCCTCTCTTGTTGCAGTAGATTGGGAATTTGAGATTGACATGTACACACTGCTATATTTAAAATAGGTAATCAACAAGGACCTACTGTATAGCACAGGGAATTCTGCTCAATATTCTGTAATAACCTATATGGGAAAAAAATCTGAAAAAGAATGAAAATATGTATACGTATAACTGAATCACTATGCTGTACAGCAGAAATTAACACATTGTAAATCAACCATACTCCAATAACATTTTTTAAAATACTAAAAAAAAACCCAGAAGAACAAAAAACAAATGGAGCTTCTCAGATCAGAAATAAAAAAGGAGAACTTTGCAGATTATAACCTTCTATTCAGCTCTGACACCAGCAAAGTTACCTTCAGAGACAGAATAATTCCCAATCGAGGGTCTCTTTCCCTCTTTATTGTTTTTCTTCTTTGTCCAAACTTTTTTATCTAAACTGCTGACATATTACATTTATTGCCTACATATTTAGAAACACAATCTCTCCCAGGTCTTATAAATGTCATCTGCATTCCAATTCTGAAGGTGCATGCTGGCTGTCTATACTGACAGACAACACGATTCTTGATCTGTTCCTTCAGGTGGCTCAGGCTAGCTAAGAAAAAAATCATAATCTTATCTCCTCAGAGCCTCGAAATGTAAAAATAACCTGGCCGTTTATTGCACCAGGCTTTTAGACCCAGGTATATCAGAGGAGTGGGGAAAGTGGATTGTCACTTTCCTGGCTGGACAGGATGGCTTCAAAGGAAACAGAGAGGCATAGATTAAAGGCTGCACTCAGCCTTCTCCAAGAAGGCTTAAAGCCCCCTCACGTAGGATCTTATCAGGCTGGAAGGGGGGTACAGAAGATAAACTTTAAAAATAAATGCAAAAAAAATCCCGATTATCGTCTCTGCCTCTTCTACTGTGTCTGGTCAGCAATGTGTTAAGTGAATTGAAACTAGATCGTGGAGAGACAGTCACAACCTGGTTATCAGTGGCAGTAAATGGAAGATAATAGCCCCACTAGAGAGTTATGAAATGGCTTGTCTTTGAGCTGCCAAAGTGTTTAGTCTCTCTTTTATTATATTCACAGCAGTAATCCGATATGTCCTGACTTCTGTCATCTGTATGTAATGCTTATCAACTCTCTGTCAGTGATTCACCCTCTTGTCAGGGACAATTATTCCTCAAAGTGCCGAGGTTATGACTGAAGCAATATTATGACTGGAAAGAAAATATGAAAGGTGTAGCACATCACAGCAAGCAATCTGGGAGCTGACGTCAAAGTAAAGGAAAACATTGTCGATAAAAGGAGAACATAAGGCGAAGTTTTGTTCTCTGCGCCAGGGGCACGGCTGGCATGGCTGAGGTCAGATGGGCGGAGGATGCCCTCCCCAAGATGCTTTACTAATTCATGATGGTGGAACGCCGGTGCCTCTGCCCTCACAGCTGTCTCACCATTTCCATTTTACATCTCCATGTACCGGGACCTGGAATTAGTTTGTTAAAGTGTCCGATTGGTGAAGAGAGTTGAAGGGAAATAGGCTGGCATGGAAACTCTGTTTTATAACAGAGATGAAAGCCGGCTGCTCTGTGTACCACCCATCCTGCCTTAAGATCTTCACTTATACCTGGGGCTTGTTTTAAACGATGCATATCCCCACATCATACATGAGAAGGGAGCAGGGGTGTGGTGGTGGCAGCTGGGGCTTGAGAAGGAGCAAGACCAAGATTAAACCATAGAGCAGTCAGGTGACAGAATGATCAAGATAATTGGAGTTTAAAATATTAAAGAATTAAAAGTTTGACAGTCAGACAGAATTTATTATGAATGTTGCTTTTGACCTTTGGTAGTTGCCTGACCTTGAACAAGCTACCTATTTTCTGTGGCTTAAGTTCTTCTATAAAAGGATAAAATAGTTTCTGATAATACTTGTCTTGTAGTATGGTTGGCGAATCCAGAGATGATGTATATAAAGAGCTTGAGTAAAGGCTCAGTAGATATGATATGATAAATAGTAGCATGTAACCAGAAATAAGATACTGCTTATTTTCTTAGAGTCTCATTTCCTCATGTGTAAATAGTTCAGCCCTTGACATAGGCAGAGCACCAAGATGGGGGTACAATAATAAAGCCTTGACTTTGGTGCTGTGAAAAAGCAGTCCCCTGATAATTCCTGTGACTGTAGAGCAAGAATGCTGTCAGGGTCCTTGATGATTATATGACTAGAGGACTCTGTATTAGGAGCTTTAGTTGGGACCAAGGCAGCAATAACTATTTTTCTTTTTCTTTCATATCAGGAATACTGTTTCTGCCCAGCCATTGGCTTGTATTTTATTTAAATTTCCTGTGCATTGCCTAACTTCTCATGCCATGCAATTGCATGACTGCTGCAGAATTCATAGCCCACTATGTGGTAGGTGCATGGACAAGAGTGATATTCAAAATATTTAACAACCAGTCATGCATGGGCCTATGGTCCATTTAGAGTGAATGCCAGCTTTGTAGGTGGAACCCTGTCTTCTAGGCCTTCTGATATACTGGGCAAGAATCCTAAATTGCTGGTGAAAGCTGGTGGTCTAGAAATGGGGCTCAGCAGCTTGAGCATTGTCAGGAGCACCTGGGAGATTGAGAAGCAGACATCTCCCCTAATACAGAGGTATTTCACATTTTTACAACCTGTCTGGCTGTACCAGTTCATACCTGATGATGATCAGCCCTGTCTATATGACCAATTCAAACATAATAGGCACATTTATATAAGCTTCCATTGACCATATTTTATTTTATTTAAAAAATTTGTACTTTATTATTAAAGGTTACTTATTAGATCATTGTAAGGCTGAAAAATGGCCACTGTGACATATTTAGAGAATAGAGATAATCAAGAAAAAAGAAATCATCTATAAACCTCAGCATTCAACAATCACCATCATCCACTTCTTGGTACATTTCTCTGATCCTCTCTTGGTGTGTACATCTTTGACATGTTCTTGATTTTAATGGGAAGGCACTTCATATTTTACCATTAGACATAAATTTCATGGTTGTATTCAGAAAGAAATTCTGTAAGTTATTTTGGAATATCAGTATTTAGTGTCAGTAATTAATTTAATAGTTTTTCTTTTTTTAATTAAAAAAGTGTGGAATTTTAGAAAACAACTTTTTGGTATTTGTCAAGATTGATACATGGAATTTCTTCTCTGACATAATGAATTATTTAACTTGGATCTGTAATTTTGAACCATCTTCACATTTATCTAGTAAACCTTATTTACTAGGGTACTAGTATTTACTAGGGTGTACTGATTAGAAGAACTAAATTATTTTAGAATTTTTTGTGGAGGGCTTGTGTTGTCTTTGAGATCAGCATTGTGTTTGCTTTGGAAAAAGAAGTGGGGACTTTTAATTTTTTCTATGCTCTGGACAAGTTCATAGGGGTATGACCATGACCATGATCTGAAGTCTAAGAATTTAAATGTTTGAAGCATGAAAAAAAAAATCTGAATTTAAGCTTTAGATTTGGAGCCTTGATATTTTCAATTTCTTTTATAGTTATTGGCTTATTCACGTTTCTTTTTTTCTTTTTAGTGAAAGCTTAACACTTATTTCTCTCCACAAGACATTTTGTTATGTTCACATTTCTTTATTTTTTAGGCGAAAATTGCACACAGTTGTCTCTTATTGTAAAATGATCTCAGTAACTGGGATGATTTTCCATTTCTTATTAATATTATAAATTATCTCTTTTTGCTTACTTTTCCTTGGGCAAACTATGTCCTTTGATTGGTATTTTAAAAGGAGAAGGCAAAATATCTCTTGAATTTGTCATTTGAAATTTTTTTTCTAATTCATTTTTTAACCTTATACATATCCTCTTGCTTTCCTTGGACATCTATTTGCTCTCAGTAAAATGTTATAACCAGATGCTCTGCTTGATTGTTTATTTATTATTTTTGCTTACTAATGAAAACATTTAGGATATGGCACTGCATCTGCCTTTAAATATCTGTTTATTACTCTGCATGTTATTATTATTTTCTAACTGCTATTTTGATTTCCACTGTGATCCAGAAATTATATTTTTAAAGACTAATTTCTCATGGATGGGGCTTTTACTTAAAATTTTGATATTAGTTTCTAGTTTGTTATTGTGTTCTGTGAATGTGACTACTGCACATTCTACTTTGGACAATTTGTTAAGATTTTATTTTTGGACTGTAACAATTTTTGTAAATATCTACTGGTTCTATGAAAGCAACAACTGAGTTAACTACAACAGCAATAGAAATTCAAACAATCCTTCCTACCACCCTTCTTATTTTTGTTATCTTGCTATATGTTATGAAGTCCTGTAAGCAGGGAAGCCAGTTAATTTATCATCCTAATGGGTACATTTCTGAGAGTAAAAGGGGGGGCTGTTAATAATTATCTCTAGACAGCAAGCTAAACTGGGATATGCTGGGCAAACTGGAACTTAAGGTCACACAGTCCATAACCCACATTAAATTCTTTCTGAGATAATGTGAAACATTAATTAGATAAAGAAACCTTGCAGGTATTTGTTATAAGGCTTAAGTAATATTGAGGTAGTATTTGTGATTTAACGTACGATCGCTTATAAGTAATCACTCAGTGCTGAAAACAAAAGTCCCAACATCTTAATTGGCTATTTAGATGCATCTTTATATATCACTGAAAGCAACTTCGAGTACTTCCAATGGAAAAGGTCTAATATTAATTAAATAATTAGGGACTTCCATATCTACTGTAAGGTTTAGCTGATCAATGTGCAAAATATCTGATTCTTCATCTGGTGCATAATAGATGCATGAGACTTTTGGTTTTATATATATACATATATAATATATATTATATTTTTATTTCCTTAAGTGAAAAGTTATATGCATGATGTACAGCATAATTAAAATATATCTAGATATGGTCATTTTTATCTTGATATGGCTTAGAATTTTAGAAATGGTTGAATCATGTTTATAAGACTATGGTATCAAATTTCATTTCTTATATGGTTTTCAATGCCAGTAAACATGCTTTTGAAACTCGAAAGAAGATTTATGTTTTAGTTGTAGAAAGCTATGTTCATTTTCCAGAAAGTAAAACATTTAAGTGAGGTTTTAAAAGTATAGTTCTCAAATAGTATTAAGCTATTAAATGTAAAACATTGGTCTTTAAAAATATAAAATTAAAAGGAGTTGAACAAACATAGTTGATGAAATACATAGGAATAAAAATGGTTTCAATGTTTAATACATCTTGAGATTCAGGCATACACCAAGACAAATTTTAGGAATAGATGAAGTTTCTTTTCTCAATCCTGTGCCTCTCTCCCAACTGTTTATTAAATTTGTAAATGAATACCTAATTTCACTTAGCATAAATATGTATTAAAAACTACCTAAATGTCAAACAATTAAGCATGAATATAATATATATATGTACATACATTATATTGATATATACACTTTATACATAGTGAGACACATTTGTAGTTGTGAAATTATTGTACAATACTTTCTCTATACAAAGTCAGAGACAGAAATTTATTTTTCTTTTGGAGGTGGGGATCAATTTGGGTCATTCATTTCCTTGTGAAAAGTAAGGAGTGGACAAAAGGACTATGTCCAATAATTAATAAAACATCTCAGGTCATATTTCTTAGAGTGGATTTCAATCCGATTAGAAATTCGAAATGTTGCTGTGCATATATACAGGCATGATAATGAATACTCTTGAGGAGATATAAACACTCTGGAGGACATCAGAAGCACAGCTAGCTAACAGCAGGCAATGCTAGTGGGTACCTAGTCACTATTTAGTTCTGTCCTTTGATCCTCTCTTAGGAGCCACCAGAAAACAACAACATTAAACAAGGTTGATAACAAAAATGGTGTCCTAAATTCCTTAGTTCCTGACCACCTTCCTCTATTTAGCGCCTCTTTTCAGTTTCCCCAGCACTGAAACTCCACATCAGCAATAGCACTAACAATGCAGGCTCCCTTCTCTCTGCCGGTTGTGATGAAGTCAGGGTTTGGGACCTGCAGCTGCAGGTTGTGGGAGACCTACAGCAGGTTTCTGTGGCAACTGACTAATCCACAAGTGAAATGTGATGGGGTGCCTCAGACTCCAGAACTTTCTTTTGAAAGTTCTTATCACTCTTGTATTCTGTGGTGTGAATTAACTGTGGAAGATCACAGTGGGTGAAAAGTCTTTACAAACTGGTTACAGACATGCAATCTTGGTGAGAAAGTGTGTTTGATGCTTATAGATACCAACTGTATCAGCCAGGGTTCTACCAGAGAAACAGAACCTATATATCTGTAGATAGATAGATAGATAGATAGATAGATAGATAGATAGATAAAGAGAGAGACAGAGGCAGAGATTTTAGTGCAAGAAGTTGATATACTTGATTGTGGGGACTGATGAGGCAAATCTGTCATCTGTAGGACAGGACAGAAGGTTGGACATTCTCTGGCAGGAGCTGATGCTACAGCTCACAGGCTGCATTTCTTCTTTCTTAGGGAAACCCCAGTTTTGTTCTTAAGACATTTCAATTGACTGGATGAGACCTACTCTGATTATTGAGGATAATCTCCTTTGCTTAAAATTAGTTGATTGTAGATATTCATCACTTCTACAAAGTACCCTAGTTTAGTGTTTAATTGCTTAACTGTGTACTGTAGCCTAGCCAAGATGACCCATAAAACTAACCATCACACCAACCATAGGTATTCTGTGGTCCACTCATTAGAGTGTTTGGGAACTGTCATCAAAATATGTGGCTGTCATCAGCTCAGGTTGATTATGAATCAGGGGCAAGGAGAATAGGTAATTTTAATTTTTTCTTTCTGAGTCAAGTTACTTGTGAAGGTGGAGTCAAGGGCATTGTAGCAAGCTTCTCTGATGAAACCATAGGAGTCCATGCAGGCTAGTCAGCTGCCTTGGGTTTTGGACAACAGTGGCTGTGCAAACTTCCAGCAGGAGGTATGACAAGCAAAAGTACTTTCTAAGCTCTGTTACTTCCAATAGTCCTGAGCTCCAAGCATCAACCAGAACAATGATTATTTGGGGTCATGGGGGACCTGGGTCCCTTGAACCAGCATCATACACCAAAGGGACTGAAACCACTTACTTGTGAGGCAGAAACTCCCCATTAGCTGCTGGGATAAAGTTGTTTATGAGAGGAATGGATGAGAGAGGAGTAGGGAGACTCATGTTGCATTTTATTTTTTGCTTTCACCATAACTGATTAAAGCTACTCTTTATACAGCTATGTGGTTAATCCAAGGACTCTGGAGTCAGACAGTTTGAGTTAGTGCCCTGACATCACCACATACCCTGATAGTGATCTCAGCACAGCAATCTGGAACATGGGGAGCAGGAATGCACTAACTTAAAGGTAGTTGTGAGGAAGACATGAGTAAGTATATGTAAAGCTTGTCACTCATGTAGAATAGTGTTGCATGTGTAGCAGGTAAGTACTCAGTCAATCGTGTGGTACCTAGTATTGATTCCAGTGGTGGAATGGCTGGAAGAAGGACCTCAGTCCTTGTCTTCTTTGAAGAAAGAATTCAGCAAAGAGACCAGGACTGTGGAATAGAGACAGCATTTATTGGAAGCAGAGTATGTGTAGAAGAGCACATGGGTGAACTCAGAGTGAGTTGCACACAATAGGGGTGGCTTAGGTTGCTTATATGAGTGCAGTTTTCCAGGTTGTCTCCAGGCAATCATCTCAAAGTGTCAGCAGGAAACCAGTTGCAACTGCTCAGCCTGGGGACTATCTCCTACCTCAGGATTGCAGATGCAATTGTTGATGTTTCCCTATGCAGGCACTGCAGAAGCTTCATCCTGTTAAGGCCTCACAATATGCTTATGGGATCTTCAGCAGCAAAGCGACTGAGGATCAGACAGGTTATGAGCTTCCCCATGACCACAGAGGTAGTAAGTGGAAGCATTTGAATGGCAAACAGTTTCAAAGCTGATGATCTGAATTGCTATGCTGGTTTTCTGACAGAGAATTGAAATATCAGGAAGGAACTGTACATTTCTGATTAACAGAAAAATTGTCTAATATGATACTTTCAATCCCTTGTTTCTGTTTAGTATCATTTATATTCAGTCTTTGTCCATCTTATAATTTTTAACAGTACGCTCAGAGACCAGGAGGGTCACTCATTGAGAACAGAGCCCATGGCATTTATTATTGCATCTCCAGTGTTATCAAGGTATCAATGTATCTGAATATGGATGTTATCTTTTTCATGGTAAACCAGAATTTTAATAAAGATATCATAAATATGACCTTTATCTGTTAGTACATAACTTGTTTTTATCCTATTGACAGGGAGAAGCTGAGAAGTTCACTATCTTGTGGGGGAAGAAAGATGGGAGCACAGACCTAATAAAAGAGTGACAGAAGAATCAATCTGAAAAGTGCAGGTTTTCAAGCAGACTTCTTCAAAAAAAAAAAAAAAAAGAAAATGCAGTAGTGGAATAACCAAAAAAATGAGGGTGACAGAAATCTGACAGGCTAATGTCTGGATAGCTGAAACTCCAAAGGAGCTCAGGGACAAGAGTACATGATAAAGATAATCAAAACAGTCTGTCCCCTGGCTTCCTGATTTAGTTCCATTCAGAGCTGGAAAATGGGGCCGCTGTTTACACTGTGATGTCCTCAGCGAGTGTAAAGAAAATGTAGACATTGTCAACTCCTGTTTCACATCTGTACTCTCTATGAAGAGCTCTGGAGTCAACTTGTGCACAGTGAATGACGATGAAGGGGAACAATCTCCTTACTGAAGGGAAAATGACTTGAATGTTTCCAGGAGGTTAAAATGAAATAGCTGAAGGTGTGAATGTCTTTGAGACAAGTTTGAAATGATACTGCGTTGGGTGTCTTATTCCTTTGTCTTTGGGGGACCAGGAAACAGGTTGGAAGGCAAACACACTAGTTGTTCCTCCCTTTAAAAGGGTGGAGGAGAACTCCACAAAGGAGAGACTGGGAAAACTGATACTGATTCTGACTAAGGCTCTGGAACTAATTGTTGAAGAGATTCAATATAAATCCCTAAGTACAGTCACATAAGGACTCTGTCTGCTTTTTTTCTTTTTTCCCCACACAAAGTTAATATAGCAGCCATAATACAGATGTGTTTCAGTAAGGTATATACACATCTTCTCTGGAAAAACCTATAAACAAAAAGGGGGACATGTATGGGTATTGTTGCAGTTAGGAGACTGAATTATTGCATCATGAGTTGTTGAATGGTGAATTTGAGGTCAAACTGAAATGTGATTTCCAGTCGTATGTTACAGGGATCTGTCCTCAGCTGCACCTGTGCTATTCAACATTAAATGGAAACATTGAAAAATTTGGAGAAATCAAAACTGCAGAGTTCACAAACATATCATAACAGACTCAGGGCCTTGAAGGATCATGACCAGCTAATCGTTAGGCTGAGTAAAATTAGACAAAATTTAATGGGGATCAGGGTAGTGACCAAAACTTGGACCCCCAAAATTCACAGCACAAGCCCAGTAGGGGGATGGAGTGATTGTGTAGAACCCTACTTAGGTACCCTAGCTTCATGCATGAGAAGGCAAGGCAGTGATCTTCATGCCAGACTTCTGATTTGGACTTCAGCTGTTTCAAAGAAGTATAGAATCTATCTTAAGTAATGAGAGAGTTGCTTAGACCTATGAAATATTTCTATCATATCTGGAATTTGGAATCTATTTTATACATTTATAAACTCTAGAGTCTGATAGACCAGGACTTGAGTCTTGATTCTTTACTTCTATGTTTTCTTGGGCAAACCACTCAATTCCTCTTTGTTTCTTTGTCTGAAAAATGAGGGTAAGGAGACATCACCCATAATGTTCTTGTGAGTATTGTAAGTATACTAAAGAAATTTACACGTAATAAATGCCCAATGAATGTTAGTGAAAGTATGATTCAGAATAATATTGTTTCCTCAAGTACTTCCATGTTGGCATGGAGTGGGAGCTCAGAGCAGGGACCCAAAGAAAATCCTAATATGCCTTGAAGTCGACACTAACTCTTTCGTTATGGTCACTCTCCACCTTATGCCCTCCCTCTCTCTCACACCCACCCTCTTATCTGAGCCTGTGAGAACAGAGAGGAACAGAAACCAGGCAGTTGATCTAGATTTGGAGGCAAGACAAGTATTCAATAGTATGTTACCAGAAATATGTCACGGGAACCAGAATTTCATGGCCAGAATCAGAGTCATTTTGCTGAACCTGAAAGTGACTAACTTCCATGCGTTGGGGACTAAGTCCCTGGGATGGGATCCTGATTTGGGTTCACCAGTGCCCACCTTACTCCTTTCTTGAAACTTTCTCCTCTCTTTCAAGGTGTATGATACTTGCATCTCTAGAGAGAGAAGAGGTTAACCTAAAACTTTCATGGAAACGTTCTTTGGGCTACTAAAAGGAAGATACTATCCAACAGAATTGTTCAAGGGTGGAATAAGCCATCTCATAATGTAGTGAATTCCCTGTTGCTAGATGTGTGCAAACAGAGGCTGTATACTTACTTGACTCAGGCATCAGAAGGGAGCATGGACACTAATGCTTAAAGATCTTTCCAGGATAGAATTCCATGATTCTAGTTACATGAGAGAACATTGTGCTATCTGCATTGATTCATGCCTTAGCTTTTTAAAATTTGAATTGACAGAATATTCTGTTTTTTAAAATTTTTGTTGGAGTATAGTTGCTTTACAATGTTGTGTTAGTTTGAATTGATAGCTCCTTAACAATTTATTCAATATTCGTACATAATCTTTTAATATTTTGCAAATAGCCATAATATTTTCACTAGTTGACATATTGTATACTCTGAAACAAATTCATATATAAGACTCACAAGTAGGTAAATCACTGATTGTCACAACTCTTACATAAAACCATCATTAAATTTTTGGTCCACCATAAAAAGATTTTTCGTCAAATCACAGACATCATGTCATTTCATCCCTGCCTATATCAATATGCATCTGTGTTTTTTGAAAAAAGGACTTTTCTTAGGTAACCATTATGCCATGGTTCTAATCTTACAGAATTCATTACTGCATTTGTTGTATTATTATTGTACAATATGTGTTGTATTATTATTATAGTAAATATTGATATCATCTAGGACCCAGATTATATTTAAATAATATAGATTTTCTCCAAAATATCACTTTAGTTGATATTATATTAATGTACCATAGTTTATTCAATTAGTGCTTTATTGAAGGTTATTTGGAGTGTTTTGTATATCTTGCTTTTAAAAATAATTTCACAAAGAATAATCTTGTAAGTAATATCTTACTTTTGCCAGGTAAAATTGGGATAGATTTCTAAAACTGGGGTTATTCAGTCAAAAAGAAATTGTGTATGTGATTTTGCTAGATATGATCAATATTTTTCTGTATGTGTATGTAGCATTTTGCATTCCCACCATCAATGTAAGAAGGTGTAATTTGGCTCACTATTCTTCCAGTTGAGATGGTGTCAAAGCTTTGGTGAGATGCAGTGTACTTTAAGTTTGCATTTCTCTTATTATAAATGAGAATGAACATTTATTATATGTTTCCTGGCCATTTATATTTCTTCTACTTTGAAATAACTTTTCGTATTACCTTTCCAATTTTCTATCAGCTTGTTGATCTTATTTTGGGATTTTTGTGGTCTCTTCTCTCTGACTTTCTCTTTGATATAAATTGCAAATATTTTTTTCCTGTGTCATTTGTCTTTGACTTTGTTTTTGTTTGTTTGTTTTCCATGCAAATACTTTTTGGAAAAAAATTAGTTGAACTTAACAGTCCTTTCAATATAATAGTTTCTCGATTTTGAGTAATTGTTAGGAAGACATTTTCTCCTCCACTCACAAAATAGAAATGTAGCCACCTATGCTTTCTTCTACTCGTCTGATTTCACATTTTCACATTTAGATCTCTGATTTATTTGGATTTTATCCTGGTTTACTATATGTCGTAGACTATTATATCTTTACATATATAGCTATTATATGGCTATGCAGTTGTCCCAGCATGATTTGTTAAAAATGTATCTGATTTGAGGTGCCATATTTATCACATACTAAATTTTCCTGACACTTGAATATAGTTCTGGGTTTTCTAATCTGTTTCATTGGACTGGCTATATATGTGCTAATACTCTTTGATGTGATTAAAGTGGCTTTATGCCCTTACACTCCCCTTTTTAAGTGTTAATCTGGTTATTCTTGCTTATTTACTGCTTTCAATAGAAATTTATTAGCAATGTTTTAACTCCAAGAAGAAGATATCTTTTGATATTATTATTGAGATTGTGTTAAATAAACAAATTATCTTGGAGGATATTATGTTCATGACATCTTTCTATTCCAAAACATGATATGTTTCTCAATTTGTTCTTGTCAACTTTTGTGTCTTTCCATAGTGTTATAAAACTTTCTTTGTACAAGTTTTGCATATCCTTTGTATAAATGTATCCCTAACGAAATTTATCATGTTTTTTGTCTGTTTTTAAATGTGGTATTTTATTCCATTATTGTATATAATAATATTTGTATTGACTTTCTTGAATTTTTACAGATATACAATCATCCTAAATAAAGATTATTTACCTCTCTATTTCCAATTATTATGTCTCTAAGTGCTTTCTCTTATCTAGTTGCATTGGTTATTTCCTGTAATGTCATTTTTATAAAGTCATGGCAGTATAAATACAGATGGACAAAGTCGATTGAAAGCATAACTTATAAGTATACATTATAATTTAATTACTTATAAAATTGAAACATTTTTCCCTAAATTCTACCAATTCATTCTTTGTTATTTAGAAAATTTTGTTGAGTGCTTTTCCTTAACATGCCCTCTAAACATTTACAGAATAAAATCTAGTAAACATTCTAGATTATAGGTTGTTTAACATTGTAGAAAGAGCCTGGGCTTGAATCTTGGTTCTGCCACTCACTAGCTCTTTCACTGTGGACATAGAACTTGTTGGAGTCAGTTTTCACAGTCATAACATGAGAAATTTTGTAAAGAATAAATTGATTTGGAAAATTGTGCATAAAATTCCCAATAAAATATCCAGCACTCACACACATCAGTTAATATTACTTTCCTGCATCCTTCCATGAGGGCAGGTATAGTGTCTAGATAATCACAGCATCCTAGTGGAAAAGAACACCTTGACCCTACAGGTGTTCCAAATATGTTTTCTGAATTAAATTTTTGCAGATGGAAAATGTCTGCTGAGCATGATCACTTCTCTAGTTTTTCTAAGATATACTAGAGAAATAAGGAAGAAGTGAAGGACATTTTTTTTTTTTTGCATGAGAACTTTGTGTTCTCACTTTTTATCCAACCACAAACCTGGCATGCAACAATCATACTTCTTTTACAAATGGCATAACTCTGGCTCAGACAAATTAAGTCAAACTAGCAAGAGTTAGGTCTAGGAATTGAACCCATTATATTGACTCACTTTTTAAAACCTGTTCAAGGATTCCTTTTAGGATGAATTTAAAGAAACCTGACCACCTGCCTCCTGCTGCTCTTGCCTGCCACCAGCTCACTCTGCTGTGTTCTTTGCCCATAGGAACCCTGTCAGTTCTGGACTAGCCTACACACTCTTCTATCTCTTGGCCCTCTCATCTGATATTCTCTTTGCTTGGAACACCACAAGCTCTTCTCTTCCATCTCTGTCCATTTGAAAGATTTCTATTCGTCCTATAAGTTTCTATTTAAATGTTACTTCTTCCCAAAAGACTTCCTTACCCCTATTTTTCAATAGATGCTCCTATTTCCACAAATGCTATAAGAATAGTGATTGTATCTATATTACTTATTCCAGGGTCCAGTATATCACTCCACACATGATAACTGTTCCACCAACATGGGCCAAATGAAAGTTTTCCATTATAGTGTTATTTACAATAGTAAAACATTGAAGATAGTGTAAAATTTCAAAGATATGAACATAGTTACCTGTATTTTAGCACATACAGATTATGAAATCTTATGCAATGATTTAAAAAGTGTCATATTTTGAAACACTTTTAATGACAAGATTTTACGGAAAAATATAGGTTAAAAAACAATTTGTAATATATTCCCGATTTTATCATGAAAATACCTAATATTTTGGAGACTGCATCTGCAAACATTGTGCTGAATCTTTAAAATCAATTATCTTGTTTAATTATTATAAATACAAAATAAAATGGTTACTATTATTATCTTCATTATAGAATTGGGGGTCACCCAGGTCGATGGTGATTGATTAAAAGTAAGTTTCATTACTCATGGATTCAAAATCAGGTTTTGTCTGATAGATGGATAGGTAGAGCTTTGTGTATAGCCACATACACACATGCAGGTGCACATCAAATATAATATTTTCCTATTGTTCAGGTTAGTTGTGGGGAACATAGTAACCTGTTAACAGTTCTTATCTTTAGATGTGACTCTAATATTTTTTATAATTTTCTCCTCCTCCCACTTTTCCCACATGAATATGCATTATCTAATAAAGGAATTAAAATGATATATTTGAAAAAGAAATCTCTTTGTTATTAATCCTCTAACTCAAAGCTTTTCTATCTCATTTGTAGACCTGCAAAGGAGCTCTTTGGGTTTCAAAGGTGAGACTCCCATTTCCTCTTGCATATCATCATTTATGAACACATCTATTATCCAGTCTTGGGCATCTGAGTTACGGTTATCCAAATCATCTGATTGATAGAGACCTTGTCATGAACAGATGGAATATGGTCATGCACATAATCTTGGGTGTGCTGTTCTCTATGGACTGCATTTAGGTCTCATTCAAATGAACAGAGCCAAATATTTGATTCAAAGAATGAGAAGTGGGATTTTTTCATTCATTCACTGTCACTTGACCAATATCTTTTGAACACTTTATATGCCAGAATTGATGCAAGCATCTAGGGATATGGAGAAAAGAGTCAGATTTCTGTCCTGGAGAGAAGAAGTCCATAATAGTGTTGGGAAGAAATTAATATGAGCAGAGATAAAGAGAGCAAAATGATCGGTATGAAGGAGATGTGAGGAGGAGGTTGGAAAGCAGAGAAGAGGGGTACTCAGTTCAAACTTTGGAGTAAGCTTTGGTGGGCCCGGTAAGAACTGAAGTCTCCCTACTGTATGTAATAACAGTCCTTTTACAGTGCCGTCAATGAGGTTTATATTTTATTTCAGGTGATACTCTCAGCATATGGCTCAGTTAACATTGGTGTGAATAGTATAGCCACCTTCTCCTCTTCTGGAAATATGTAAATTTACAACACATTCTTTGCCCTCACTGGTTTGTGTCAGAGTTGGTGTAGAGGTCAGTTTTTACCTGTTCCTCTTTCTTGTCCCTGACCCTCTGGACCTTTTGAAGACTTAATTGTGTCCAGCTGGGTGTACTTTGCCCTTTCCCTGAATAGGACAAATGAATACTTACCCTCACCCATTTTCAAAGGCTTTCCCTTTCCCTTTGGATTTGTGGTTCAACAAACCACATCTTCCTTGACTCAGCTCCCAAATTACCTTAATAGCCTATGGCATCCAAAGGGTGACCTCCACCCTGTCCTGGCTTCTCTGGCGCCTTTAAGTCACACCTGCAGCCATTTAAAACAGTGTCACCAAGCTGTGGTCAATTCCTGGCACCAGCTGCTAAGCAGCATTCAAACCTTTCCTTCCTTACTGGACAGAACCATGATTTACAATTAAGAGAGTTCTTTGTCTTCCATTCTCAAATATTAAAAATAAATTACTTCTAAACTCTCTACTCTCTTCTTTATTTCCTTTGTTTCTCTCTCTCTCTCTTCCTTACCCACAACCTCATAACTTCATAGTCCAATGAAAAGAGCCTCTGTTGACTTCAAAACCTTGGGTTTCAGCCTCAGACCTCATAGTCTCCATTGTCACTGCAAAGCTTCAGTTTCCTGACCTCTAAAATAAATAACAGTTTAGGTTTGAGGGAAGACATAGGGAAATAACATAATGTTCAGAGTAATAGTCATTATAAATAAAAATAAAAGTAAGGGAACAGAGAGTATTGGTGGTTAGTGTTAGACTTAGGAAAGGACTCTGTGAGGATGTGACATTTGGAGGAGAGGTCAAAAAGAGTGATGAAATGAGCCATGAAATTATCTGGGAAAAGAGCATTCCAGACACACAGGATAACATATGTGTGTGACTTCCCTAAGGAGAGCTTGCTTGGTATGATCAAGGGACAGTAAACCAACAGGTATGGCTCAAAAGCAGTGAGAGGGTCATATCATACATGAGCTTAGAGCCAAGAGAAAGGTTTTGGATTGGGATCTTAAAAGCCATTTGAGAATTTTTAGCAGAAGTTGGGGGGTGACATGATAACATTTTTATATTAAGAGGAACACTGTGTTGCATGGAACGTAGATTGACAATTGCTGGGAGACAGAAATAGAAGCTGGGAGACAAGGTTGACACTCTTGCAGCCTACCAGACGAGTGATGACAGGGGCTTGGATTGGGTGTTTATTGTGGCATCCTGGATCATGTGATTCAGGATAGGGGTGTGAGAGAGAGGAATCATCAGAACTATGAGGCTTTTGTCCTGAGCAAATGGGTGAATGGAGTTGAGCCATTTACTGAGGTAGGTGAATCTAAGGGAGATTGGTTTACTGGGCTGGAAATCAAAAGTCTGACTTTAAAATATATTATGTTTGATATTATTAACAGATGCTCAAGTGGAGATTCAGAGGAGGAAGCTATATATATGCAAGTTCAGTTCAGAGATGGGGCTAGAGAACAAAATCTGGAGTCACTACATCAAATGTTGTGAAGCCATCTGGTAAGACTGAGGCTAAGAACTTGTGTTGTTGGTGACTGAGACATGTTTGAACTGAAGCAGAGGGTACCAGCCCAACAGGATTTTGTACTAGAAAAAATGTGCAGTTTCTGCAACTAGTGTGGTTAGCTAAATTGATGAGTTTTGAGATTCAAGGGATGATACCCACTAATAAAATAGAAATTTTCTATGTTAAAAGTAGGTGGTATGGAAATACAACTTAATATTATAATGATAAAGAGAAAAGTCTGGCAACATTTTTTCAGTCATTCTGATCACAATTAGACGAAACTATACAAAGACCCTGGAAGAAAATACTTCCCAAGTATCAGGGGTGTTTTTTTTAATTTAATGGATGTGTTACCGAACTTAGGTTCGGCAGCTCGTTGCTCAAGAATCCAATACTGAGAGACAAATGTTGGATGAAAGGAAATGTAGCTTTATTGAGAAATACAGCCATCCTGGGGAGAAGGTAGACTCATGCCCCAAAGAATCAACTCCTCACTGCCTATCAGGGGCAAGAGCTTTCAAAGGGGAATTTCAGGGGTGTATAGGCGAAGGGAGAGAGCTACGTGCAGAACAGCAAAGTCAGGTTTGACAATCATCTTGAAATTAGTCATGGGTTTTCTGATTAGCATCTTCTTGATTGTTTTAAGTACAGTTAATCTTTAGTTTCAGGGTTGGTTTGTTCTCATTTTGTTGAGGCCAGTTCTTAGAATTTTTCAAGCAGGAGTAGCTTATGTCATGGTTACTGTCTGGTTATCACATAGTTAACTTCTTCCAACTGGAGGGGGTTTCAGTATCTGTAAAACAGTTCAAAAGACATGGCTCAGAATATTATCTGTAGCCCTTGAGGAGGAAATAAAGGTCCTTGACTTTGTTTCATGGCTAAACTATTATAATTTTGTCTTATTTGATTATTTTCTTTTGTTTCTGCAGTTTCTCATTTCTCTGATTAAATTTATTATTTGGCTAAAGCTTTTCTACAGATAAGAGGAAGGTGGAGGGCATGGCGATAGGGGGTGGGTCAGGCCTGGGAAGGCCTCATAGGGTCCTGCTTGGTTACAAAGGGATTATGGATGATGCAGTTTTTTTTTCTTCTTCTTCTTTCTTATCATGCATATACCCTGCTTTCAATTTTTATTAATTTTTATTAAAATGCATGAATCCATCTCCCTTTTAATAACTAAAGCATTGTAGTTAAATTTAATTTGATCAATATTCCCGATTCTCTATCAAAATATATTCCAGTGTCCTCCCTCAGATATAACACTATTGTGGATTTGGACAGTATTCTTCCTAACCTTTTCTTTATATTGTCTAACTAATTAAGTACCTTTAGTGCCTTAAATATAATTTTTAGTCTTGAATTTATCAGTATTTATATTTTACACCTGAGTAAACTTGTCCTCTCTTTGCTCACCCCACACCTTTCATATGTATTCCACTCTTTAGATTAACATTGTGAAATAAATTTTGTAATTGAGAAAAGCATGATATTGTTTTATATTTTTATTTAAAATAATTCATGAATATCCCTTCTTCCATTTTTATCATGGAGTAAATTTTCTTATAGTTCTTTCAGAGTAGGTCCATAAATTGTAAAGTTTCTATGTCTGAAAAATATCTTTATTATTCCCTTCCTTCTTTTTTTTTTTTCCAGTACGCGGGCCTCTCACTGTTGTGGCCTCTTCCGTTGCAGAGCACAGGCTCCAGATGCGCAGGCTCAGCAGCCATGGCTCACAGGCCTAGCCACTCCGCAGCACGTGGGACCTTCACAGACCAGGACATGAACTCATGTCCCCTGCATCGGCAGGCGGACTCTCAACCACTGTGCCACCAGGGAAGCTCTCCCTTCCTTCTTAAATTGTGGTTTGGCTGGTTTGGCTGAATATAGCATGCTGGGTTCAAAATATTTTTCTCAGAACTTGGAAGATGTTACTTTGTTGTGTTCTCATATTCAGCACTGCTGATGAGAAATCTGGTGTCAAAATGATTTCCATTCCCTTGTTAATAACCATTCTTTTTCTTCTGGCATCTTTTAAGAATATTTTTCCTTCAGTATTAATATTATGAAGTTTCATTTCATTGTGTTTCAGTGTGAGTTTTTGGCTTGTTTTTGGTTAAATTTATCCTGCTCAGTAGTCTGTATACTCAGTCTGTTTGAGAATATATGTCATTTATGTATGTATATATATTATTATTTATGTAACAGTTCTGGGATATTTCAAATAATCTTCCTCATTCTCTCCTTACTCAACATACAGACATTTTTAGAAGGATTTTAGAAATTTTGTATCTGTCTTTAAAACATTTAGATTTTAGTTCACACGTCTGTTTCTATTTTGCCTGTTTGTTCTGTAATCCACAAACATTTCCCAGTTTAGCTTTAGATCTTTTCGATTTGCTGTTCAATACTATACTTGCTATTCAGTACATATAAATAATTATTTAGACATGATTATTTATACAATTATAGATAGTAATCATTATAGAACATATTTTTTATTTGCAAAATCTCTATTTTATTCTTTTTATCATCACTTGCTTCATCACATACTTTTTTCTTTTAATGATAGTCATCCCACACTTTACAGCTCTTAATTTAAGGATTTTTTGGGGGTGTATTTGCTCCATTACCTTTGTTATCCTGAGAATAAATTTTTCTTATCTTTGGATTTGTTCTTTCTCTTTCATGTAAACAACCTTTCTCAAATGTTTTGTGAACTCTGATTCTGTATTTAGCTTCTGTGACAGACTTCTCCTGCATATTCCCTGATCAATGGCAATTTCCCTTGATGTAGAAACCTTAGCTTCCCACCATGGCTTGTTGCCTACTTTCTTCTTTATGTGATGCCTCATAGCTTTGTGCTCACTGTGATTTCTCCATTGTTTTTCAAATTTTTGTATTATCATTTTTTCATACCTAGTTTATTAGTTAATTTCATATATCTTGTTTATATCTTCTTTATTGATTTTTATGAATCAACTCAGCATCTTAAAACCATGAAGAGATGGACATACCCTTGGTGGTAGGCAATCCCACCATTGATGTGATCTCCAGTGACTTTATGTGCTTCTGCTGTTCTCTCGGCCTCTTTTTCTTGATGCCAATGTGGATGCCACAATCTAGGTATTCCATCTTATCACCAGTACCTTAATCAGGGAAGGATGGAATTGGAATAAAAAAGTTTCTCCTTCCCAGAAACATCTTCTTCTCTTATACTTCACAGTCCAGAAATGGTGGCATATGCAATCCTCACTTCAAGGGAAACTGAGAAATAAACATTGTTTGCCAAAAAAGAATGATATTGTAATTACTGGCTCTGGTCAACCATGCCTGATCTTTTGGGTATGGGCAATTGCAATTCCAAAGTAATATACTTTGTGTTTTTATTAAAAAGAGGAGGGGTATGGGTTCTGGATAAATAAAATATTGTCATATTAGACATTCTCACCTAGTTTCTTAAAATCCTAGATTAAAAAAATTATTTTATATTAAAATTCTAGATTTAGAAAATCCAGTGGCTTCAGTTTTATGATTATTATCTCTGCAACATGTTTCAGAAATAATAAAATAAAAATCTATTTGTAAGACTCATTTTGAATCTATCAGTTTGACTTTAAGTTTCTCATCTAATTGTAATTGTTATTTTACATAGTGAAAGAAAATCTTTGCTTGGAGAGTGCTGGACATAATGAGGGCTTTATAAATGAAGAAATCCAACTCCAGCCTTAAATCTGCTTCCTTTCCACCCAGAAGGTAACATTTGCTTCAAAATACATTATTTGTGTTTAGGTCAACCAGGATTTAACTTATTTGCCTGGCCTATATGGGTCTTTCAATGACTATCTGTTGATTGAATGAAGTTTGGGCAGAATTGTGTGTGTGGATAGTGTAAGATTTATTTCAATTCCAAAGAGTAATAACATTGCTTTCCAATGGGAGAGCTCATAAAGAAAAAGTGCTATCATTTTGACAAAATTAAGAGAAAATTTTTCTCTACAATGAAAAATAGCATAAAGCTAATTAAAAGACCTTATAAAACTGGAAGAAATTATTCTGTGTAAGTAAAATATCTGAAAAGTTAATGTCTTAATATTTTAATAAGCTACACAAATCTTTAGAAATGAATGAATAGTAAATGGGAAATGGAATGAAGAGACTAGTCAAAGGAGAAGAATAGAAATAACTAAAATACAACCAGATTCATAAGTTACTAAATAATTGCAAAGGAAAAAAATGAGAACATTAATTTTTAAACATCTAAATATGCAATGCTGACAAGGAATGCTGAAACAGATCCACTCACACATTGATGATGGGGTTATAAATTAGTGCAGCTTTTAAGAAATTAGCTTGGAATTATGAATCAATTATGAATCAAAAGCTTTGATGGTTCTTACATATTTTGATCCAATAATGTCATTCTTTGTCTGTTTGAAATCCAGACAAAGTTTTATGTATAAAGCTAAAAATTATAAATGAGGCATCTATAAATTGAAATAACATGCAGTCTTTATATTTATGGAAACTTTTTAAAAACATAGCAAAATTGTTTGAAAACTAGAATCTCCAGATATAAAATTATTTGTAAGTCATCAGTTCATTATATAAAAGGTAATTCAGAGAGACTCACCTAACATTTTACATGACTTCTCTCTGGAAATTTCTTTTCGCTTGCCTGTATTTTTCTACTGGTTCCAACATTTCCACCTTAAGGAGAGTTTCCTTTGACAAATTGTAAAATCCAAACAATAACAATAGCAACAGAATGTCTGTGGTTCACCTTTGTCATCATATTTCAGGCTTTAAGATCCTTCTGCTTTGACTTTGTTCTCCTAATCCTGTGAGTATGAAAAATAAAGCATTACTTTCTTTATCTTCAGTTAAGGAGCATTAGTTTCAAGTGTGTCAGTCACACCGAGTGACTTCCCTGGGTCATCTAACTAGTATGTGGCAGGACCTCAATGCTTGTTTCTTGGTTTCTAGTTTGAAGTTTATGCCCCTCATCCAAGATGTTTCTTTCCTTTGTATGAAGTGTGTAACTTATTGTTTGGAGACTTCATTGTAGATTATTTGTGTTTGGCAGATTCACTGAATCTCCCTTCTGGGTTCCAAGTAAAGACTCCTAAATTATTCCAGAAGTCTTCTCAGTAACATAGCTAGGATGGGGTTTTCTGTGACACAATAAGAGAATATGGAGTCTGTCTACAGGACCAGGTCTACATATAAATAGAGAAGAATGCTCTGGATTGGTGCCACCCTGGAATCCTTTGAGAAGCCATTTTGACAATCTGGAGAAAAGTAACCTAGAGCAGGTCAGGAATACTTTCTTTCTGTCACCATGACCTAAACATCTGTGTGCTCCATTCCCTTTAAAATTGGGGAAAACTTCTCTTCATCTGGCATCCTGGGATGGCATGAAAATTAATCATATTTTTACCTAAAGTTTCCTCTTCAAAATAAGAATGCCTGTGGATGCAATAAAATATAAACTTATGAAAAAAAAATGTTTCCACTTGGTCTTTATGGTTTAATGAGTACTGCATTAGTACATGTCCTCTGGAACTATTAGCCTTTGTGTAATGTATTATTTCAAGAAAATCTAACTATAGTAAGTATCATTACATGTTCATAAAATTATAGAAAAATGCCCTGAAGGATCAATGATTTGAAAAAATTTTGCCATATTTTATAAAATAAAGAAAATATATTAATATAAATAACCAGAAATAATTCTGAATTTGGTCAGCCTTCATTACTTTCACTAGAAAATCTTTTTTAAAAATTAAATTCATGTGTCTCATGTCCACTTCTTTTGAGCCACTGGAAAGATAAGCCCTTCTTTCACAGTAGGGCTAGTGGTAAAACACCTTAGTGATCTAGCCCTACTAGACAGTGTCCTAAGCCCCCAAACAATATAAATTTCACTTGTCTAGGAACTTGCTCTTGTTCATAAGCTCAGCTGCTTGCCCACATGGGATCCTTCTGAGTACCCTCCATGCTCTAGCACAAGGTTGATTCCTCCCTAGAGACTTTGTCATTACCCTTTGATCATACCTCATAGCACTTGAATAATGCAATTATCTCAAAGTAGTATAGTTATTGTACACACACTGGTTTTCCCACTGATTGTGATGCACTATTCAGGCATCTTATTACTAGGAATGTAACAAGAACTCAAAAAATATTTATTTGATAAAAGTGAATAGGAACACCAAGTATCTCATATTCTGATGGGCTTCTCAAAGAGTTTTCTCTCATTTAGTATGAGAATATATTGAACGAAAATATTTCAAAATATGAATATGAATATGATCAGATTTTTTTCTGTATTCAAAGGAAATTTGAAATGGAAATTGATTCAGATTATGTACTTCAAGTTAAAAATAATCTCTTTAGTTTTAATAGCAAGTGGAGCAACATAAATTTTGTTTTCAAAAAGTCTAAAGATTATGATGATAAAGAATATCAATAAAGCATAAAGTGTACATAATATGTCTGTATAATGATTATGACCTTACAATGGTGCTCAGCACCGGCTGACATTGGAATCACCTGAGGGCCAGATAAAATACTGATGCCTTGGCCCCACCCAACTGGTTAGAGGAGTGGTGAGCTTTTAAAAGCTCTCCAGGTGAATTTAATGTGCAGGTTACTAAGTTCTACCTTACAACAAAATAGCTTCCAAATGTTATATATACGGCACCTGAAAACAAAGTGAACTTCGCTGATAAATGAGTCCTTAGCTTCTTGTGAATACCTAAATTTTTTCCTGAGTCATGGAATTGAAGCTGAGAAGTATGTCATCTGCCTCTGAATAAAACCCCAGTAAATAAAACTACCCCTTTTCTTACTCCCTGCGTGTTGGGTAATTGGTACACCAGTGGACCCATGGATGGACTGTAAATAATTATCTACAGACTCGAAAATTAATAATTTCCTATGTAGAGCTTGGAAAAAAAATCCATTTGAGAAACAGCTTCCTCTTTGCCTGGAGCCAAATATCCAATAGATACTTCAATGAAAAGAACGCAAAGACATATCCAGTGACTATTTTAAACAGCGGTGAGTGACCTGTATTTTATTATGGTACTCAGCTGTTTTATCACACACACATAAATAAATCACAATTAAACAGCTTTGGAAACAAAGAATCTGAATGAGGACACAATGAATTTTTCTCATAAAATCCAGATATGTGTTTTGCTTATACTTGCAACAAGCTGTGATTCCCACGTGAAAGGTATCAATCTATTTCCTCTTTCTGTCAGTCACTTGTATCATGCAGGGTCCTGGTATGTTGGGTCATGACTTTTATCCTGGATAGGAGCCAAAAGCCACCAGTAATTTGACTGCTGTAATTATTTAGACTGTTTCTAATAAGCCTAAAAATGTCATGTTAACATTTTTCACATGTTTGTAGTCTTCTGGCTTTCAAATTAACCTCAACATACCATTGTACACTTTTCTTTAGTTATATTGGAAGAAAATATAATTTTCAATAACTAAACTTTGATGGTTACTTTATCTTGGAAACTATCTTGGTCTATTGGACCATAAGATACTATTTCTTTAGAATTTTTTCCCATGATACTATTTCTTTAGAATTTTTTCCCATGATAAGCCAAACTTTTGACAGTAATCAAAATCTATTCAACATAAATTTACTGAGCATTTACTATGTGCTAGGTTCTGAGAATTAAAAGAAAAATAAGATCAAGTCCAGGTCTTCAAGTAGATGAACTGACAAAAAAATTGACACAATGTAATTAGTGAAGACACATGGTTTAAATCTCAGCTCTATGGATTAGTGAGTATGTGACCTTTGGATATATTATCTGTGTGTAGACTGGGAAACTGAGGTGCACAACTCACACAGCTAGTATATGGCAGGACTGATATCTAGACCTAGGAAATTTGAATCTAGAGACTATTACTAACCATTATGCCATTCTGGTTCTAGAGCCTGAGTTAATTGCTTGGTTTATACATGGAAGAATGTTAAATGCCATTTTGAAGAAGTGGGACCATGTGGCAATATATGTTTTATATCTCTCTCTATATATATAGACGTATGTTTTATATATGTATGTATATAACACATACATAGAATTCAACAGTGTATGGAAAACATGGAAAGAGTCCTATAGCCTTAATCTGAACAAATAAGTCTTTATCACCTCTTTAGAGAAGCTTACCTTCAAGATCATTTTTGTCCATAACAGAGATCCAGGAAGAATAAAAGAACTGGGTGCTTCCGAATTGATTCTGTAGAAGCAGGTCCCCATCATAAACATTCCTCAGGGTCAGTCTTCCTGACTGACCCGGAGCCATGTTCTTGGTATCCACATGGGTAAATATCTTCAGCCAATCACAAGCAACATAAAACAAAGTCAAACATTATTAGAATCCATCCTTTGCAGTTGAAGGATTTGGATTCAGTTTCAGAAATATTTATTGAGTAGAAACTGAAAAAAAGTTACCAATCTGGGTGTGATGGATAATTTTATGTGTCAACTTGAATCGCCCACAGGATGCCCAGATTAAATATTATAGCTGGGGGTGATTGTGAGAGTGTTTCCTGATGAGATGAGCATTTGAATTGGTGGACTCAGTAAAATAAATCACCCTCTCTAATGTGGACACATACAATCTGTGGAGGGCCTGAGTAGAACAGAAGGTAGCAGAAGGAGGACTTTGCTTCCATTTTCCTGCCTCACTGTTTGAATGGGACAACTCACCTCACCTTCTCTTGCCCTTAGACTGAGATTTACAGCATTTTCTCCCTGGTTCTCAGGCCTTCAGACTCAGACTGGATTACACCACCAACCTCCTGGGTCTTTAGCTTGTAGACAGCAGACTGTGGGACTTCCCAAACTCCATAATCACATGAGCTAATTTCTCATAATAAATATCCTTTAATATCCTATTGGTTCTGTGTCTCTGGAGAAACCTGATTAATACACTAAGTATACAAAGGCAAACGAAAAAGGACCCCTTCCCTTTCTCTGCCTCCTTTAGCAGAAGGAGCAAATGCATGGACAGGTAACATGGTTCAGGCAGGATGTTCTCTGCAAAAGAAAGTGAAAGTGCTTGGCAGGGAGATGTTGCCAAAAGTTGATTTTTCTCATTCTGTTCAATTAACAAAATATGGACATCCTATAAATATAAAAATAGAAAAAGGCAGATAAAGTTACCAACCTTTTTATCTCCTTTTATACAATCTTTTATAAGAGCGAAATGACCAATTAAGAAATATATATGTATATAGTTTCAGGATGAGTGTTTTTCTTGGTTTTTAGCCTGGCTCACCCACTTTCTAGCCATGTTATTTGGAGAATGTGAATTACTTTTCTGTGACTCAGTTTTCCCTTCTCTAAAGTGGTATCTATCTCATAGATATATTATGGAGATAAAATAGGAAAAAAATAAAGTTTTTAAGTATAATGCCTGACAAACAGTGAAAGCTCTATAAGTTGCATTTATTATTTTATTATTATTGTGGTCAAATGGAAATGCCTTTTGAGGACATAAACACAAAAACAGAAAATATGCCAGCTGCTGGTCTTCTCTCTGACCAAGCTGAGAGAGGAAATTTCTACAACCTGGTTCCAAAACTAAAAAAAATCATGCAGAAAACTGCAGGTCTCAAAATGTAGCCCTCCTAGTCATCTAAACTATCCCCTGCCCACCCCCCCCCCATATTTATTTCCCCTTCAGAAATCTCTTAGATATGCTTTTGTAGGTTGACAGTCTAATTTCAGAAAAAAACCTTTGGGCCTGAAACAAAGATGCAAAATAACAGAAGGCTGAGACTGTTGTTCCCAGCAACTAGTGCAGGAACAGAAAACGCAGTTGGCTTCATATTTCAGGTTCAACTTAAAGCAGGTACCCTAGGCAATTAAGTTTCCTTGCCCCTTGAGTTTGAATATTTCAAATTGCAGAAGTGAGCAAGGTGACCTAATTGTACCTCTGCTTTTCACATGAATATATCTCCTTGCTTTTTTAGGAGGGGGACCTTCCTTTTAATATTTCAGTAATTAAATGCACCGCTGTCAGCTGTGAAATCTGTAACAGCTTTTCAATGATAACATATTGGATGCTTCTGTGGCCCTCCAAGGTTTCTCTCAGATGTCTTTAACAGGAAGGACAGAGGTAGGTGAGAGCCTCACTTAGGTGTGTGCAAACACAGGTGTGGAGGCAGCTGTGGGTTTATGGCCAATGCCTTCATTTCCTCTCTTTCAGATCACATTAGCTGGGAAAGCCTAGGCATGGCCTGAGAAAGTGGGAAAGAGTAAAAATAAAATGCCTCACCATTCGTGCACTCTGATTCTGCCTGAGACTTTCGCCTAGGGGTCATTCAATGAACATTACCTTGCTGGTGATGCACAGAGATATCTCAGCACATCATAGTGTAAATTCTGCCTGCACAAAAGTATGTACTTTGTTTTGAGCCTCAAAAAATGTTTTTGCAAGTAATGCATAATTTTTTCTTTGTAACAGAAACCACCAAAAGAAACAAAGAAATGGAAAATTGCTAACAGCAGCATGCTAATTAGCAAATACACCCCAGAACTTTGCATTAGCCAACTTAGGCACATTATGTTTTATGTCTTTGTTCATTGGCCAGGACTTCCAGCAGCCTAATAATTCACTCTTAGACCAGCTTTATCAAGAAGACACTGTGTTTTAGAAACTCTAAAAGATCATTTAGAGCAGTAACAAATTACTGCTTTTAATAAAATGCTTTTTTTTCACTCAATAGGATACCGTAAAAAAATAGTCTATAGAGAAGTAGTCTATAGAAAAGGAACATTTTTATCTTTGAGAAAATAATACTGGGGAAATGATAATGTAGTGGGGACTCGTGGTACAAAAGGAGAATAAAAAGCCTCACTCTCTGTTGCTTCCTCATCAACCTGTCTGATTGTTCTTTTATAGTCTCCTTCACAGGCTCCTCTCTCTGGAAGCTCTTTCTCTCTCTCCAGTGCTGGGTTCCACCAAGATCATTGTTTAGCCATTTATTTTTCTCTCTTCACACCCACCAATGTGATCCAATCCACTGTTTTTCAAAACTAGGCACACATCAGAATAATTCCTCACAGTGCTTTCTAACCATATAGATTCCTGGTCATCACACTGCTCTGCTGAGAGAGAATCACTAGAGGTTGGGCCCAGTAATCTGTATTTTCACAACTTTTCCAGGTGATGCTAGATCTGGGACTCCAGGTTGTAACCCATTAGCATCATATAGGCTGCCAAAGATTGTAAAAGTCATCTGTGTTTTCAGCTCTAAGCTGTCCCTTCAGCCTCAGGCATGGCTGTCTAACTGCTTAAGTGTTTATGTCTGGATGTCACTCAGACTCTTCACATGCAACACAAGCCAAGGTGGTTTCTCCCCTATATTCACTCAGTGATTGTTGTATCCAACCTGGCATACAATACCTTAGACTCCTGTCTCTCCCTCATCCTCTACATTTAGCCATCAAAGGCATTTTCCTCTCCCAATCCTAGTTTAGGGTCTCCTTACCCTTTGCGTGGACTAGAGGAACAGAGACAAACTCCTAAGCTCCAAAGGAGAAGTGAGTTACCTGCCACTTCTGGTTTTAGTTACTTCATCGTTGTATCTGGAATTTCTATTTTGTTGCTTCTGCAGACTCTGGACCTAACGCCTGGAACGTAGGATCCTGTTTCTGAAAGGACTCAAATAATATCCAAGCCTTAGTTTTGTGCTCCCTTAATTACTCCAAGTTCCTCAGGCCTGGGAGCCTCTCTCTTTCTGTTTATCGGGACTTCCTTCAGGTTTTGATGGCTTACAGTGAACCTCTGTGATCAAACCCTCAAGCTCTGCTAGGGATATGTAGAAGGAAGTTTTTGAAATTTAGAAATCTTTTATTTGCTCGACAAAGCTAGTCTTTTAAGACCATGGACTTAAAAAAAAAAAGTTAGTGTGAAATTCAAGCTGACCAATGACTTCTTTGTCCTAGATGGCATTTGCTGTCTCCCTGAAACAATTAATGCCATTGATCCAATGGGTGAGAAACCTCAGGGCAAAGTGATTGACAGGAAAGGAAAAATACATTGTTTTCAATATCGCCTGCCCCTGCGCCCCCATTTTCTCCCCCTGCCAGACCTTTGCACCTTTGAAAAGCACAATTGTTCTCAGGAAAGTGTTCCCTACCCCTCCTCCCAGGAAGGGAGGTGTCAGTTTTCTGTGTGGAGCTGTCCCAGTGCAGGAAATCTCGCCCACCCTCTGAGACTGTGTTGAGTCCCATCTAGGTCAAGTAGACTCCATCTTTAATGGTGCAGGACAGAAGTACACTCCCTGAAATGAACAGTAGTTCCTTTTCACCCAGAGGAGGCAGAAATGGTGTGGCAGGGGAAATTCCTATTGCCTGTGTTCAAGGAATATTGGACACCCATCACGTGTGGGTTTGTATTTGTATACCTCACTTTTACCCATAAGAATATCACTCCTTATATCCATTCCTGTTAGCTAGCTAGAAAAATGAAAATGAAAATTGGTAATAGAAAATGGGAGAAGCAGAGAAATAGACAGCTGAGGTGAAGCCAGATGTTTTTTGTTTGTGTTTTATTTTATTTTGTTTTTTTCAAGTAAGCCTTAGGAAAAATAATGCCAAGGGGAGAAAACTTGGATCTTAATACTACTGTCTGTTGAGAAGGGAGCTGACACATGCATACCTATCATGGGCTGATGCAAAGTACTTTGTCATAAAGCTACATGAGTAGAATTAAATCCATATAATCTTATATTCTGAGTTGGTTAAATACTCAAGCTGTTTCTTGATTCTGAGACCATAATCTCAAACACACATACACACACACACAAAGTTGGGAAGAATAAATCTCAAAAATACCTTTGTCCATATTAGGTTCAACAGGGCAAACAAAATTTATAAGCATTTTGTTAAAAATAAGTGAAGTTAGACCCTACAAATATTTCAAGCAATTAATGATGATAAATGATATTATTTGCTGTTGCTATATTTGTCAAAAAGACTTTTAAAGTATAATAGATAGCATATGTCATAGACCATCCAGATACTTTTACTTTAGTTATATCTTCTATAGATCTATAAAGTCATGTGCAAGAGGCAAAGTTTAAAAGTACAAATTAATGAAAAAGAAACTCCTTATTTCATTCACAGGGGATCCACATATGAAGTACTTGGAAACACTTTTAAAAATCCCCTTTCCTCGGGGCCTCCCTGTTGGTGCAGTGGTTGAGAGTTCGCCTGCCGATGCAGGGGACACGGGTTCGTGTCCCGGTCTGGGAAGATCCCACATGCCGTGGAGTGGCTGGGCCCGTGAGCCATGGCCGCTGAGCCTGTGTGTCCGGAGCCTGTGCTCCGCAACGGGAGAAGCCACAGCAGTGAGAGGCCCACGTACCGCAAAAAAAAAAAAAAAAAAAAAAAAAAAATTCCCCTTTCCTCAACTATTGATGTGCTTTAGACTCTAGAGTTACCTCTGGCACTTCTTTGCAGTACCAAGGATAAAATCTACATGTTCACAGGCTTAATTCTGGAGAAACTTGCTAGTAGAGAAACAATATTTCAGAGCTGTGGAATCATTCACTGCTCAGTCAAGTAATCATACTTGCTGTCTTCACTTTGCTTCATTCTTTTGCATATAATTTTCCCTTTGTTAGAAATATTCTTCCATGCCTTCTTTATCTCAGAAGCTCCTGCTTATTCTTAGACTTATTTCACATGTAATCCTTCTGCATGTTCTTCCTGTGTCCAACAGCTGCTTTTTGAATACTTGACTCTTCCTGTATAGAGTAGGCAGAATAATGCTCTCCCAAGTTCTCCAAAGATATCCACACCCTACTCTCCAGAACCTGTGAATATGTTATATAACATTGCAAAAGGGAATTAAGGTAGCAGATGGAATTATGGTTGCTAATCAGCTGACCTAAAAATAAGATTATCCTGAAAAAAAAAAAGAAAAGATTATCCTGTTTTTTCTGCCTGGGCCCAATGTAATCAGAAGTGTCCTTAGACAGGGAAAAGGGAGGCAGAAAAGGCAGAACCAAAGAGATGGCATCACAAGAAAAATTTGATCAGCATTGATGGATTGGAAGATCAGCATTAAACATTTTTTAAAGAATAAATATTACCTAAATCAAGTCCTGGAACCATGATTCTTGACAGAACCAGTGAGTTCTGTCAAGCTTCCATGGAATCTATAATTTCCATACCATGTAAGTTATTCCATACTATGGGAATGTAAATTTGTGCAGCCACTATGGAAAACAACTAAAAATAAAAAAACTAAAAATAGAGTTGCCATATGATCCGGCAATCCCACTCCTGGGCATATATTTGGAAAAAAACTATAATTCAAAAAGATACAAGCACCCCAATGTTCATTGCAGCACTATTTACAATAACCAAGACATGGAAACAACCTAACTGTCCATCAACAGGTGAGTGGATAAAGAAAATGTGGTACATATATACAATGAAATATTACTCAGCCATAAAAAAAGAATGAAATAATGCCATTTGCAGCAACATGGATGGACAGAGAGATTATCATACTAAGTGAAGTAAGTCAGAAAGAGAAAGACAAATACCTTATGATATCACTTATATGTGGAATCTAAAATATGACACAAATGAAATTATCTACAAAACAGAAACTGACTCACAGACATAGAGAACAGACTTGTGGTTGTTGGGAAGGGGTGTGGTAGGGAAGGGATGGACAGGGGGTTTGGAGTTTGGGATTAGTAGATGAAAACTATTATATATATGTAATGGATAAACAACAAGATCCTACTGTATAGCACAGGGAACTGTATTAAATATCCTGTGATAAACCATAATGGAAAAGAATATGAGAAAGAATGTATATATATATGTAAACTGAATCACTTTGCTGTACAGCAGAAATTAACACAGCATTGTAAATCAACTATACTTCAATAAAATAAGTTTAAAAATAAGTTATTCCATACTAGATATGGAAAAATTCAAAATGCTGCAAATCCTTTTTCTGAAGCTAGCCCAATCCTGCTATCAAAACCTGAGGGAGATGACACACACATACACACACACACACACACACACAAAACCACAAATTCTTGTATCTTAGCCACAAAAGTTCTAAGAAAAATGCTAATTCCACAACTATTACCACTACCATTATTACATTATTTATTGTGCACTTGTTATATGTCAGGCACTGGGCTAATAAGCATCATCTCAGGTAATCCTTGCAGCTTTAAAAGTCCCACTTTCTCAATGACAAAGGATTAGAAAAGGATTAGAAAAGTTGAATAAATTATTCAGGGTTACAAAGCTAACAAGTGACAGGGTGAGATGTTCCCACAGACTTGTCAAACTCTAAATCTATTAAATAATAATATCTTAAAATAATCATCCTTGACTCCCAAATAGTGTGTACCCCAGGAATATATAGGAGGTTTCATATTAGGAAACACAAATACACCTAAAGAACAAACAAAATCTACCAGTATCTGAGAAGCCAAACCCATCCATTTTTTAAAAATTGTTTGAATAGTTATTCATTTTTCTATTGTATTTTGTTTTCTTTTTTATTAAATTTACTTTTTTAGACATCTTTCTTAGAGTATAATTGCTCTACGATGGTGTGTTAGTTTCTGCTTTATAACAAAGTGAATCAGCCTTACATATACATATATCCCCATATCTCCTCCCTCTTGCATCTCCCTCCCACCCTCCCTATCCAACCACTCTAGGTGGTCACAAAGCACCAAGCTGATCTCCCTGTGTTATGTGGCTGCTTCCCACTAGCTATGGATTTTACATTTAGTAGTGTATATATGTCCATGTCACTCTCTCACTTTGTCCCAGCTTACCCTTCCCCCTCCCCTTGTCCTCAAGTCCATTCTCTACATCTGTGTCTTTATTCTTGTCCTGCCCCCAGGTTCTTCAGAACCATTTTTTTTTAGATTATATATATATATATATATGTATATATATATATATGTTAGCATATGGTATTTGTTTGTTTCTGACTTACTTCACTCTGTGTGACAGATTCTATGTCCATCCACCTCACTACAAATAATTCAATTTTGTTTCTTTTTATGGCTGAGTAATTAAACAAAAAACAAAAATCAATATACAAACAAGCAAAATCAGTATTCAGGACCCAGTAAACTAAGAAAAATATTGCTCTCTTAACAAAAAATGATAAAAATTCCAGTCATAGTTAAATAATAAATGGAGAAAAAATTTTAACAATTCCTATTAGAGACAGAAACATGACTACAGTACCTACCATTTGTTAACTGTTCAATATTTTTGTAACTTCTAGTCAATGTATTAATCCATTAAATAGAGATAATGTTTATCAGGTAGAATGAGACAAAAATCTCTGTCATTTGAGAATAATGTGATAATATACCTAGTAATTCCATGGAAATCACTGACATATTGAGAACTAATGGCATTTTACAAAATGACAGAATAGCTGATAAGTACAGAAAAATCAATAGCTTTCCTATAAGTTATCAATAAGAATCCAGAACCTATTAAACCTATTAATAAAGAAAAGAGTATGATTCCACAGCAGTCTGAAACACATTAAATTCTTAGAACCAGCATAAGTAGAAATATATGTAAACTTATGATTAAACCACAGAAACTTACAGAGGAAGGTAAAAGAAGCACTCAATAAATTTTGTATAAAATATATAAATACATATACATATATTAATATTCCTGTGTCCCTTTGTTCCTGGAAGGTGTATGTTCTTGGAAGGTGTATAATGACTGGAAGAAATAGCAATTCCTTCAAATTAGTTTATATGGTTAGTACAAATGCCAATGAAATGCTCTAAAACTTGTAAAATTATTCTAAGGTTAATCTAGAAGAATAAATAGATGAGAATAGTAAGACATACTTGAAAATATGCATTAGTCAAGGCATACTTACTTTACAATTATATTAAAACATAAAGCTACAATAATTAAAAAAGGAAGTTACTTGGGGATATACTTATGGAATTATGAAAGAAAAAACATTTATGATTCTAAAGTAAATGTTTTTCAGTGTGTGTGTGTGTTTGTGTTTCAACCAACAATATGATAATGAAAGCATTTCAAAGACATGGAAAGTAATCAATGGTTCAATAAATCAACATGTGAAAATCAACTACTTTTTAAAAAAACATAAGTTAAATATTTGTATTATAGTCATGCATAAAATAATTTTTCCATTAAACTCAGGACAATTATGAACAATTATGTTACTTAATCCCAGGATGGAGAAGGAATTGCTAAGGTATAAAAGTAATGGGAAAAGTACAGATAGATAACAATATATAAGATTTTTATGCTTCATGTAACCCTAAGGAAAAGCTAAAAATAAAAAAATGAATTGGAGGGCTTCCCTGGTGGCGCAGTGGTTGAGAGTCTGCCTGCCGATGCAGGGGACACGGGTTAGTGTCCCGGTCTGGGAGGATCCCACATGCCGTGGAGTGGCTGGGCCCGTGAACCATGGCCTCTGAGCCTGCGCGTCCGGAGCCTGTGCTCTGGAGCGGGAGAGGCCACAGCAGTGAGAGGCCCGCGTACCGCACAGAAAAAAAAAAAAAAAAAAAAAAAAAAATTGGAAATATATTTACAACAAATTAAAAAGACAAAGAATTATTACCATTTATGCTTAAAGACTTAAAAATCAATGAGTAAGACATTCACCATTCCATTTAAATATACAAAAGATTTTAACAAAAATTTACATACGCAAGGCCATAAGTCTTCAATAAGCTAACATTGAATAAAGATACTTTCACCCTAACAATAAAAAGAAAATTTAAGGGGACTTCCCTGGTGGTCCAGGGCTAAAGAATCTGCCTTACAATGCAGGGGACGGACATGGGTTCGATCCCCGGTCGGGGAACTAAGATCCCACATGCCACGGGGCAACTAAGCCCACGCGCCACAACTACTGAGCTTGCACACCTTAACTAGAGAGACTGCGTGCCACAAATACAGAGCTCATGTGCCCTGGAGCCTGCGTGCCACAACTAGAGAAGAGAAAACCCACATGCCACAACTAGAGAGAAGCCTGCGAGCCATAATGAAAGATAGCGTATGCTTCAACGAAGATCCCGTGTGCTTCAACTAAGACCCAAAGCAACCAAAAATAAATAAATTAACTAAATAAATAATAAATAAAATATTTTTTTAAAAAAAGAATAGTGCAATATTAGGGTTTGTTTTTTGTCCTAACAATTAATAAAACTATTCAATTAAATTTGGCCAGATTTGGTTCTGATGAATTGTGTCATTCTCTATAGGTGAAAGTGTAAATATCAGAAATATCTTGAAAGAAATTTGTCAAACCATTGTCAAGAGTCAAGAATATATATGCATTTTCATTTATTAATTTCATTTCTGTAAATCTACCTTCTAGAGATAAGCAGTATGTTTACAAACTTTGTACATAGAATGTTTATTATGGTGTCAATCTTATAAGAGCAAAATATTGTTAGCAATTTACACGTAGAAAAGTATGATTAGTTTCATGTAACAAAGAAAGACAGATCTTTTTAAAGAATATTTTTCTGATACAAAAAATTATCCTAATATAGTTTTAAATAAAGAGCCATCATGATCTCAATTTTGCATATGTATATAATGAAAACTTGAAATCATGATACCGTTTTATTTATATATGCTTTGAAACGTTAGATGGAGGCATGTTAACCTATTAACAGCAGTTACCTCTGGTTGATGAGAGAAGAAAAATTTATTCTTTATATTTTCTCTATTTTCTAAATTTAATGTAGTGTCTTTTCCATTAGCTTTGTAAGTTAAACACAGATGTAGACACAGACAGACACACAGATTTCTAAATGAAAGCACTGAAAAAAATTTGTTTTACTATTAATATTGCCCAGTGAGATAATGAATCAAAAATTTAGAAATTTTACACTGACGCACACTTCAATTAAACAAATGAAGCATTTATCTTCTGTCTTTTGATGCCAAACATAGAATTAAATAGGATAGTTAGTAAAGGGATTTACATACTAAACCTTGTACTATCTATTTATGAGTTCTAGTAAAGTTTACTCTGCTTATAGTTCCTCGCAATTGATTCAGACTTTGAGACTATAGGAAGACTTTAAAAGTGTAGGAAAATTCAAGGTTTCATAAAGAAACCTTGGATCTCACTTTACCTTACCTAAGAAGCACCTTGAAGTCCTTGGGTCAAACTGCACAGTTGGGAATTATTCTACTAGTGGATGTCAGTGCAGAAAACTCTTCCTAGAGGAAGTCATGGAGGGAAAAATATAGGAGAAATGAGAGAGTGTAGAGTGAAACCTTGACAAACTTTGAATATAACACCAGAATGGGAAAAATAATAAAAACAAATAGAAAAGAATTTCTTGATAGCTGGGATTATTTGTTTAAAAGATTATTTTATAAGAAGCAACAAATCATTTTGAGCTTTGACCACTGTGACTAGTTCTTGTTTAGTTAGCACTCAATTAACTCAGCTGAGTTCTCAGAAACTGGATTTACTATTTATTGATATTGCTTTAAAAAAAGAAAAAAAAAGTCTTTGAAGTTACAAGGAATGAAGAAAAAATTCAAATGAAAACAAAATTACACCCTGAGTATTAGAAAATATGGTACAAGTTTCCCTCAACTAATGTAGTAGAATTTTTTCACTGTATTTTAATCTTCCAATGGGTGTTGGACTCAAAATTATAGTATGCATAGAGGGAAAAAAGTAGAAAATCAGAACTTAGAGAGGAAACAAATTTTAGGTTTGTGTTTGCTAACTTTTTTCTCATTAATCAAGTAAGTTATTAATGTTTAAAGAAGAGGGTACTCTGACTCTGGCATTCAGAAGTCACAAAGAAATTCTACTGAAGGAAAAATAATGTTGGAAACTTTTTATTTGTCACTCCATCAGAGTGTTTCAAAGATTAGGGGACTGTGTACTTTGCTTTTCTCCAAGTTAGCAGGATAATAAAGATTATTTTGTTTTTGCAGATGTTTAAAGACATGATGCCAAAGACAAATTTTTCAACTAGAACCCTCAAGAAATGTCACTTCTCTGTCTTGCCAAGAGAGATCCAGCATTTCTTCTACATAAACATCTGCTGGGAATATTTTAAAGGGAAGTATTTTAAATAATGACGTTTGTAGTTTCTTGTCTTTAATAAGTTTGAAAAAGAAGGGAAATGAATTTGTGATACATTCCCTCCCAAAGCAACTTTTTTTTTTTTTTTTTGCGGTATGCGGGCCTCTCACTGTAGTGGCCTCTCCCGTTGCGGAGCGCAGGCTCCAGACGCGCAGGCTCAGCGACCATGGCTCGGGGGCCCAGCCGCTCCGTGGCATGTGGGATCCTCCCAGACCGGGGTACGAACCCGTGTCCCCTGCATTGGCAGGCGGACTCTCAACCACTGAGCCACCAGGGAATCCCCCAAAGCAACTTTTATTCATTGACATGCATCAAATTGGATGATTAGAAAGTGAAAACATTAACATTATGTTAGGTGGAAATGGTTAAAAGAGTCTGTATTAATCATACCTGAGAGACACTCATAAATCATGGGTTCCTTTAACTCCAGAAGCTTCACCAGTTCATTGTTATGCTCACTAGTTTGTGGCAATTATAGTATGTTTATATTTACATAATAATGGGATTTCCTATTAAACAGAGAACCCCACAAAAGCGAGAGTCAGGGAAACATAAGTTAGCTATACAATCTGAACAGAGCAAATTCATTTGTGGTTAGAACGGAAACTTCATTTTGTGTAAACGAATGTAGATGTTCGGGGATAATTCTTTGTAGAAAATGCAAGGTATATAGCCTGACTCTTTAAGGTTCTAAGAAAGAGACACACACAGATTGCCTTTGTTAATAGGTATTTATTGCAAGGATACATTAGAATGTAATTTCAGAAGTAGTGCTGTCTTGTACTCTGGATTACACTATAAAGAACTAGGGATACTGCAGGCATCATGAAGTGGGAAAATGACTCAGTAAAAAAGTAGTTTAGTATCTTTCAGATTAGAAACTAAGTTCAAATGATCTGTCTTTTCTTCCTTTCCCCAACACTATTACTTCTTCAAATGACTAATTTGATTGATAACTTTGACACTATGACAAAAGGAGTACCCTTGTCATCAAGAATTCAGACGAAATCACCTTAGGGTACTTATGTACCAGTCTCTAGGTGGAAGGTTTGGTTTCTCTTGATACATGGAGTTTAAGAAATTAATGACTGACTCAATGAAGTACTCGTTTGGGCTCTTCTTAGAAATTAACAATGGCCATGGTTGATACAGATCTCCTGGAATTTTCTTGTAGCATGTTCAATAAATTAGCAATGGAAAAGAGTGCACAAAGCCAGGATTCAGTGCGTATGTCTTCAAATGGAGCTCATAGATGTTCCCTGAAGCTAAATTCAGAGACCGATTCTATACTAAAAATTGATTAGTGATTAGGACTTCCAGAATGGTGGAGTGGAAGCCTGTAGGACCCTCTCCCCAGTAAAACAGCAATTTAACTGGTGAAAATGATAAGAAAACAATTTTTTGTAGTTTATGAAAAGTATCCTAAGGGCATACACAGATTGAGAAATAATTGTTCAAGAAATCTGCTAAAACTCAGTAATAACAGTGACAGTCTGTGTTGTTGAAACCTCTACCTGCTCCCTTAACCCCTCTTCCCTCCCCAAGCTCAATATTGGAGAAGGGTTACTGCAAATGCTCTACTTTGGACCAGTGTGACCAAGAAGATGAACTATTCTTTGAAAGCACTGCCCAAACCACCTACAGAATCATCAGCATGGAGCTTCACTGGAACAACAGTCTGAAGTACAACTTTTGACCCAACAATGACTCTATAATAACCTATTCTTACCTAAGTGTAGCTCCCAGGAATCCAAACATAAAAATCATATCACAGTCATCCCTGGTAATCTGGAAAACTGTGTGCATGTTCAACGTTGTGCCCTTTCAGGAGAAATCAAAGATGATATTTCTAAGTGAGTAGTCACTGGCTGAACATATGTTAAATAAATAAATAGATAAACAAACAGACAAACAAATAAATAAACTCCCTAAACTGTGGTAGCCACCTTCAAGCCACATGTACATCCAATGGTAAAAGCTAAAATTGATCTGGCTAAGTGGGTTTAAATATAGCCTTTGATGAATAAGTTGTTTATGCTGATACAGGGCCAATGCCTAACTAACCAGTCAACAAAATAAAAACAAGAGTTATAATCTGATCAGGGACATCAAAGTTTCAAATTGTAGGGGAAATAGATTTGGCAAAATCAGTTCAGCAAGGTCACTAAACAAGTAAGCAAACAACCAGGCAAAAAATAATAATAACCTCTGTCATGTGTGGGTGAGAGGAAACTTTATATGGAGTTGCTAAAACACACAAAGTAAAATTTCAGTTTTCAAACAACAACAACAAATTGAGACCTACAAAGAAAAAAGGAAAGTGTGATTCATGCAGCAAAAAAGCACACAATGGAAACAGTTTTTGAAGAGGTCCAAATGTTGAATTTAGCAGACAAACACTTCAAAGCAATAATTATAAATCTGTTCAAATACTATAGTGAAATATGTTTCAATAATTAAAGGAAAGTATAATGATAATATCTTATTAAATAATGTATATCAATATAAGATATATAAATGATTGGAAATAATAATCAAATGGAAATTCTGACATTAAAAGTGCAATAACCAAATCAAAAATTTACTAGCAGGGCCCTACAAAGCAGAAATAAAGAATGAGAAAATCTGAATATTAATTCAATAGAGATCTTACAATATGAAGAATAGAGAAAAAGGGATGAAAAGAAAAACAAAAACAAAAAGCAGTGCCTCAGAAAAATGTGGGACATCAATAAATGCACTAATATTCACATAATGGGAATATGAGAAGTAAAGGACTGAAAGAGGCAGGGGAAATATTCAAAGAAATATGAATGAAAACTGCCAAAATTAGATGAAAGCTTTAAAAGTCACAAAAGATCAATGAACTCTAAGTAAGATAAAAGCAAGGATATATATTAACACTGAGACACATCATAGTCAAAATGTTAAAAGCCAAAAATATTAATAAAAATAAAAATTTGAAAACTGTAAGACAAATGGCATATATACAAGGAAATTATACAAATATTAATGACTGACTTTCTATCAGAAACAGTGGAGGTCAGAAACAGTGCAGTGATATATTCAAAGTGCTGAAAGTGAAAATAATTGTCAACCAGTGTCATATATCCAACAAAACTACCTCTAAAAAATGTAGTATACTAATGTATACAATGTGGTATACCACATTAACAGAATAAAGGCCAAAAGCTATATGATTATTTAATAGATGCAGAAAAAGCATTTGGCAAGACCCAACAGCCTTTTATGATAAAAATGCACAAAAAATGGGAATAGAATGGAACTTCCTTACACTGCTAAAGGACATCTATGACCAACCTAAGTAAATTGATAATTAATGGTGAAAGACCAAACACATTTCCTTTGAGATCAGAAACAAAACAAGGATATCCACTCTCACCTTTTCCATTCAATACTATGCGGGAGGTTCTAGCCAGGGCATCAGGTAAGAAAAAAAATATTAAAAGTCACGCAGATTGGAAAGAAAGAAGTAAAACTATTAAAAAAATCAACACTATTAGAACTAATAAGGTCAGCAAGGATTGCAATACAAATGATTAATAAACAAAAATTAATTGTATTTCCATACAGTGAGTACTCTGAAAATGAAACTAAGAATTAGCGATTTGTACAAAGTATGCTTATTAGGAAAGAAATATCAAGGTCCTCATGAAAGTCATCGGTAAATGTTATATACATATATATATATTATATATATAACAGTTACAAAAATATTATAACATGTTCAAATACACACACACACACACACACACACACCTGGTTTTTCATTATGTTAAATGAGAAAATGAGAAACTCATGCTGAGGTCGAGTATAGCTACTCTAATATGTCTGGAAAATTTGCATATGATTTTGGAAATTTAGATCAGTCTGTATATCCTTTGGGTTAGGATCTAATTTGGGTTAAGAATTTGAAAAATACATTTTATTCCATTCATTCCACACATATCTGACAGAACAATGTGTTAAAACACAGCTTGTACCTGTTTAGAAGTCTTAGTGTTTGTAAAAGTTCCAGATTTAATGCCCAAGTGGAAATAGAGTGACTGAGAATTCACCCTATACTCATAAAGGAGAACTCTTCATCAGAGTGATTGGTATACTGTGGCAGAGAGATTTTTTTTTTTTTTTTTTTTTGCAGTACACGGGCCTCTCACCACTGCAGCCTCTCCCACGACGGAGCACAGGCTCCGGTCGAGCAGGCTTAGCGGCCATGGCTAATGGGCCCAGCCACTCCACGGCATGTGGGATCTTCCTGGACCGGGGCACGAACCTGTGTCCCCTGCATCAGCAGGCGGACCCTCCACCACTGTGCCACCAGGGAAGCCCAGAGATAACTTCTTAAAAAAAAATCAGGTCAGGTCTCGCTACTCCTCTGCTTCCAAACATCCAATGGCTTTTCATCCCACTGCAAATAAAAATGAAACTCCTACTCTAAAGCCATGTACGACCTGACCCTGCTTCCACTGTGGATTCCCTTCTTTTCTAAAAAGGTTCTGTATGTTCAGCCACACTGGCTTTCTCCCAGTTGCTAGCACTCACCAAGCTTATTCTTTCCTTGGGTATGTTTTTTCCCACCCCTGGAGTGGTCCTTGTAAAGACCTTCTCATGGTTCTCTGACGTCATCAAGGTCTTTGCTTAGACATGCCTGTCTGTCCTCCATGCTCTACTGGAAATAACTCCCACTTCCGCTCACTTATTGTCTCTTTGACCTGCTTTCCTTCCCTTCAAAGCACTTACTACTACCTAAAATTACATTGTATATGTGTTTATATACTTAATTATTTGCTTATTTATATTCTCTCTTCTTCACTAGAAAGTTGTCTCTTTGAGGGCATGGATAATTTCTATTTTGTCTAGTCCTCAGACCTAGAGAAGAGCCTGGTACCTAATAGATACTCAATAAATATTTGATGAATGGATTAAATTCTAATTTTAATCTGTGGTTCTGTCTAGTCTATCGCCTATGAACAAAGAATCAAGAGGTTAACTGTTCTTTTTTCTTTGATTTGACAAGCTATATTTTCAATGAATCACATGAAAACCTAAGATCAGTGAGACACACAATTAGAAAATATCTCTTGGAAATGGATCTAGTATTGATTTTTGGGGTTAAGAAAGTCCCAAAGAAATGGTTCTGGTAGAGAAATGAGAAATTTCATAAAATGAGTAGCGTTCTCCTTACTATGAAGTCAAATCCATTTCATTATTGCTTTTATTCCAGAGAAATACAGAAACCAAAAAAACTAAAATAATAAATTCTACAAAAAGACCCACAAAAGGTGTTTTATTAGATTACATATGTGTGTGTAAATGTATATTCATTTACCTATGTACACAAATACACACACACATATATTATATATTATGTATATATTCTGAACACAGTTGAAGACATGGTATTATAGTTCTTAGTTCTGACAGTGAGTCAGATACATCTGGTACAAAATTATTTAACTTCAGTGAGACTGAATTGGTTTTTCTTTAAAATAGGGATCAAGCCTAATTCACAGGAATGGTGTAAAGGCTAAATGCAACAGTAAACGTTCAGTGCCTGGCAGAGTGCCTTGGACAGTGGAGGCCTTTTTGATAAGTAATAAGTCTTCATTTTCCCTGCAGAACCTTCTGGGCTTAGGTTCCTATCTATGTAAATCCTCCTCAGCTTTATAAAACACACAGTCATTGAATCTGAATATTCCAGAGTCATGTTTTTTTTCATATATTTCTCATATGTACTACAAATTTACCTGAGATGTGATAGATACATAAATTTGGTAAGTTAGCCCCTCCGAACAATAAATAAATAGATAAGTAGATAAATAAATAGATAAATAAATAAATAAAAGGAAATGGAATAAAATATAGAAATTCTTACACATCTCTTTTCAATGGAAATGTTTTATTAGATTTTATAACAAAATTTAAAAACAATATCAGGAGTTTGTGTGTTTCTCAGGTAACCAGATAAACATATGTTACAATATGTTAAGTTTTATCCATACGGAAATGCCTTTAGGATGCTGTAGTAATGTAAAACCTGAAGGTAGACAGAGAAGGGCAGAAAGGCTCTGACAGATAGAGCATGAATTGTGGCCTGCTAACTAGGATCCAGATGCTAGCCAGGAGAGAACTTTAGTCCATAGTCTACAGAGAAAAAAAAATCAGGAAATTTCTTAAATTTAATATTTATTCTATCATACTGCTTCATTCTGATTCACTTACTAAAAGTCTCAAATGTGTTTAGCCTAATACTCTCAATAGTATAGACCAAATTAAAATGATCTGTTATTTCCACCTTCTTGAGACAGGTAGGATAGAAGAATTTTCAAGCTTTTCCTGGGTAGAAAGCACCTCCACAAAGGAAAGACAAGACAGTATTTCAACCAGGGCTTCAACATGCTGGTACAACTAGAATACAAATCCTAAGGGTCTCCTGCAAGGCCATTAAAACAATGTCATGAACTGAAACATTGCCCAAGCTTGATCTTCAACAACAACCTTCTTCAAAAGACCTACTGGTCTGAGAAAATGACTTTCTATGAAGAGGCTGACACTTCACAGTTCCATAAAATATATTTCTTGTAATTCCAAGCAGATTTTGTAAATCACGTGTTTCTCTGATTCATCTATGAGTCTTTACATCTTTGTGTCTCTTCTCTATTTTTTCTGTCACTGCCTCAGCCAAAAAAAAAACAAAAAACAAAAAACAAAAAACCTGTGGAGGAAGCGTTTAGCAAGTTGCTAAAATGCACTTTAGAAGATTACTAACAGAACAAATAATCCACCCCTATTCTTTGACTGATTTTCTTTTTTTTTTTAACATCTTTATTGGAGTATAATTGCTTTACAATGGTGTGTCAGTTTCTGCCCCACAACAAAGTGAATCAGCCATACATATACATATGTTCCCATATCTCTTCCCTCTTGCATGCCCCTCCCTCCCACCCTCCCTATCCCACCCCTCAAGGTGGTCACAAACCACCTAGCTGATTTCCCTGTGCTATGCGGCTGCTTCCCATGAGCTATCTATTTTACGTTTGTTAGTGTATATATGTCCATGCCACTCTCTCACTTTGTCACAGCTTACCCTTCCCCCTCCCCACATCCTCAAGTCCATGTTCTAGTAGGTCTGTGTCTTTATTCCTGTCTTATCCTTAGGTTCTTCATGACCATTTTTTTTTTCTTAGATTGCATATATATGTGTTAGCATACAGTATTTGTTTTTCTCTTTCTGACTTACTTCATTCTGTATGACAGACTCTAGGTCTATCCACCTCATTACAAATAACTCAATTTTGTTTCTTTTTATGGCTGAGTAATATTCCATTGTATTTTCAAGTAACTGTCTCCCTAACCCTAAAGGTGAATCTTCTCCAGGAAGGGAACTGGTCAATTCCCAGAGGAATTCTTGCTTAAGAGATCAAAATGCTGAATTCACTGAAGTGTCTGTGAAGTGTGCCTGTTCCCCTTTCCTTAGGATACTACCGAGTACCCTGAGTGTGATTTTATTATAGCCTAAAGAGCAGTATTTCCCTCCATATCAGCCGCTGACATGTGTCCCTATTCTTTGTCCCTCTTTATGTGTCTATATTCAGATATGTTTATTTATTTTGATAATTCTCTGTGGTTTCAGGTTCCCTCTCTGGGAATAAAATTTTTATATATTTAATATGTATCTTTTAGGCTCTTCATAAATAACCCAAGACATTAGAAAACAAGGTACTTAAAAGTTGTGTTCCACACATTTTACAATCTATATGAAGCCAAACACCCAGAAATAACATCAACGTTATTATTTCAGTATTGAAATATGATAAGAACTACTTTAAATTCCTGCTTACCTGAAAATATGTCAATAAATACACATTTAAAAATGAGTTAGCATTTTGTAAATACAGTGTTAATACTAGCCCACATTCTCTGAAACCGCTTTTCTTGTCACTCATGTAGGATGTTTGTACCAAATACACTTTCATTTATTTACTGAACTACTGAAATTTTCTAGTTTACAATAAATTATATATAATCAATACTATGTGTTAAAATAAAACAAACAATTCTACTATATTGTATTAGAAAGTTATCTTAAAAACTCTACAATGTATATCTTGCATAGGTTATTTCTAAATTGGACAATATGTTTAAGTTATTCATTTGGTGGGAGAGAGAGAGGAGAAACAAAAATATTTCCTTTGCTTTTGCTCTTCCTTAAAATTGAGAAGCAAAACTGTTGAGAAGAAAAATAGTTTCTTTTAAAAGTTTTAGTATAGAGATCTATAAACAATGTGTTTATCTTTTCAAGTTGACAGTACCTTTGATGGTAGGTTCTGGACTCAATAAAGAAGTCACAACAGCATACACATTAATATTTTTGAAAAATCAGTGTAAAGAAGAAATCAAGGGAGTAACTACAACATGAAATCTACAAAAATAATCATGCCCAAATCTCTCCAAATGTATTGATATTCTTCAGAATGATAATAATAAAAAAAAGCATTACATGCTTAGTTCCAGAAATTCTCCATTTCCATTATTGCTGGAAAAGCCATCTAAAAAGCACTTGAAGTTGATGATGTATGTTGTTTACTCTCTTGAAAAAACATCCTCTCCAAATAGGAGGAAAGGTTAGAAATGATTTGTACTGCACTGATCAATTTATCTGAGTTGTCTTTCAGCAGATTGTATTAATGGAACTTCATTTTCTTTTATTCAGTTGATGGCCAAATTTTTGTTGTCTCCTAAAAAGATCAATGAACATGTCTTGCCATCTTTTCACAAAACAAGATGATTTTCCCCTTAAACTTTAAAAAAGACTTTATTATTTTGTTGTAATAGATTTTTGTCCCCCTCTTTCTTACTTTCAATCCCCCGCAGTGAGCTTTTTAATGCCTGCCTATTCTTTTATATCTCTTTGTAATTTCAACTTCAATACCTTGAATTTCACTTTTTTTTCATCATTCTGGGTGCCACAGATATCTTCAGGGGCAGCAGTTTCTCCCTTCTTTGAGCTGCAATGGGAAGACAGGCCGATGGTATTCACAATTGCAGTTTAAAAAGCACAACCAAAACAAGCATCCACAAGAACAAGAATGCATTTTGATTGGGACATTATGCACCACATTCTTCATATTCCTTAAAACTAAAAGCTTGCTACTTTTCCCAAGGCCAGGTGGGAATAGCTGATTCTCTGTGTAAGGAGGGTAGGGGTACTAGCAGCCCTCATTTGCCACTTCTTCACATTTAGAGTATGTTTTTATGAATGTGGATGCATCTCTCTGGCTGACAGAAGCATTCTATTTTTCTGTTTTGTTTTGTCTTGATTGCAGTGGAAAATATGAAAATATTTCCATGAAATATGGAAAATATGACCATAAAACTCAATTTATCTACCTGTCTCTTCCTAGTAGATGCTGACCCCTGGCTCCTTCTTCCTCTCCTCTTCTCTCTTATAATTAGCCCCACAATCCCATCTTGGTTTATCACACACCCAGACTACTGGCATTTGTAAGGGGTAGCCATGCCTGGAGAGAATAGGTACATTCAGCAAGGGATTTTTCCAGATATTGAATAAGTGGTGGAAGCAATGTGATATATACTAACTTCTCCCACCCCCCTTCCACACACAAAAAAAGTAACAAACACATGCTAAGAGACTACAGCACTTTGTCAATACATATATTAAGCACAGGTGGTATGGGTGTCTACATCTTAAACACAATATTTAATTCCTTCATTCTTATAGACTCAAAAAAAATCTTTGAAACATAATCCAGGGGGAGAAAAAAAGAAACAGTATTGGTTCATCCATGCATGCATTTCTTTGCACTGTCATAGCAAAACAAAGTAAAATCTTGATTTCCTGAATTAAGGGGCCATTCCTAAATCATTGCTTTCTGGAGAGTGAGTCAATCATGATTGGCTTAGGAGCAATCATAAATCACCCCTCACCTCCAGGACCCCGTAGCATGCAAAGGAAGACAAGTGGATATCTGGACCTGTGGGGTTCTGATAGGGAGGTGGAAGGGCAGAGACTCATCTCCTTTTATTGGTGATTTTCATCATTATCACTCAAGTGATATCTGTGTTATGATTCTACATTTCTCCTTCTTATTTAACCCACAAATATAATCAGTCCCTACATCTAACAAGTTCTCTTTCCTAAACATCTCATATCCATCACCTTTTCTATTATTTTTGCCATTATCTTGGTCCAGGCTTGCATCATTTCTCACCAGGATGACTGGGTTAGCCTCGCAACTTGTCTCATTTCCTCCAGCATGGCCTTTGATCCCCCACATTCGGCTAAAAAAAAGCTTTCTCAACTGCAAATCTGATCATCTCACTGTATTCCTCAAACTCCTGGAAAGCCTGCCTTAGTTTTGGGTCATTTGCTCACAGCACTGCCATTTCTCCTCTGGACCCCTTTAACATTTCTCCAGCCCCCGTCCCACATGCACATGTTCCTGTGAAAATAGTAACTCTTTGCATTTCCTTTATTCATTCTGATATTTTACTCTTCTAAACTTTCACATGTACTCTTCCTCTTCCTCTTTTTCACTGAGCAATTTCCTATTATTCTCTATAGTAAAGCAATAACAAAAACAAAAATGATAAATCTATCAAGCACAAAACACAATCTCTAATAAAATATTGCTTTCTTAGAAGTCCTACCTAGACTCTTGAGTGCAATTAAATGCTCCTTTTCTATGCTTTCCTAGCAGCCTTTGCTAGGTTTTCATAGAAATGACCACAGTTCTCAGATTATTGATTTAGTTGATACTGGAAGCTCCCAGTGTTCTGTTAGTTTTGAATTCCTAGTGCAAAGTGTTTTCCACATAGTAGACACTCAAGAAATATTTTTGAAGGTTACATGAGGGATTTGGGCTAAACATGAATTTCTGATAGGCTTTTCTGCTTTCCAACCAGAAATCATGGAATAATAAAAGAGTATTTACTTATGAGAAAACTTAGGCATCATAGAAGCCAAGAGGATGGATTGGCTGGTCCAATGAAGGCCAATGCCAGTGAGCCCTGGGGGAATCGAGCCTCTTCCCTCCATCTCTTTAAGGTTACATGCATTCACATCTCTACTTCTCTGCCTATCTGTTTCACTCTTTTCTACCTCTACAGACCAGTTTTCCAACCTGCTCTGGTTTATATCTGCTTAAGCCCAGCCTAGACCTAGCTTTGTATTACATTCTAATTTGGGTATTTACTAGACACGACTGAGTTAAGCATTTAATCTTCACTCTAAAATCCCAGTTAAGAGGAACTGATTACTCCAACTTCGAATTGTCCAGCTTGGCTCAGAAAGGGCTTTATCTGTCAGTAAAAATGGATTCAGTGTCTATTCCTATGGGCAGGGGCAGGAGAAACAGGTCAGTTCTTACAGGAGGATTGTTGTAGGTCTATAAGTGTCAAAACAATGGATGACCAATTCTCATGCCTGTTTCCTACCTTATATAAGCAACTTCATAGTGTCCTAGACTAGAAAGTTATCTGATCTTTCTGCTTAAAAATGTGCTTTCCTCAAGGCCACTTAGTACCTTATGAAGTGATGATCCATGAATTCCTTTGCCATTTTTGACATTTGGTGATGCTGTGATTCTCCAGAACCATAGAACACAAATTTCTGGAGGCAAAACTGATTGTCAGAAGGAAGAGAAACATAGTACATCAGATTCACTGTTAATAATTCAATAAAAATAGTGACAAGAATGCAGACCTGGGCTTCCCTGGTGGTGCAGTGGTTGAGAGTCTACCTGCCGATTCAGGGGACACGGGTTCGTGCCCTGTCTGGGAGGATCTCACATGCCGTGGAGCGGCTGGGTCCGTGAGCCATGCCTGCTAAGCCTGCGCGTCCGGAGCCTGTGCTCTGCAACAGGAGAGGCTACAACAGTGAGAGGCCCGCGTACTTAAAAAAAAAAAAAAAAAAAAGAATGCAGACAGAAATAAATCTGTGTTATTTATGTTGTTAATTAGTAAGACTGCTAAGGACCTAGTTTAGGATGTTTCTCATTTAAGCATTGTGCTTTCACTTAAAACAAAAAAAAAAAAACTTTTTTTCTAAAGCGTAATATTATGAGCTGAATTCTACCCCCCTAAATTTGTATGCTTAAATCCTGATCCCCATTATCCCCGACTGTGACCCTACTTTGAAATAGAATCATTGCAGATGTAACCAATTAAGATGAGGTCATATTGGAATAGGATGGGCTAATCCAATATGACTGATACCCTAAAAAAAAAGGGAAAATTTGAACACAGACATGCACACAGGGAGAAAGCCATGTGAAGAAGTAGACAGAAATCAGGGTGGTACTCGTACATGCTATGGAATGCCAAAGCTTGCCAGAATACCACCAGAAGCTAGACAAGAGGCCTGGAACAAGCTATTCTTCACAGTCCTTAGAGAAAACCAGTCCTGCCAACACCCTGATTTTGTATTTCTGACCTCCAGAGCTGTGAGGAAATAAATTTCTGTTAAGTCACTCAGTTTGTGGTACCTTGATAAGGCAGCCCTAGCAAACTAATACACACAATAATGATAAAATTAGAGTTTGTAAGCTTGAAAATCATACAAATATTAGATACAATAAGAAATTCTAAGATGACCACTAACTCTTCCAGATAAAGAGGTATATTTTTAAGATTAGCATAAATAAAGAGTTCAGTTTACAAACAGAAGTCCAATGATTAGAAATTTGTTGCTTCTGTAAATCTTTCTTGAACTGTTTTGCTTCCTCCTTCCCTCGTATTAAATTTAACCCAAATTAGTTTTCACAAAATTAACACTTATGAAAGTCATCTAAATTTATGTCAACGCATGCTTTCGAACCTCAGTTTCCTTATCTAATCGAAGATGTAAAAGGAAATATCTCTTAGAGTTTATGAGAGGACTAGATAAAAAAAGCATGTGAAATGCTTGTAGCCCAGTGCCTGGCACAGAGTGAGTGCACAGTAAAATTTATCTATTTTTCTCAAAGTCAGAAAATATTTTAATGGTCCAATTTGCATTTTGATACCCATAGCCTGGCATGGTTACCTAGGTTTCTTTGTTGGTTAAGCTCCATCTCTCCAAATAAATTGTATTTCAAGTACCTTTGTTCTTCAAATTGATCACTTTTGGCAGAAGAGAATCATGGGCTTACATTCTATGTTTCTTCTGCATTCCCCTCAAAGTCTAGGATAATTCTGAGCACAAAGCATATCTTAAAATGCTGTATAAATGTATGATGGATAAAGAGACTGATGGATAGGGTAGACTTGAGTAAAAAAAAAAAGAAAAAAGTAACCATCTGGATGGTTTCAGTATCACTTTGGAAGCTGGCTTTATAGCAATATTTTTAATTCTGAAGTTTCCAGGTGCATAGAAAAAATAAAAAAACTTTGTGGTAAGTGAGATTCATATCATATTCTGCCACTGATTTGCTCTGAGGACTGGAAAGTGATTTAGTTTTCCTGAACTTCATCAAGCTTGTCTGTAAAATACTAGATCTTTTATGAAAATGGGAAATATAAGGCAGGAAATGTAAGAACTATTGTAGAATATCTGACATTTAGTAGGTGCTCAGTAAGGTAATTGCCAGTTACCCAGTTTATGCTTGAACTCCAAGGAAATTAGATGAATAGGGAGAGAGAGACAGAGGGAGAAAGATGGAAAGAAAGAAAAAGAAACAAGGAAAGAAAGAAAGAAATAAAGAAAGAGAAAAGAAAGAGAAAAAGAAAGAAAGAGAAAAAAAGAAAAGAAAGAAAGGAGGGAGGGAGAAAGGAAGGAGAGAAGATATAGATTTCATGAAATTAGCTCTTGTGATTGTGGGGTCTGGTTAAGCAGGTCTGAAATTCATAAGACAGGAAGTCAGTAAAATAAGGTAATGAACAGGCCAAAAACATGGACATGGGACAAATCTGATACCTTCCCTTCCATCCTTGTAGTTTCATTTAATCAAGTTGACATATTAAAAACAGTCCTGTGTAGAAAAAGAAAGTTTTGAAGAGAAGAAACTGCTTCTCCTCCTTACCTTCTTTCATGGTAGTGATCAGCTAAGAGTGAAGGAAGTTGTTGCTTGATGCCAGTTCTATACTTGTTTCCAAAGGACTCATCCTATATGCATATCCTCTGTTTGCTCTGTCTATATATCTGAACTTTTCTTTTTAATCAAGACAGTGCATACATAGATAAAAAATAACATTGTATGAAAAAAATTACCATGCAAAGCAGCCAAAGAAGGAGTGAGGGAAAGAGAAAAAAAAACATAGCAGAGGTATAGAGAGTATCTCTGTATAAAGGTACACAGAATGCTACCTCTCACTTATCAATCAGGGGTTACTCAGTGGTACCACTTAGAGACTTTTTTTTCTACTTTAAAAAGATCAGTTAGTCTCAGTCTAAATATTTGCTGCTATTTCTCCTTATGGGTCAATGCAAAATTGTGACTTGGTTATAAATTTCCAGGAAAAATATAAATTTTGATATTAAATCTAGAAATATGAAGGTTTTTCAAGGAATAAAAGACACTGTAAGTGCAGATAGCAAAGCTTAAGGCTTAAAATAGCAAAGAAAAAGAAAGAGGGTTAGTGAGAGAAGGCAAAGGTAAATGTGAATTCCAGTTCAATATGGTGATCTCCTCCATCCTGGGTTGTACAAATGGAAGTCGACCAACAATGAAAAGAATGAGCAGAGGAAGGATTTACTGCAGGTGAGACATTTCAACAGATTTCTGGAAGATGGAAAGCAGATGACATAGGCAGACAGATAAAGTCTGCAGAGAAATCCGAGACTTAGAAATTGTGCAGAAAGCCTGTGGCTGAGCAAGGAACCTATCTTTTTCACCTGAACCCAGAGGATCTCTAGGATGGACCTAGAGATTGTCATACTGAGTAAAGTAATTCAGAGAGAAGAACAAATACCATATGATATCACTTATATGTGGAGTCTAAAAAAATGGTACAAATGAACTTATTTACAAAACAGAAATAGAGTTACAAATGTAGAAGCAATCTTATAGTTACTGTGGGGAAAGGGGGGAAGGTATAAATTGGGACATTGGGATTGACACATGCACACACTACTGTATATAAAATAGGTAATTAATAAGGACCTACTGTATAGCACAGGGAACTCTACTCAACACTCTGTAATGACCTATACGGGAAAAAAATCTAAAAAAGAGTGGATATATGTATACATATAACTGATTCACTTTGCTGTAACACAACATTGTAAATCAACTATACTCTAATTAAAAAAAAGAAAATAAGAATTTAAATGTACAACCTCAGGAGAACTTGGACTTCCAGTGAGAGCCTTGTTGGCCCAGAGTTAACCCAAGTGCTTTCTCCCCCGGCATTGGGAGATCCCCAGGGTAAAGTTTGGTTCTCTATTCATCAACCTGGAGAAAGGTAGGTTTTGGGCTATCCCTGTTCATCCAACTGCCAACCTGCCTTCCATCCAGGGAACAAGAGGATAGAATAGGGAACTCACAGCTGTTTTCTTAAATCATCAACCCAGTCCTTGATTTACAGACATGCCTTGCCCATCAGTTACTGTGTCAAATGAACATCTCCAGGTTTGGGGCCACCTCCCTCCCATCTGTTTATCCCCAGTAACATACACAGGGCTAGATGAAGACAGAAACAGGAATCTTCACCTATTCCTGTGAAGGCTGAATACCTCTCAGGGAGTGTCCATTCCACCATCAAATCTTTCTATTGTCTTTAAGAAATACATTAATTCATTTATTCATTTAAAAAGTATTTATTGATCACTGCCAAGCATCTTTCTACAGGCAGAGATCAAAAGTTATATTTTAATGTAATTCTATGACTAAAATGTTTTTGGATGACAAAAGAAAGTCTCAGGGTTTGAAGTAAAATATGTTCTTAATTTCACTTGAAGTCATTTGTTTCTAATGAGGAAGAAGAAGATGATGATAATTCTCAGTATTTTGTGTGAGCCAAGCATCTATTTCTTTATTCTGGCTTTTAACTTCTTGTAATTCATATGAAGATGATTCTTTGAGTATAAGAGAGAATAAATGGAAAAATAAAGCATAATATTTTTTATCTGTTTTCTTTTTATTTAACATCTTTATTGGAGTATAATTGCTTTACATTATTGTGTTAGTTTCTGCTGTATAACAAAGTGAATCAGCTATACTATATGTATACTATACATATGTCCCCATATACCCTCCCTCTTGCATCTCCCTCCCACCCCCCCATCCCACCCCTCTTGGTGCTCACCAAGCACCGAGCTGGTCTCCCTGTGCTATGTGGTTGCTTCCCACTAGCTATCTATTTTACATTTGGTAGTGTATATATGTCCATGCCACTCTCTCACTTTGTGCCAGCTTATACTTCCCCCTTTCCATGTCTTCAAATCCATTCTCTACATCTGTGTCTTTATTCCTCTCCTGCCCCTAAGTTCTTCAGAACCATTTTTTTTTTCTCTTTCTGACTTACTTCATTCTGTATGACAGGTTCTAGGTCCATCCACCTCACTACAAATAACTCAATTTCATTTCTTTTTATTGCTGAGTAATATTCCATTATATATATATGTGCCACATCTTCTTTATCCATTCATCTGTCAATGGACACTTAGGTTGCTTCCATGTCCTGGCTATTGTAAATGGTGCTGCAATGAACATTGTGGTACATGACTCTTTTTGAATATGGTTTTCTCAGGATACATGCCCAATAGTGGGATTTAAAGTATAGTTTTGACTTGAAACATATTAACAGGTAGGAATAATTAGGAAGTAATGAGTGTTCTGACATTAAAGATGCAATAATATTTACAAAGAACATTTTAAAAGATAGACAAAAAATTCCTATATGAACCATGGATACCTACCTTCCTAAATCCCTACTTAGTGTTTTTACAAAGTTGTGCCACTTTTTCTTCCTACATTTGTACTCTAGGCCTCAAAGTCAATTGTTAATCAAAAGGTGGGAACATATGGTCAGATTTTTATGATATCTCAGCTTCCAATTTACCAATGAAATGTAGAAGAAACCAACCAAAGAAACAACAAAACATGCTTTGTTGAATAGAAAGTTTCCACAGTCACTGAGATCCACTTCCAATTGTAATCTTCTCAATACATATAAGGCTTGGCTTGCAAAGCCAGTGACTCAGAAACAGGGGCCAGGGAGGGGGACAGGGGAAGAGGGGAAGGTTGTTTTAAACCTGGGACCTCAAAGTTGTGGCACTTGCCTGCGTGTACACAGTGCCGGGGTGGAACAGCAATGTGAAAAATGTTTCCTCTGTTTGTAAACACAAATTTGCAAGCATGTGCCTTTAAGACAGAATTCGGTTTATATCTGTCATTCTATTCATCATCCCAAACTGGAGATTTGTTTTAAAGTAAATTATATACAGACTGATAGTGTTCCGAAGTGCCTGAAGGAAACATGTAAATCCTCTCTATACTAATTTTTTGCCCCCTTTTTTTTTTAAAAAAAATAAGGTTTAATTGACATATGTTGCATATACTTAATACATACAAATTAGGCAAGTTTTGCCATATGTATACACTTATGAAGTCATCCTTGGAAAGAACATATGCATCATCACCCAAAGTTTCCCCAAGTCCTTTGTAATTCTTCTGACTTGTTCCTTCCTGGACACTCATTCTGGTCCCAGGTAACCCATAACCTGATTTCTATCACTGTGTGTAAGTTTTCATTTTCTTATTTTCTAGTATTTTATATAAATGGAATCATACAATACATTCTCTTTTTTGGCCTGTCTTCTTTTACCTCTATATAATTATTTGAGATTCATCCATATTGTTGTATGTAATTGTAGTCCATTTCTTCCCAGACTGGAAAGGGAAGAATAAAGCTGTCTTTATTCACAAGGACATTATCATTGATGTGTAAGATTCGGTGGAATCTAGTAGCATAAAAAATGAATTTAGCAAGATTGTAGAATGTGCAGAACCAATTGCATTTCTATATACTAGCAAGGAAAATTGGAATTTGAAATAAAATACAACACCTTTTAGAAGAGCATAAATTATAAAAAACTTAGGTATAAATCTAACAAAAATGTGTAAAACCTATAAATAAAAACTAAAAAAAACACGGCTTAGATAAATTAATGAAGACATACATAAGTGGGAAGATACACTGTAATTATCTTGAAAACCTCAATATTTTTTAAGGTGCCAATATTCCTCAAATTGATCCATAGATTCAACACAATGCCATTCCACATTACAAAGGATTTTTGTAAACCTTGACAAGATGTTCTAAAGTTCACATAAAAATTCTAAGGACTTAGAAGAACCCAAACAACTTGAAGAAAATCAAAGTTGAATAACGAATACTACTTGATTTCAAATGTATAAAGTGACAGTAATCAAAGCCCTGTGTTATTGTTATAAAGATAGCTAAATAAATCAATGGAACATAATAGAGTCCATAAATAATCTGCCCAATATATGGACAACTGATTTTCAACAGAGGTGGAAAGGCAATTCAGTGTAGAAAGGATAGTCTTTTTAATAAATGGTACTAGTACATTCTATATCCATAAGCAAAATATGAAATCTTACTGATACCTCACACTGTATGAAAAGATGTATCATAGACCTAAATGTATCACCTAAAACTATGACATTTCCAGAATATAGGAGCAATCTTTTTGGCCTTGAGTTAGGCAAAGATTTCTTAGCAATGACATCAAAAGCATGATGTATAAAAAATAAATTGATAATTAGGATTTCAGCAAAATTCAAAGCTTCTGCTCTTTAAAAGACACTGTTAAGAGATTGAAAAGACATGCCACAGACTGGAAGAAAATGATCACCGATTATTTATTTCAAAGAGGACTTGTATCCAGAATACATAGAAAACTTTCAAAATTCAACAACAGGAAAAAATGCAATAATATATGGGCATACAATTTGAGCAGACACCTCGCCAAATTAAATATGGCCAGTAGGCAGAGGAAAAGCTGCAGCCTATCATTAGTCATTTAGGAAATGAAAATTAAACTCATAATGAGGTACTAGTGCACATCAATTAGAATGACTGAATTAAAAGATTTGTCATAACTTAGTCTTGGAGAAGATGTGGAGAGAGGGAATTCTCATAAGCTACTGATAGGAATATAAAATGGTATAAATTGAAAAACACATTAGAAATTTTTTAAAAAGTAAAACAGCATATGTTTTACCATGTAATCCAACCATTCTTCTCTTAGGGATTACCCAAGAGTAATGAAAACATCTGTCCATTCAAACTCTTCTACACAGATGTTCATAGCAGCATTTTTTTGTAATAGTCAATAACTAGAAACAAGTCATATGTCCATTAACAGCTGAATGGATAAACAAATCATGGTAAATCCTTGTAATGGAATACTACATGGCAATAAAATGGAATGGACTATGGATACTTGAAATGACAAGGATGAATCTCAAAATAATTCTCCTGAGTGAAAGTAATCAGACAGAATACCTGTTGTATCATTTAATTTCTATAAAACTCTAGAAAATGCAAACCAATTTACAGTGACAGAATGCAGATCAGAGGTTTCCCAGTGGGAGCAGAGGACAGGAGGGAGGGATGAGCAAGGGGCAGGAGGGAACTCTTGGCCGATGGATATGTTCATTGCCTTGGCTGTGGTGATCCTTTCACAGGTGTATACGTATGTCAAAACTTAAAGTGATACACTTTCAATACATGCAGTTTACTGTATGTCAGTTATTCTTCTCAATAAAGCTGTTAAAATAGCAAAAATAGTAATGATAATAAGCAATAAAATAAACTAAATCTGAAAATGGAGCTAAGGTAGCCAGTTCCCTGACCAGGGATTGAACCCAAGCCCTCGGCAGTGAAAGCGCAGAATCCTAACCAGTGGACTACGAGGGAATCCCCTAAATGGAGTTCGTGAGTTGGCAAAACTAATCCAAGGCGATGGCAGTCAAAATAGTGCCTCCTTTGGGACGGTTGGGGATTGCGGGGGAGGAATGACTGGGAATGAGCAGGTGGGAAACTTCTCAAGGTAGAATGTTCTATATCTTGATCTATATAATAGTTATAAAAATTGGCACAATGTTTTTAAATGATAACTGAAAAATAAAGAACTTTTAGAAACATTAAGGTGTGGTACAATGGAATGGAGAATAAAGAACTGGACTTTCTGTATTATTTTCTATGAAAAAAATCAATGCTTTCTGTCTGCTTTTCCCTCCCTTAGAGATTTTGATGCAATTAGCATTTTAGAGGCTCTAAGGATTTTGCAGTATAGCAACTGGCTTAACTTTGTTTTAAACCAGAGTTTCCAAGACTTACTGGACCACTGAAACATTTTTTTTTTATTTAACACTTTTAAACATCTGATGTAACAAGTGTTCCAAAGGGATATAATTTAGGAAACGCTAAACAAGCCAATTAAAAATATACTGTTTAAAAACTCCGGAGGTTTAGAGAGGTTAATTGTTTTTGTCAGAGCTCAAGCAGCCAGAAAAGGGCAGAGGCAGGATTGAAAACACAGGGAATTCTGATTCAAAGGTCAATCCTCATCCCTCTAGTCCTCACTTATCTGCCCCAGGCCTCGGTTTTCTCATCTATAGAATGAGAAGGTGAGAGCATGAAGAATGGGAGATAGCAATCAGCACCCCACTTTCTCCACATGTGATTAGGGTGGCTTAATTAAACATTCTAAGCTTTAGATTCCTATGCTGCAAAATGAGAATAATAATACCCTAAATGAAATGAGAATAAAAATAACTTCTGTAAAATACCCAGTGTTTTACAGAACACTTTATTTCTATTTTATTCCTATTTATTTTAACACTCTTATTTCTATTTTATTTTCTTCTAAAAAATAGCCCTATTGGGCTTCCCTGGTGGCGCGGTGGTTGGGAGTCCGCCTGCCGATGCAGGGGACACGGGTTCGTGCCCAGGTCCGGGAGGATCCCACATGCCATGGAGCGGCTGGGCCCGTGAGCCATGGCCGCTGAGCCTGCGCGTCCGGAGCCTGTGCTCCACAACGGGAGAGGCCACAACAGTGAGAGGCCCGCGTACCACACACACACACACAAAAATAGCTCGATAAAATAAGAGATGCTTTAAAATGTTGTAAGGCTCAGGCCCATCCATGCTGGACTATTCTGTGTGTGAAAGGTCAGCAATTATTCTTCTGCTTTGGGTCTTCATCAATAAATACCTGGCCTGGCATACAGAGATACTCATTAAATATCCTACCTCACCCAACTGGCTTTTAAAAAACATAATTTAAATTTTAATATTTGATGTATTAGGAGAACAGACATCATAAGGAGAACAGGCATCATTTATGATATGTGCTTAATGATCATGCTACTAATATGTTTCTATAAAAATATTATTTCATTTAATCATCATAAAACACTAAGAGGAAAGTATTATGACCATTTACACACTGGAAAATTAAATTCCAGAATATTCAATCAAAGACCAGGACTTTGGAGGTACCAAGAAGTGGAACCCCAGTTTCAATCAGATCCCACTGCCTTTCACATCTCTGTTTCCCTCTAGGGCACCACTGGTTTACTTCATTGTGGTTTAAAAGGTGCTCATGGATCAGCGCTCTGTTTGGGGCTTATTGCTCTATTTTATTCTGTATCTCACATAGAAGAACAAAACTCATCTCTGGAGCCTCTGAAGCTCTGTAATTTGAGATTTGGAAAATATAGTGTTTTTCATTACTCTTGCCATTAACCAAGTTCTCAGGCTGTCTCCAAATTTCTCTTTCAGAAAAATAACAGTCACGTTTGATATGGAAATTGATTAATAAAAGAGTATAGAAACATGCCCTCCCACCACAAAAAAAAACCCAAACCATATGGCCTTTTCTTTTAACATAATGGAAAATAATGTTATTATAGCATGTTTTTCCAAATTATCAAGAAATAAAGGTGTACTTATAACATTCTAATTCATAATGCAAAACACATTAATAATGAGAAAGCAATATGTGACATGTATATCATCTTAACAAGAAAATAACTAGTTGTTATCAATTGGAAGATTTTCTAAACATTGCTCTGCCAACACCAACTTTTTATATAAGTTAGATAATAATATTAGCTAGCCATTTTTTCATAAACAAACACATTTTTTGAGTGTCTACTGTATATCTTGTCCTGTGGTAGATGGACCTAGAAAGATAAAGTCATTCATGATTCTTTTTATATGAAATATTAATATTTTAAAGAAAATTAAAAGAAAATGGGAAAAACAAGATTCTTAAATAAAGAAAATAAATCTAAAAAGAAAAAAATAAACTTAAATAATAAAAAGTCAATAAATTCAAACTGCCATGATGCAAATCTCAGCACTATCTGGTCCCTGTGGACCCTTCTAATCTCTCCCAATGGTACTGTTCCCTGCTGTAGCTTTTTCTTTTCTTTTATTATGATTAGTGTAGTATATTGTTTTTAAATAAGTAAGCATAAATTATAGGCCCTGACAAGCATTTGTTGATCTAAGCATTTATTCTCTAAATATTTACTGAGAACCTACTAGGTGAAGACACCAAATTAGGTGCTAAATTAAGGAGATGTCCCTCTAGCTTCTTGTCAAAGATCAGCTATGCTCACCAGTTCCCTTCAAGAATACACCAGGTGAACCGATGAAATGCCCTTATTTTTAAATATCACCAAGTATCCAATCTCCTGAGTCATGCCTAGTACTCTGGGAAACCATTGCATCTGGCATAGAATGAGTAATATTAATAGCTACCATGTTGGGAGAGTGATTGGTACATTTAAGTTTATAAGTATCTCATTAGATTTATTTTAACTTTCCACAGCATACTGCCTCAAGAGTGTTTCTTTCTCAATTCCTTTTTCCTTTCTCCTTCTTATCTCCCTTCCTCCTTTCCTTCCTTTCTTCCTTCTTTCCTTCCCTTCCCTTTATCATTGTCTAAGATATACATTATAAGCAAGTAGCTTATAATGTAGAGTGGCAAACAGACAATTACAACACTCATCTGATGAATGCTATTATTCCAGAATTATAAGAATTTATGAAAATATGAGATAAGGGTAAGGGGTAGGAGAATGTCACTCTAAACAAAGTTGTGTTCTTAAGATGTGATAGACTTGTTTTTACAAGAATACTGTAGGCAATACTCGGATGGCTACCATATTTTTATATTCAGTAAGCCATGGGTTCTGATAAGGAGCACAGTTTCCAAGAACAGAGGGAAGGATGATCGACATTAGATTTCTAGCTTTCCAAGCAGAACTGACTGGTTGCTGGGCTGGGTTATGCTAAGCAACTTATCGATCTAAAGTTCTGATTTCTCAAGCCCCTTACAAAGAACGTAACCAAGACACAATAAAGTGCTAAAGCTGAAGGAAGACTTGCTGATGAGAAACAAATGATTCTGCCATTAACATCAATTGTTAATTGATTAAAAAGGGAGAAAGTGCAAGTCTACACAATCACTTCAGGCAAGAGACACATTGACTAGCAGCCGCAATATGTCTGCTTTAATCTTGTTCTACAAGGTGTTTCCCAGGAAGGGGTATTCCAACCAGGAGATAGGGACCTTTTAGTGTAAAGGGAGATTCTAAGGAATCTAGACATGAGAAGTACAGAACAGTGTTTCTTATAGACAGAGGAAGAAATGAGCATTCTTCATTGTGGAACTATATTAATTAGGTCCTAACGAAGCCATTTACCTAATTAGTCATTTCTGAAAACTTCACTATGGCCATTAATAAAATCCCTAATATATTTTTGAAACTGGAAATCTGCTTTGGCAATGCCATATAGAGCTGAAGAATGACCTATTTGACTTCTTCAGGTGTAGTGGGCTCAGCAATGGATGAAGACTAGGAAGGCAGGACCTGACATGCTATATTAGCTTGCTCTAAGTGGAGCAAAAGAAACAAATAAACCAAACATTTGTGGTATGAGAGAAGAGTCTGAATTAATGTTCTCTTTGGTATTCAGAAGAGTAAAAGGACATAGCTTCTTCCTCATTAAGCCCCAAAATCCAGTGAGCTTAGTTGTGAATGACCAACTAAGAAAGAGATGCCATGAGCTTTTCTGAGAGAATGTTATTTTTTAAAAGAGGGGTAGGGAAGTAACCTTAATTTCCATCAATAAAAGAATGATTAAATAGATTAAAGAGACAAAGTGAAATGCATATAAAGGATGAGATATTTCTGACACAAATGAACCTTTCTATGAAACAGAAACAGATTCACAGACATAGAGTACAAACTTGTGGTTGCCAATGGGGAGGAGGATGGGGAAAGGATGGACTGAGAGTTTGGGGTGAGCAGATGAAAACCATTATGTATAGAATGGATAAACAAAAAGGTCCTACTGTATAGCATGGGTAATTATATTCAGTATCCTGTGATCAACCATAATGGAAAAGAATCTAAAGAAAGTATATATATATATATATATATATATATATATATATATATATATATATATATATATATATATATATATATATATATAACTGAATCATTTTGTTGTACAGCAGAAATTAACACAACGTTGCAAATCAACTATACTTCAACTTAAAAAAAGAATAAGATATTTCTATTCTTACTGATATGGAAAATATTCAGTAAAATTGCAAATGAATGGGTACAGCATAATTCTCTTTTATAAAAGAAAAATATAGATACATATTTGTCTATAAGTATAGAACAGTTGACAAATCAGGAGCACCAAACCTATTTTGGTTGGCAGTGGAGGGTAGGAACAATTCTAGTGGACAGGGTATTGTACTTTATAGTTTCTCAGTGTGTGTTTGTGTATGTCTCTGTGTGTGTATGTGTGTGGGGGGGTCTGCTTCCAAAAAGCTACTAGAGTCTGTCATTTGTTGGTTAATTGTATAATTAAATGATTTTACATTTGGGTGTTCTGTTATAACATCATAAGTGAACTGTTATGAATTCACAACTTATATTTAGTTAAAGGAAATTATTTTCTGGTAATAAGTTACAACATCAGACCCAGAAATGTTTTGAATCAACTCTGATGACTGCATAGGATTTCTTCTGGCTATTACTCTCTTGTCAAATCATATTTAAGATCTCCTCTATATCAAGACATTTTCAAAATTTGAAACTTTAAATCAACTTGTACATACTGATGTGAAATCAGCTTCAAAATGGAGTCTAAATTCATTTTGTTTTAGATTGAAGGCAAAAGGAATCCTAGATAATATGTGTTAGTCATATATAACTGAAATCATAGTATTTCATCCTTCTCATGTTTTGTACCTGTGCAGTATCTGGACAGGATTCCCCACAGTGTGGAACTTCTAACAGTACTTGAAAAAAATCAATATATGTTATTGATTTGTTTCCAATCCCTGAACAATGGTACATTTTCCAACCATCTTCACTCCAGCCCCTCCTATAATTTAATCATCCAAGTCCATCCCTGACTCTAGCTCTTCTTGTCCACTTCCTCCATCCTCCAGCTCATGTGTCTGGTATTAGACCTGATGCAGAGAACTAGAGTAAACTACATCACAACAGATTCTGAAGGCAGGGTGGAATTGGGTATCCATCTGTGGTGGTTTTTTTATGGATCAACTCAGCAGATCTGGAAAGATGATTCGTAGAATTGCCTTCCTGTATGGTTTGAGTTAGGGTTGACCATACAGAAATTTGTCATGATGCAGAAGGTGAAGTGAAACAGCGGTCATGCTCAGAATTTGGAGCTAGGCTCCTGACACCACTGTAGCTCGTTATGTTGTCACTGTCCTGCTGTCTCACCTGACTGCTGTGAGGGAGCATCAGGGTCCTGTCTCCTCTGCTCCCACTACGTCTCTTCCTTCAGTCTCTTCAAGTCTTAGGCCAACTTCATGGAATAATCTATGGCCAAGGGTGTCAGCTCCTTCTGTAGACCACCTGTGCCATCAACGTTGCAGGCAGTGAGAGAGAGGAACAGAATCAATTTGTCATGGGTTCCCAATTGTCCTCATAGGTTCCACTTTGTCCTCATGGATTTCAGTGTGTCTTTGCCTTCTCCCAGTCTAAGTTCAGCTTTTCTTCCCAACCACCAATCCTGAAGACCTACAGTGACCCCGGGCCCACTATCAGACCCCACAATTCAGTCAGGTCCAATCCCCGTAACAATTCCTTTACTCTACGTGGCTCATCGTGGTTCTGTTTCCCTTATTGAAACCTAAAGAATACAATAGCAGAAACATACCTCCAATATTTGGTATATCAGGAAGTTCTGAGCAATAAAACAGGAGACCCTGGTGCTGATGTTGCTTTATTATTTTTTTAACCGATTTCCACTGTGTGTGTGAGCGTTTGACCCAACCGGTGAAGCAATTCAGAGAATCCCTTGTGGGAAATAATTCAGAACACTTACAACCAGGCTTTGGACTCTGAGCAAAATTTTCTTATGCACATCCTGATGTGAAAGAACAGTTTTTTGTCATCCCCTCCCCCACCTTCACAGATGGGAAAATATTTGAAGCACTGAAGTGTATATACTATTCTCCTTGTGCTATGGATGTTCTAACAGTATTTATCTGAAAAGTTTCTATCATTCCCAAACTTTGGGGTTTCTGTTGGTGATTGGAGAGGAACAGATTGCACTGTCTTGAACTGAAATCTAATGAATGGCACAAAGTTAAAATAAACTGGAGACACTTGAAAAAAGGAAAAAAAAAACTCAAAGAAATCTAAGCTTTTTTTTTCTTTTCCCCTCACTTGCAGCCAACTAATCTCCCCACACATTCTGATCGTCTTCTCACTGCATGGTGTCTGTGGTGGCGACAACTGATTCATGTGTTCATTTGCATATCCCCCGGTGCCAGCAGCGGAATGCAGAATGGGGCCTCCTGCTCTGGCAGCCAACACAGCACTGGCAAATCGGGGGGGGGGGGCTGTCAGAAACAGCTGTCCATTAAGGGAGTTTGTGGAAACAACCAGGAGCTGTTTGAAAATGCTAGGTGGTAGAATTTAATTGGAGTAGCAACTGTTCAAAATTAAGATTAAAAGGACCAGTCAGTCAATGTGGATTTCGTGACACCTTAAAAATCACGTTTCAGGTGTGATTAATGCCGCATCAAGTTTGCACATTTCTCTCCTTTGCCAATAAGGCTTGTTTGCTGGTGGTGCTTCAGTGAGTATATGTAGCCATGAGAGGTCCGGGGTTCCCAAGCTCGGTATCCTATTCCCCATGCTGATACCGTTGCTTCTTTAAGAAAACAGGACTTTAATAAAAAGGAATCACAAGCAGATTAAATAAGATGGAGTCTAGTGGCCCTGGAAGAAGCAAGGTGGCAAGTTTTGGAGACAAACACTTGTCTTTATCCATTCTGTGAGGGTGGCTCAACCATGAACAGACCCACCCTACCCTCTAGGCCCTCTTTGCCAGACAGGAGTTTACAAAGCACATTTCCTTCCTTCTGGTCCCTGAGTTGTGGAGAAAGGGAATTGGTTTCCATGACGCACTTAATCTTTGGCTCTTCTCCTGAGTTTGCCGAAAAGGGTATCAGAAGTTGCCAACGTTGAAGGGGGGATGAAGGGCTGGGGGTGGGGTTGGAGATGAGGAGTAGTAATGGTGTCCTGAAAGCTTTTTTTTTTTTGGTCTCTTGAAAAAACATCTCAACTTTAGTATTTCATTAAGATTAGAAAATAATTCTAATGTACCAGAAATAACTCCTCATCATTTGGAACAGAATTCATAACTTTGAACCCTGATTTTTAACTGTTTTAAATTCATGATTGAACTCTTAAATACTCCAGTCAACATACTCTGTTCCACTCTCACGATTCCTGTTGTCGCTGGCTAAACTGCAAATCTGAAACTGGTTATTTAGTTTAATTCTTTGACTTTTACTATTAAATAGATTGAACATTACATCACTCCCTTACAAATGTCCATTATAAGTCATTTTGAAAGGGAGTTTATTGAATTTAGTTGATAATGAAAGCAAATATATAGTATGGTTAGATATGAAATGTTTTTTTTTTTTTTTGTAGACTTAAAAAAACCCCAAAAAACTAAAACAGAAAACATCTGAGCAGCTATACTGTAAAGTAAGGATGATTGTGAAGTGACAGTTCTGGATAGGTAGTGCACGGGGTAGCCAGGAGAGGAAGTGACAGCTGGTAGCTTAGTAAACAGATTTCAGTTTAGGATTTTCTGAACATTTTAATATGCTTCTCCACTGTATCTTTTGTTTCCAATTCAATAACAAAGCCATTTTCTATTTGTTGCCTTGAAATATAATATCAGTTAGAAAACAGATTTAGAAAAGGATAAAATCAGGTGACATTAAAACAAAATATTTCTTAAATATTGAATGCAATGTTATAGCAATATTGGGAATGTGAGGGAAGGGAAAGTTATCCAAAAGGAGACAGCATAAGAACATTTGCAAATGGCAAGGCATCTACAAAATTTCATTCCTCCAAGTATTTTTTCCTTAAATTATATCCTCTCTCTCCAAATATCGTGTATATCCCAATTTCTACCAAACTGATCAAGAGGCCAGCTGACTGGTGCTCGTTTGAAGGAAAGAAAAAACAAACAAACAAAACACAAAAAAACACTGTGAATAGTGGAACTGAAAATGGCATTGAAGGCATTGCTCCTATTGATAGCCTCACTCATTTCAAAGATGTTAGACATTGAAAGGAACAGTTATATTTGAGTCCCATGGTATATGTGGCATACATTGCCTTATCTTGATGAAAAGTACCAATTTATGTTTGTTGTAAAGATCTGTAAATACTGTCTTATGGCAGCTAGTTTGTAATTGGCACCAGCCTCAGGGGAAAATCTGGTTGCATTCTCTGTGCTGCTCACATTGCCTGTGAGAGATGTAATAAGGTGAGTGGAGCTGTTCTTTGAGTGGAAATGTTCCCCTCCAGCTTGAGAGAGGGAGAGAAGTGCTTTAGAATTCAGCTTTTCCCTTTCTATTTTTAGTTTAATTAGGTTTATGTCAATGAGATAGGGCTGCTGTATTGGCCCAGGATATGACCAAAGTAAACTGCTAATATTTCTGTAACTTAGAAAGATTCCAAGTGAAGTCACTGTTGGGAAATCCTAGTTTTAAGTAAAAAAGATAACTGAAATCAAGTATTAAGCATAGCTTGCAAGTTAGCTTTTCATGTCACTGCTTTCTCCTGAGACAATCATGGAAAGAATTCATTTTTGATAGTGTCTTGGTCTCAGTTTTTTCAATTCTAGTTGAATATACAGAAAACAAGTACAGATTTTGTTAATAGATTCATACAAAATAAGTCTATAAAATATCATCTGATTATATTAATACTCTTTTAATGTAACCTCTCTCCTCTTCTAAATCTACACTGCTGTGCACTGTGCCTTTCTTTGGTTGCAAGGAAATGAGAACTTCTCATGCCAACTCTGTTAAAGGGTGGCATATCATAAGAATATACTAAGAATATTGTGAGGATTTCTGAAAAAGAACAATGGAAAAAATGGGATCAAGGTAGTTTAACAGTTTCTCTTTCTCTCAGGACTTTTGCTTCTGTTTTCTTCTTCCCTGAGTAACTCAGCCAACTCTTTATGACTCATTGTAACTCTGGCTTGCTTATGGCTCTTGGCTTGGGTCTGTAGCAGGTCACCAACAATCTATTTCCTTGTCTCTCTTTACATACAGTGCTACAAATTTCCCAGCATCTCCTGCAATTAAGGGTGGTTAAATGACTGGTCTTCACTAATGGAATCTGAAGGGAAGCAACAGCTTCAAGCCCAGGTTTTTAAGAAGCCTATGTCCGAGATTGGTTCAAGATGGTGGAGTAGAAGGACATGCTCTCACTCCCTCTTTTGAGAACACCTAAAGCACAACTAACTGCTGAACAATCATCGACAGGAAGACACTGGAACTCACAAAAAAAAAAATGATACCCCATATGCAAAGACAAAGGAGACCCTGCAGTGAGATGGTAGGAGGGAATCTATCACAATAAAATCAAATCCCATAACTGCTGGGTGGGTGACGCACAAAGTGGAGAACACTTATGCCACAGAAGTCCACCCACTGGAGTAAAGGTTCTGAGCCAAACGTCAGGCTTCCCAACCTAGGGGTCTGGCAATGGGAGGAGGAATTCCAAGAAAATCAGACTTTGAAGGCTAGCAGGATTTGATTGCAGGACTTCAGCAGGACTGGGGGAAACAGACTCCACTCTTGGAGGGCACACACAAAGTCGTGTGTACATCAGGATGCAGAGAAAGGAGCAGTGACCCCATAGAGAACTGAGCTAGACTTACCTGCTAGAGTTGGAGGGTCTCCTGCAGAGGCGGGGGGCAGCAGTGGCTCACGAAGGGACAAGGAAACTGGTAGCAGAAGTTCTGGGTAGGACACCTTGGCATGAACCCTCCCAGAGTCTGCCATTAGCCTCACCAAAGAGCCCTGGTAGGCTCAAGTGTTGGGTTGCCTCTGACCAAACAACCAACAGGGAGGGAAGCCAGCCCCACCCATCACCAGACAAGTGGATTAAAGTTTTACTGAGCTCCGCCCACCAGAGGAACAGCAAGCTCTACCCATCACCAGTCCCTCCCATTAGGAAACTTCCACATGCCTCTTAGATAGCCACATCCACCAGAGGGCAGACAGCAGAAGAACTACAATCCTGCAACCTGTGGAACAAAAAACACATTCACAGAAAGATAGACAAGATGAAAATGCAGAGGGCTATCTACCAGATGAAGGAAAAATAAAACCCAAGAAAAACAACTAAATGAAATGGATATAGGCAACCTTCCAGAAAAAGATTTCAGAATAATGGTAGTGAAGATGATCCAGGACCTTGGAAAAAGAATGGAGGCAAAGATCGAGATGATGCAAGAAATGTTTAACAAAGATCTAGAAGAATTAAAGAACAAACAAACAGCAATGAACAGTACAATAAATGAAATGAAAAATACACTAGAAGGAATCAATACCAGAATAACTGAGGCAGAAGAACAGATAACTGACCTGGAAGACAGAATGGTGAAATTCACTGCTATGGAATAGAATAAAGAAAAAAGAATGAACAGAAATGAAGACAGCCTAAGAAACTTCTGGGACAACATTAAACACAACAGCATTCACATTATAGGGGTCCCAGAAGGAGAAAAGAGAGAGAAGAGACCCGAGAAAATATTTGAAGTGATTATAGTCAAAAAATTCCCTAACATGGGAAAGGAAATAGTCACCCAACTCCAAGAAGCTCAGAGTGTCCCATACAGGATAAACCCAAGGAGAAACATGCTGAGACACATAGTAATCATATGGGCAAAAATTAAAGACAGAGAAAAATTATTGAAGGTAGCAACTGAAAAATGACATATAACATACAAGGGTACTCCCATAAAGTTAACAGCTGATTTCTCAGCAGAAACTCTACAAGCCAGAAGGGAGTGGCATGATATACTTAAAGTGATGAAAGGGAAGAACCTACAAACAAGATTACTCTACCCAACAAGGATCTCCTTAAGATTCGATGGAGAAATCAAAAGGTTTACAGACAAGCAAAAGCTAAGAGAATTCAGCACCACCAAACCAGCTCTACAACAAATGCTAAAGGAACTTCTCTAAGTGGGAAACACAGAGGAGAAAAGGACTTACAAAAACAAACCCAAAACAATTAAGAAAATGGTCATAGGAACATACATATCGATAATTACCTTAAACGTGAATGGATTAAATGCTCCAACCAAAAAACACAGGCTTGCAGAATGAATACAAAAACAAGACCCATATATATGCTGTCTACAAGAGACCCATTTCAGACTTAGGGACACATACAGATTGAAAGTGAGGGGATGGAAAAAGATATTCCATGAAAATGGAAATCAAAAGAAAGCTGGAGCAGCAATACTCATATCAGATAAAATAGACTTTAAAATACAGAATGTTACAAGAGACAAGGAAGGACATGACATAATGATCAAGGGATCAATCCAAGAAGAAGATATAACAATTATAAATATATATGCACCCAACATAGGAGCACCTCAATACATAAGGCAATTGCTAACAGCTCTAAAAGAGGAAATCGACAGTAACACACTAATAGTGTGAGAGTTTAACACCTCACTTACACCAATGGGCAGATCATCCAAACAGAAAATTAATAAGGAGACACAAGCTTTAAGTGACACAATAGATCAGATAGATTTAGTTGATATTTATAGGACATTCCATCCAAAAACAGCAGATTATGCTTTCTTCTCAAGTGCTCATGGAACATTCTCCAGGATAGATCACATCTTGGGTCACAGACTAAACCTCCATAAATTTAAGAAAATTGAAACCATATCAAACATCTTTTCTGACCACAACGCTATGAAATTAGAAATCAATTACAGGGAAAAAAAATGTAAAAAACACAAACATATGGAGGCTAAAAAATATGTTACTAAATAACCAAGAGATCACTGAAGAAATCAAAGAAGAAATCAAAAAATACCTAGAGATAAATGACAATGAAAACACGATGATCCAAAACCTATGGGATGCAGCAAAAGCAGTTCTAAGAGGGAAGTTTATAGCTATACAAGCCTACCTTAAGAAACAAGAGAAATCTCAAATAAACAATTCAACGTTACACCTAAAGGAACTAGGGAATGAAGAACAAACAAAACCCAAGGTTAGCAGAGGAAAGAAATCATAGAGATCAGAGCAGAAATAAATGAAATAGAAACAAAGAAAACAATAACAAAGATCAATAAAAGTAAAAGCTGGTTCTTTGAGAAGATAAACAAAATAGATAAACCAATAGCCAGACTCATGAAGAAAAAGTGGGAGTGGACTCAAACTAATAAAATTAGAAATGAAGAAGGAGTAGTTACAACAGAAACCACAGAAATACAAAGCATCCTAAGAGACAAGCAACTCTATGCCAATAAAATGGACAACCTGGAAGAAATGGACAAATTCTTAGAAAGGTGTAAACTTCTGAGACTGAACCAGGAAAAATAGAAAATATGAACAGACTAATCACAAGTAATGAAATTGAAACTGTGATTAAAAATCTTCCAACAAACAAAAGTCCAGGACCAGATGGCTTCACGGGTGAATTCTATCAAACATTTAGAGAAGAGATAACACCCATCATTCTAAAACTCATCCAAAAAATTGCAGAGGAAGGAACATTCCCAAACTCATTCTATGAGGCCACCTTCTCCCTGATACAAAAAGCAGACAAAGATACTACAAAAAAAGAAAATTACACATCAATATCACTGATAAATATAGATGCATAAATCCTCAACGAAATACTGGCAAACAGAATCCAACAACATATTAAAAGGATCATACACCATGATCAAGTGGGATTTATCCCAGAGATGCAAGGATTCTTCAGTATATGCAAATCAATCTATGTGATACACCATATTAACAAATTGAAGAATAAAAACCATATGATCATCTCAATAGATGCAGAAAAAGCTTTTGACAAAATTCAACAATGATTTGTGATAAAAACTCTCCAGAAAGTGGGCATAGAGGGAACCTACTTCAACATGATAAAGGCCATATATGACAAACCCCCAGCAAACATCATTCTCAATGGTGGAAACCTGAAAACATTTCCTCTAAGATCAGGAACAAGACAAGGATGTCCACTCTCACCACTATTATTCAACATAGTTTTGGAAGACCTAGCCATGGCAATCAGAGAAGAAAAAGAAATAAAAGAATACAAATAGGAAAAGAAGGAGTAAAACTGTCACTGTTTGCAGATAATGTGATACTATACATAGAGAATCCTAAAGATGCCACCACAAAACTACCAGAGCTAGTCAATGAATCTGGTAAAATTTCAGGGTACAGATACAAATAGAACTTCCGTGGAAGATGGCGGAAGAGTAAGACTCAGAGATCACCTTCCTCCCCAAAGATACACCAGAAATACAGCTACACGTGGAACAACTCCTACAGAACACCTACTGAACGCTGGCAGAAGACCTCAGACCTTCCAAAAGGCAAGAAACTCCCCACGTACCTGGGTAGGGCAAAGCAGAGAGATTCCCGCACAGAGGATCGGTGCCGACCGGCACTCACCAGCCCAAGAGGCTTGTCTGCTCGCCTGCTGGGGTGGGTGGCGCTGGAAGCTGAGGCTCGGGCTTCGGGCAGAGAGCAGGGAGAGGACTGGGGCTGGCGGTGAGAACTCAGCCTGAAGGGGGCTAATGCGCCACAGCTAGCCGGGAGGGAGTCCGGGAAAACTCTGGAGCTGCCGAAGAGGCAAGAGACTTTTTCTTCCCTCTTGGTTTCCTGGTGCGTGAGGAGAGGGGATTAATAGCGCTGCTTAAAGGAGCTCCACAGATGGGCGCGAGCCGTGGCTGAAAGCGTGGAGCCCAGAGACGGGAGTGGGACGCTGGGGCTGCTGCTGCCGCCATCAAGAGGCCTGTGTGTGAGCACAGGTCACTGTCCACGCCCCCTTTCCGGGGAGCCTGTGCAGCCCATCACTGCCGGGGTCCCGGGATCCAGGGGCGGCTTCCCTGGGAGAACGCACGGCATGCCTCGGGCTGGTGCAACGTCACGCCAGCCTCTGCCACTGCAGGCTCGCCCCGCACTCTGTGCCCCTCCCTCCCCCCTGGCCTGAGTGAGCCAGAGTCCCCGAAGCGGCTGCTCCTTTAACTCTGTCCTGTCTGAACGAAGAACAGACGCCCTCCGGCGACCTACACGCAGAGGCAGGGCCAAATCCAAAGCTGAGACCCAGGAGCTGTGAGAACAAAGAAGAGAAAGGGAAATCTCTCCCAGCAGCCTCAGAAGCAGCAGATTAAAGCTCCACAATCAACTTGATGTACCCTGCATCTGTGGAATACATGAATAGACAACAAATCATCCCAAATAAAAAAAAAATTTCAGGATACAAAGTTAATGCACAGAAATCTCTTGCATTCCTATACACTAATGATGAAAAATCTGAAAGAGAAAATAAGGGAACACTCCCATTTACCACTGCAACAAAAATAATAAAATACCTAGAAATAAACCTACTGAAGGAGACAAAACACCTGTACTCAGAAAACTATAAGACACTGATGAAAGAAATTAAAGATGATACAAACAGATGGAGAGATGTACCTTGTACTTGGATTGGAAGAATCAACATTGTGAACATGACTATACTACCCAAAGCAATCTACAGATTCAGTGCAATCCCTGTCAAACTACCACTGGCATTTTTCACAGAACTAGATCAAAAAATTTCACAATTTGTATGGAAACACAAGAGACCCTAAATAACCAAAGCAGTCTTGAGGGAAAGAAACGGAGCTGGAGGAATCAGACTCCCTGACTTCAGACTGTACTACAAAGCTATCATAATGAAGACAATATGGTACTGGCACAAAAACAAAAATATGGATCAATGGAACAGGATAGAAAGCCCAGGGATAAACCCATGCACCTATGGTCAACTAATCTATGACAAAGGAGGCAAGGATATACAATGGAGAAAAGACAGTCTCTTCAATAAGTAGTGCTGGGAAAACTGGACAGCTACATGTAAAAGAATGAAATTAGAACACTCCCTAACAAAAATAAACTCAAAATGGGTTCGAGACCTAATGTAAGACCAGGCACTATAAAACTCTTAGAGGAAAATATAGAAAGAACACACTTTGACATAAATCACAACAAGATATTTTTTGATCTACCTCCTAGACGAATGGAAGTAAAAACAAAATAAAACAAAAATAAACAAATGGGACCTAATAAAACTTAAAAGCTTTTGCACAGCTAAGGAAACCATAAACAAGATGAAAAGACAACCCTCAGAATGGGAGAAAATATTTGCAAATGAATCGTCAGACAAAGGATTAATCTCCAAATTTTATAAGCAGCTCATGCAGCTCAATATTAAAAAAACACACAACCCAATCCAAAAATGAGCAGAACACTTAAATAGACCTTTCTCCAAAGAAGACATTCAGATGGCCAAGAAACACATTAAAAGCTGCTGAACATCACTAATTATTAGAGAAATGCAAATCAAAACTACAATGAGGTATCACCTCACACCAGTTAGAATGGGCATCATCAGAAAATCTACAAAGAACAAATGCTGGAGAGGGTGTGGAGAAAAGGGAACCTTCTTGCACTGTTGGTGGGAAGGTAAATTGGTACAGCCACTATGGAGAACAGTATGGAGGTTCCTTAAAGAACTAAAAATAGAATTACCATATGACCCAGCAATCCCACTACTGGGCATATACCCAAAGAAAACCATAATTCCAAAAGACACATGCACCCCAGTGTTCACTGCAGCACTATTTACAATAGCCAGGTCATGGAAGCACCCTAAATGCCCATGGACAGATGAATGGATAAAGAAGACATGGTACATATATACAATGGAATACTACTCAGCCGTAAAAAAGAAGGAAACTGGGTCATTTGTAGAAACCTGGATGAATCTAGAGACTGTCATACAGAGTGAAGTAACTCAGAAAGAGAAAAACAAATATCATATATTAACACATATATGTGGACGCTAGAAAATGGTACAGATGAACCAGTTTGCAGAGCAGAAATTGAGACAGATGTAGAGAAAACACGTATGGACACAAAGAAGGAAGTGTGGGGGGTCGGGGTTGTGGTGTGATGAATTGGGAGATTAAAAGAAAATTAAAAAGAAATAAATAAAAAAATACCTAAATTAAAAAAAAAAAAACCTATGTCCTTCATGTACATTCCCTTTCTCTCTAGGGGATGGCAAGGCCACAACGTCTCTTGGGGATGATAAAGCTACAAAGTGGAAGAATCCTGAGTCCTTGTGCCATTGCTTGAGGAAAGCCACCTACTGACTATATGCATCTAACATGGATTCTTATAAGAGTGAAAATAAGCTTTCCTTGTGTTTGAGGCATTAACAGTTTTCTCAGTTGTGGTTGCAACTTGTCCAAAGTGAACTAATACCCATGATCCTGATCCTCATAACACAGTTTCTTTGTCACCTGCCACTAGTTCCTCTAACCCATCTATTTCCCACTTGAACCAATCTAATTAGCCATCTCATGGTTTTGATTCAGACCTCATGGATGATAGGTTTCTGACCAGCTGATACATCAACTACAGTTGCTGGTTCACACTTGGTCCAATCAGCCCTAGTTATTGTTGGCAAGTCACAAGCTGCTGGGCTTCACCTGTGGAAGGATAATATAAGGGCTACATGGTAGGAGAATGGTTCCTGGGTGAAGATGCAGCAGGAATAGTGGAAAGCCCGGCAGTAGTCCATCCTTGTTATGAACTTCCAGCAAAAGTCAGTCTTTCTGAAATCAGCCTTTCATAGCTCTGAGTGTAAAAATTGGACTCAACACTATCACTGCATGCATTCAACTTTTTCAGCCTGGATTCTGAGCTAAATTTGCATGCACCTAAATTGTAAATGGAGCATTACTTCTGTCATCCTAAATTACTTCCCTTCCTAATAACAGACTCTTCTAAATGAAGATAGTCTTTTCTGATTACTCATTTATTTATATAAGGAATATGATCTTTGTCCTGTCCTGCAGGTATTCATAGTGAGGAAGAGGGCATTTGGAGCTGGGTGCTAGAGATACAAAGACGGGTGACACAAGCTAGGTCTTCCATTCATAAATCTTTGCATAAGACAGGAATCTACAGGGACGTACACTCTATAATCTGTACAAAATACTATGGAATCATATGGCGAGGGGACACCCATCTATAGCTATAACTGATCAGAACCATCCATGAAGACAAATTATTTCAGTTCACTTGACTTTACAACTGAGAAGATGCCAGGATACAGGGATACAGTGTGATGAATATGTCCTAAAAACATTTAAACAGAGGGAAAAATCAGACATATTAGGTCTTCAGTGATAACAGGAATATCAAGTTTTTATTTTTCTTCAAAAAATGGTGCTGAAGTATTTATTTACTCTTAAAATAAATATAGTTTTAAGACATCTTCAATTGAATCACCTTTACTGAAATACAAGGAATGTAATAGGCCTTTGTCTAATATGAATATGTTGGAACTCACAGATCAAGGAACTGTAAACACTTATCCCTGAGATTCTTTAAATAACCCTATAGGGTGCTTGCCCTGGCACTGATGGAAGGGCTTTGACTTGATACTTCCAACAGCCATTATTAGGGTTCTCTGTGCCACTTCCTTATATCACATGTCAACAATTGATTGAGACATAGATTCCAGTACACTGCAGGTAAAATCACCTATCTTGAGATTCAAGCTATCTCGAGATAGAATAATAAGCTGACATAACTTTTTACATAGAGAGTAAGAATACATATATGTATATATATGGATGTTCACACAATGACATCTAACAATTTTTTTTCAGCTTGCCTACAGTACATAATACACTTCCTGGAGAAAGGAATGTCGGGACAGCTTGGGTAGCCCTAATCAATTGTATTTTGAATTCCTAAATAGACTGTCTCTGTACTTATTCAGACTGTTCTGACCACAACTAGCCCAGAAACTGAGCTGAGAAATTTATCTACATAGCAATAGAGACAAATGAAACTGACAACTCTCCATTTGTGCTGACTGTGACTGTGCAGCCTGACAACTCAACAGAATATCATGAAAGGGATTATTTTGTGACACGACCAAAGAGGAATTTTTAAGTATGTCACTTTTCAATGGAATTAAAACACTTTAAGATTATCTGTATACAAGTATGACATGATTCTTCCAAAATATATTTAGCTAAGTATGCTTTTCTGTTTCTAATGGGCAGGTGTTTTTCTCAGATACATATCAGTTAAAATTTTTGCTTGTTTATCCCTGGCACCTCCTCATTGATTTGGTACTTTGGCACTTGAACTATTTCTCCAACATTATCATATTTAAACACACAATGGAGTTTTTAAAAATGTGAAGGCCACAGGAAAAATATGATACTCGTAGTATAAGGAACTAGACAATAGAATAGCAGTGAGATGTGACGTGACCTATTGTAAATTCATGTTATGCTGGGTGCTTTTTTAATTGTCGATGTTTTGTTTAATCCCTATAGTAATAATGTCAACCATAGAAAAATAGGAACATAAAGAAGAGAAGAAAGTTAGAAGTGGCAAAATAGTGTAGTGTTTGAGAGCTCTGGCTCAGAAATCAGAGAGGTAAAAGGCCAATGACTGCTAAAACCATAATCATGAATTTGGACATTTTGAACCTCCCCTCTGAGTGTCAGATTACTCCTTGGTAAAATATGAAAAATATATTTTGTTAGAGGAGTAAATAAGTTACTTCATGGTAAGTGCTACAGATGGCACCTGGCACATGAGGGTGGTAGACACATCTTAGCTTCTTTCTTATTGTAAATAAGCATTGCTACTGTCATTTTCATCACAATCTCCCACCACTCAGGTCTTCAAGACATCTAAGTTTCTTTCTTTCCCATCCTTTATTCTATTCTTATTTGCCTTACATATTTTTATTATATCATATATCTGTACCCCTTTTGGTGAAGCATTTTAAAAACTAATAATGCTGCATTAAAAAAATTAAAGTTTCCAATTCTTATTAAAATTGTGATGATTTGATTACAGGATATATTGAGGAAAATGTAATACCATACATCTTTGTTGTAGCACAAACAAATTTAACACATTTTATTATGCTATAGGGCTTAGTCCTCTAGCTTTGGCAAATTATGTTCTGATACAAAATCATTACGTAATAGTAAATGCCATGTAACAGGATTGCCCCATACAAAACGTATCGTTCTTGTTCTCCAATATCAGCATTATGAAAATATACACTGCATTTTCTGAGTCCATATTTATATTCTTCTAGTAAATCATTTCCAAATTTGTATACTCTGGTCTCAATATTTTTATGACTTTTGTCATCACATACATTAATACACATATGTGTGCATTACTCTGGTACAATTACATTAATGCACAAATATGCAATTAAAAAAATGATCCATTCAAACCCATGCTTACCAAACTTTAGGGGAGCTCCTATAGCTATGCAAAGGCTCCAAATTAAAATAAATTAAGAAATAATTAAAGATGCCATCTATAGCTGTAACTGCATGGGTTGCATCGCCTATCCTAGCAACAAAGACCTCAGCTAGAGCTAAGATGACAATAAATAGAAATGCAAATTTTAAAAAGAAGAAGGGCAGAAAAGAAAGCATTAGGAGGAGAGGAAGGTTGAGATTGAAAGGGGCTGTCGCTTAAATGGGAAGCTGCAGCAGGTCACATCACCCACTCATCTGTGTGTGTGCTTCGTGATCCCCATTCAGTTTGGCAAGATTCTCAAACAAAGTCCAGTGTCCTAAAAATATTTGGAACTATTACAAAGCATAAATTATAAATGTTTCAGGAAAATGGAAAAAGGTGTCTTGGGCCTACTTAAAGCACAAAATGATCTCAACCATTATTCAACAATGATATGAACATCTTTTATTTCATCTCTCCTTAACAGTTCCTTCTGTTTGCTATCATTTCCTGTTCAGCACCATGTCAATAATTACTAAATTAGCAGGACGCCTGTACAATTTCAGCTCAAGTGTTATTACTGACAAGTCAAACAATGGGGCTGATAGAAAAGATGGGACTCCATCTCCTTATTTAGATAGACCGTGTTCAGAAGGAAAGGTTGAAGCCTCCTTTTTCTTCAAAAGAGGGAAGGAGGGAATGGTTTACAGTTTTGTGCAGCTCAAGGACACAGAGTCAGAGGAAATGCCTTTTTAATGTAAACCTCTTTTCATTTCCAGAAAACAAAAATGAAGGTCACTGGAAAGAATCATGCTTGGTAGAAAAAGTAATTACAATTTTTTTTCAAATCTCAGAGGAATAATGCTTTTATATTTCCTGAGATAACCCAATCTGCACTGCGATATGCTCCCTTAAATGTAAGTGTGTGTACGTCTTCACCCCGCATTGCTTTTCACAAGTAAAACATGCCCATATCTCACCTCTGATTAATTTCAGTCCTGATCTCCCAAAGTGCAAAAGTGACTGCACCAGAGTTGCCCCTCCTTACAATGATGAGTTAAAAATGAAAGACTCTTTGGCCAGTTGTCCCCTCCCCCACTTCCCAAAAGTCAGATTCAAGTAGCTTCAGCTATAAACCATCTTTTCAAACTGTACAAGTCAGCTCTCCCCACACGCTTCGAGCAGGGAAGGGAGTAAACTGACATATTATTGTTCAGAGGAACCTAGGGTTTTGGGTCCAGCAGCCAGTGGGTGGCTGTGTGTACTGAAAGGAATGTTTCCTTAGTCCCTGTTCATTTTTCTCCAGCCCCACATACATATGTGTATACACCAAGGACTCTGCTATCTATACCTGGACAGGTAAGACCCAGCATTTCAGGAATATCTTTTCTCTACAATAAGGTGTAGTGCTTCTTAATCTGGATTGGATATTTGTTAAAATGTGTGTGCCTGACAATATCACTGCTAGCAAAACATTTACACACCTTTAAACATTCTTTGATTATTTCAATTAAAATGCTTCAAGCACTTTCTGGGCATTGATTTGCATTTGGTATAGATATGAGCTCACTAGGCATAACACAAAGCTTATTTTTGAAATGTCAAACTTTCTGGGACCTCTGGCTTGTAGTGAGGTAAACATTTATTTAGGAAACATAGATTGCCTGTTCTAGTTAATTCACTGACAAACTCTTGATTTCTGAAGAAGTCATCATTCATGGGGTCATTTTACAGGTTGAAAGGCCCTGATCTCAACTCTTTCAGCCTCCAGAAAAAAACAGATGGTCACCTCACTAATGTTAATCAGATTTCTATCTTTCTTAAAGAAAGTTTTAGCCCTGTATTTCTCTTCACTCATTTTATCCCACCAGCTGGAAAGAAAGGGATGTGGATAATCTGGGGTGGTTTGTTTTGAGAGCTGACAGGGAATTGGGGTTTCTATCACCTGCAATAACTCAAAGGTGTTAATACAAGCACTAAGGTCATCAGAAATTCAACAAACATGTGCAGTGAGAGGCTCAGAGAAGAGAAACAGCTTCTGTCTCACTAGTATGAACTGGTAACACTTGACCTAACCTATCATAAAATTGGTGTTTAGTGGTTAATGAACATGTTTACCTCCTTAAGAAGACCTACAACATTTGATTACTTATGCTCAAGAGCCCAATTGTGGATTTTGGTAATTTTAATAATGAGTCTCAAGGTATGAAAAAATCTTCACTATTGCTATTTTTCCAATGTTGGGAATTTATTGGTGATCTCAGAACTCTGGCTACTGATTGAAAGGATACACATAAGGAAAGGGAAGAAGAGGGAAAAAAAAGAAAAGCTAAGGTTATCATTGTAATATTTGTAACATTTGAATTTAATGATTTTACCTTTATTTGTATACTGGTTGCCCATTCAGTTGAATTCTTTTTTAAAAAAAAATTTATTAGAGTATAGTTGGTTTACAATGTTGTGTTAGTTTCTGCTGTACAACAAAGTGTATCAGTTATACATATACATATACATATATCCACTCTTTTTAGATTCTTTTCCCATGTAGGTCATTACAGACTATTGAGAAGAGTTTCCTGTACTATACAGTAAGCCCTTATTAGTTATCATACTAAGTGAAATAAGTCAGACAGAGAAAGATAAATATCATATGATATTGCTTATATATGGAATCTAAAATAAAAATGGTACAAATGAACTTATTTACAAAACAAATAGAGTCACAGATGTAGAAAACAAACTTATGGTTACCGGGGGGGAAAGTGGGGAGGGAGGAGGGATTAAATTGGGAGACTAAGATTGACAGATACACAGTTGAGTGTTTTTTTGCTCCCACAGAATTGACTGAGTTCTGTTTTCACCAGTATTGACCCTCTGGAATCGTTCAGTGTATTTTCCCTTGTGTAGTATATGTGAAAACAGTTTTTTGAACTATCAACTATTTGAGTTAGTTGTTTTTCCTACTAGGATTTGATTCTTTATTTGTTCAAATATTAATATATTTGGAAAGAAGCTTCTGAATTGTGAGGTGCTGTGTAGAACTTTGGGTAGATTTGTAGATGGTATCTCCATAGGCATATCAGAGGTAGATGAGTAAATAGGTATTTCATTTGCACTAACAAGGATTTGTGGTATTTTGAAAATGTGAGACAGCAGACTCTTCAAAACAACGATTTGCAGGGAGTGTAAATGAAGATGCTGCTTTAGGGACACATAGGGAGACCAGTGTCCTTTCTTAGGATGACTCAGCCCTTTGAGTGGGCTTCCTCATTGTCCAGAGTTTCACACACACACATCCCCACTTTCCTTTGGTCATAGCTTTCCAAAGGACCTTTTCAAAGAGTAGCTATTAAAGAATAGTCTAATTGGATATTATTAATTTGAAATTTCCTATCAGGTTGCATGTCTAAAATGAAGTGTGAGCCTGCCTAGTAAAGTGATAACTGTCCCAGGATGATCTCATGCAAAACCCTTTATTTCACACAGCATGGTCAGATTTCCCAGGTTTGATATCTGACTCCACCATATCCTCTGTGATGACTTTGATCAAGTTACTTCACAATTTTTCCTTCTGTAAAATAAGGATGAAAACTCAGCAATAATGTCCACCTCATGGGGTGATTGTAAGAGTTGAATGATTTCATAAACATAAAGAGCTCAGGACCATGCCGAGCACAGAGTATATACTTACTAAAAGTTAGCTGTTATCATTATTATTATCATCATGCAGAGTGATTTGAAAGATTGTCTTGGTTATACCATGTTCTCCGATTTATGAGCATGCTCTTTCTAAATCAAGATGGAATTGGCCTTTATCATTTGCAGTCTCCAGTAAGCAAATGATTTATCTCTATTAGAGAAGCTACAGAAAATGATCTGTTGACATGTACTAACACAACCAATTTATTTACCGTTCCCTCATGCAGCACATATTTACTCAGTGCTCATTATGTGCAAGACAATATATAGAAATGAGGATGCTCAAATATTGAGTCTGTAGTATAGAGAAATGATCTTTTAAAAGATATGATTATACACATTACACATATATATGTATGTGTGTATAAATATATAATATATACACACATATATGTAATTTTGTTAGAGGAATCAAAGTTTTTGAGACTCTTGAAGCTTTTCATTGAAAAGGAAAAAATGAGACATTGCTTTCTTTTAAATTTATTGAACATGTTTGTCAAGCACCTAGGCAATTCCAGTAATGGTGCAAGTCCCATAGGATGATGACATGTTCTGGATGACAACAATCCATTATCTAGGGGGACTACAGAATAGACTAATGGTTGCTGTATGCACCCATGAGTGCACAATGCCCATAATCAAAGCACTGTTTTATAGTCTTTTTAAACTTAATCTTAAAAAAAATGTCTATTGAAGTAGCACAGGCATGCAGTTAAATCATGTTGTTTGGAAAGTCTTAGAAGTCAAGGAGTTTCACATTTCCTTTGGTCATAGCAGTGTCAGAGGACCCTTCCATATAGCAGCTACTACTAAAGAGTAGTTTAAATGCATATTAATACTTTGAGGGTTCCTAGCAGTCCACATGTCTAAAACAAAACATCCCTAGACTGTTCCTGACCCTGCTCCTCACAGACAGCTCTTTTTCACCATTTACCATGTTGTTCTTTAGGGGCCATTGACACATCTCTAAATTATATTTTTAGTGGTTATTTCTTGCCATGTTATATTTAGCCCTTATGTATTGATTCCCTATTATCTTCTCCCATCAATTTTAGAGTAACTCCTGGCTCCCTAATTTGTAACTCCCACGTTTTCCTTGTCATCCCCCCTTAGTGCCTATACTCTATAATCTATTTTCACTTTAACATTGCCAGCATTGTAGAGCTTTTTAGTCCCTTGTGTATTTCCACAATAAAATCTGCTATGGTTTCTAAAGGTTGGTTTTAAAAGTTAAAAAAAAATAAATAGTAATTAAGATTTTTTGACAATATGAACTTATTCCTAGTTTGTGGTGATTAAAATTTTTTTGTATTTCTATTTGTATTTCTTGGAGATTCCATTTGTCTTTTTCTGACTTTATAGCAACATGTCTTCTTTCAATATGTCAAGCATAATATAACCCTGTTTCCCCTCTACCTCCACCCAGAAATCAACCTCTCCCCTGGAGCCATCCATCCTCATGCACTGACCTGGGTTGGAAGCTCTGAGGATCACATTGGGATCTTCCATCCTTCTCCTGAAGATCTTTTGTATCTTGATACACAGATCTGGTTCTAACATCATTTACTGTGGCATATATTTCATTAAGTTCCAAAGAATGGTTCAATAGAAGCAAAGTATAAGTATTTTTACCTCTAAAAAACTTCTTCATACTTTTCTCATATTTGATTAATAGTCTGCTTGAGACAATGATTTTCTCCTCCGGACACTGGAGGCATTCATTCATGTTCTTAGCAACCATGCCAGCTTGACTCTATTTCCTTTGTAGGTGACATACTGTCCTGCCTTCATTGTGACATGTGCTTTCTCCCCATAAATTATGTTTTTCTCTCTATCCTTTGTGTTGTGAAATTGTATAATTTCCTAAATGTGGCCTTATTTAATTTATTTTTCTGAGCATTTAGTGGGCCTTCGCTTTTAAGTCTCATGTAGAAGATTTACTTCTTCATTAATTATTCAAAAATTTATCCATTCAACCAATATGTTTCCTATTATACAAAGGGCACTATTCTAAGCACTTGAAATGTGTAAGTGAGTGAAAACAAAAACAATCCCTACTTTGAGGAGCTTAAATTCTATTTGGGAGAAAGACGAAAAATAAATAATAAATAATACTTTTAAACTGTGAGTGGGATGCCTGGGAAGGAAAGGGAAGTTGCTGTATTTAATAAGTTGGTTGAAATTGGATTTATTAAGAAGATAATATCAATATTTGAGGTAAGACTTGAAGAAAGTGAGGGAATTAACCAAGAAAATATCTGAAGGAGGAACATTCCACATAGAGGAAAGAATGTGTGGCTGGTATGCTCAAAAAAAGTAAAGGGTCCGTGGGGACTGTGAGGGTTTGAGACAGCAGGAGAATAGAAGGAAAACAAAAGGTCAGAGAAGTAACAAGGAGAGCAAAGATCATTTAGGATCTTGTAGGCTGTTTATTGTAAGACCTGGGAATTTCTCTTTGAGTGAAACAGGGAGATAATCCAGGGTTTTGGACAGAGGAGTGATATGAACTGACCTGTATTTTTAAAGGCTCATTCTCGTTGCTCATTGATAATAGACTGAAGAGGAGGGTAAAGATACAAACATGGAGACTTGTTAGGATGTTATTGCAATAATCCAGGTGAGCAATCATAGTGGTTTAGTTCAAGCTGGTAGTTCCAGAAGTGAGAAGTAGTTAAATTCATATTCTTTGGATATGGGTCCAAAAGAATTTGTTCAGGGACTGGATGTGACATCTGAGGGAAAGATCTCAAGGAAGACTTTTGCCTCAGCCACTTAGTGAATGTAGTTACTATCCACTGATACTAGTTCTGCATGTTAGACATCAGGGTGGAGGTTGCCAGTGGGGTGGGAATGTGCAAACTTGGGATCCCAAAGGAGATCTGAGCTAAACATGTAACAACACGAGTCATTGTCATATAGGGAGTATTTAAAACCTTGAAATTGAATGAGACAATCAAGGCAATGAGAATGAATACAGGAGTGTCAAAAAATAATGCAAGCTGTGCCTCAAGTAAGATGAAGTCTGAGAATGGACCACCACGTCTAGCAATGTGGAAGTTGTTGGTGACCTAGGGGAGGGTAGTTCTGCTGGAGAAATGGAGGTGAAAGCTTGGTTAAAGAGGGCTTAAAAGAGAAGGAAAAGATTAATTGAAGACAATGCATATACAGAAAGCTTTCAAGGGCTTTCATTTGCCAAGAGAAGCAAAGAAATGAAGCCAATAGCTGGAAAAGGAAGTGAGGATGTGTGTATGTGTGTGTGTGTGTGTGTGCGTGCACGCGTGCAGGCACGTGCATAATCTTTCAAATTAAAAAATAACAGACTGTATATAATGGGGAAAATCCAATTGAAAACAGGAGCATGACAGAGTGGAGAATTATTGGAGTGATGTCTTTGAGTAGACAAGGAAGGATGGGATCTAATACGCAAGTACAAGTATTGGTTGAGACCAAGGTGGTGTAAAAGCAAAATGTGTGGGGCCAGTGCTGGCAGGTGGTAGACATATAGTGGAAGACTGAAATTCTCCTCCGATTGCTTCAGTCTTCTCAGTGAAACACAAAGCAAGTAATCAATTGAGAGGAGGGAGGGAGAACAGGTACCGGGGAGAAAAAGGAGAGAAGATGTGAAATCAGCATTTAGAACAGTGCTACTGCAAGTGTGTATGCAGGCCGGACATGTGGTCAGCAGTCTGTGATGAAATAAGTCCAGCCATTGAGAATAACTATTCATGAAGTTTTATAGTATGTCCACGTTGCCTTAACATCCAAGTCCATGATACATATCAGCAAATGTTGTTTTGTGCTTATTTTGTGTAGGAGTGTAGTCATTTGATGTCACTGTTGCTATGCAAAGAAAACAATGAGGTATTGCCTAGATTAAGTTTACACCGGAAAATAAATCAATGTACTGCTTCCTTCGATGACAATGTTTTGAAAAATGTTGAGCTGAATCAAACTGTGACTTAGTGACATAGTGAAAAATGTGAATTACACAATTATTAAATTTGAAGTATTCTCATTATTATGTAATAACATGGAAATTGGTCATGAACAACTTATTGTGTGCTGAGTAATGATGGCTTATGGAGAGAAAAATGTTGTGTTGCAAAAGTTTGAACTCTAGAGTGCATTCTTAGGGTTTCTGCAAGAGAAGTAACAAGTTTAGCCCCAACTTTATTTTAAAGATGTGCAATGAACAATCAGGCTTGTTTATTTCTTATATATCTTTAGTATTTTAATTTAATCATAATATTCCCCTGCAAATGGAAGGTAAGATCAAAGGGCAGATACAAAGTTAGAAGATGGGAAGAACAGAGTTCTATAGATTGTTTTATCAGGTTTCATATGTAGCAATGATTTTAATGAAGCCGTGATAGCCTTCTTATTGCACATTCAAAGAGGTTGTAGGTTATAACAGAACAATGACAAGTTGATAAAAAGTTCTAAATTTTTTATTTTTCATCAAAAATAGACTAATACATAGGAAATTCATGGATCTAAAATTTACCTTTTACATCAAAATATAATTTAAATTTGACATTCCAGGATATGACATTCCAGGATAAATTATTGAAACTTTCTACTGACCAAGAGTTAAAAAACACTTTTGAAAATACAGCATGATTTGTTCATTTTGAATAAAAGGAAAAAAAATAAATATTTTTAGCTTGTTGAAATTGCTTTAAAATCTCTTCTTCCATTCCCATCAACATGCTGTATGAGTACTGAGTATTGCTTATACTCCTGTGAATACTGTTAAAACAAAAAACTTAAAAAACATTTATATATTCATTATCCTCTGCAGGTAGGGTTGCTATCAATGTAACATAGATTAGATGAGTTAAGCAAGAAGCAAGTTCATTTTTCACATTAACAATTTTAGGTATTGACATACTTGAGTAATTGTTCAAAGTATACTTACAGGCATTACACACAGGTGTTTTCAATTTTCTTTATTATTTTGTTTATTTCAGACTGCAGAACAACTGAAAGTTATAAGTGTAATAAATATTTTCTATATATTTTTTTCCATAATTATACTTTAAATGACCAAAGTGTATGGTGTTTTTCCAAAGTGTACAGTTTTGAAATTTCTTTTTCCCCTATTATTTCATTCAAATTATATTAGTTAAATTTTAATTTTATATCTGCTAAATTTAACAACAAACATTGCGCTTATATTTTGTAGGTTTCTTGTTTTTCATTTATTTTAAATTATGTTTTACAAAAACATTTATCTGGAATAGATTGAGGAATAAAGCTAGTATTTTTAAAATGTATTTATTGGAGTATAATTGCTTTACAATGGTGTGTTACTTTCTGCTTTCTTATAAAACTAGTATTTTACTATAAATGGTTTGAGAAGCACTGTCTGGCCATGAGAACCATGTAAGTTTTTCAAGCCGAAAATCACATGATTATACAGTGACAGTATAGAAGAGGACAGATTGATAGAAGGGCTGAGTATCTGAAAAATCATTTAACAGAAACTGAATGAGCCAGTATTCAAGGCCAGCTAGTCTACAACTGTAAATAACAAATATTGCCAAGGGAAAATTTTGAATGATATTATGGTGAAGGGAGAGGAATCTAAGATTTTAGAGACTGAAGAGTTTTCAATGCAATGGAAAGAGGAGTCACAGTTCATCATAAGTTTTTGAAATTTGAAAACTAGATGATGTGTAGTTGCAATAAGTGATTAGAGGAGGATTAGAGTGATGAAGAGAGAAAAAGACTCAGTCATCCAATATTCATCCAACAAATATTTAAGTACCCTTGGAGTACTAGACACTGTTCTAGGCACCAGCGAGGTAGTAGTGAATAAAAAAGTCAAAGCCCTTGCCCTCGTTGAACTTATATTCTAGTTGGGAAAAGATAGATAATAAAAAGTAATTAAATAAATTGCTAAATATATATCAGATGGTAAATGCAAAGTAAAAAATCAAGCGTAGTAAGAGAGATGGTGGTGTTGAGGTAGGAAATGATGTGGCTATTAGCATTTTTATAGGGTAGTTAGGAAAGTCCTTACTGATATTTCTCTTCACATGTGGGCAAAGATGTGAAAAAAGTGAAGGAAAGAGCCATGAAATGATTTGAGGGAAGAATGCAAAATACCAGAGGCAGAAGGGAGCTTGACATGTTTGAGGAGTAGCAGGGAACCTAGTTTCAAGGCAGTGAGCAAGGGCGGTGAGTGGGGTGGCACTGGTAGGAGATAAGGTCAGAGGCAGAACCCAGGCCTGGCTTCCATCTATGGACATTCTGAATCAATAGATGTTGGTAGGGCCCATGGATTTGCATTCTTAATAAGCTCACAGGTGATATCTATGCTGTTAGTCAGAAGACCACACTTTGAGAACCACTGTGTTAGTCTGTACAGTCTAGGCTGTATAAATAAGAAAGAGAGGGATGAGGTCGAATGGACAGTAGAGGGTTTCAGGTTTGATGTATTGTAGGAAACTTTTTGTTATTAGAAGTAATAAGGAAGGATCAGAGGTTTTAGATAGAGATGATGAAGGTGGTATAAATTGTTGCTAATGACAAGGTCTATGGTATAACTTTATAAGTGGAAGACCCAGATATAGGATGTAAAACATGATTCTTGGAGGTGAGCTGTCAAGGAACCGAGAGGCCAAGGTATACTGATATCAACATTGTATATAGATATTGATATTATCATGAATTTTGATAGAAGTCGAGTTTAAGAAAGTGACAGTGAACCATGGAAGCACTAATTCTATACATATACCCCCTAAAATCAAATGGTCAAAGGAACACAAAAGTGAAAATAGTCAACATTTGAAAGGGTCAGTGGGATGAGAAAAGTATTCTCAAGGGGCAAGCAGATTTTTGGTCAGAGTAGGAATATGTGAAGGAAACATTCATATATGAGTAGATCAAGGTTGCTTTACAAATGATAGGTCATATATTCCAAAAGACTCAGAGGAAGGGTCTGGAATGGTAGAGGTGAATGCTTGAATCAGATTGGATAATGTCCATTTCTGCAGGATTTAGAGTATGGGATTGATGAGTGATCTGGGAGTTTTGGTTTCTTAATGAATAACATAGCAGAGGTAGAAAGTATGACAGGATTCCTTCTAATGGGTGTACAAGGTTAATTATCCCACTTGGGGAGGGAGACATAGGACCTATCCAATGCCATCAAGGTTCTGAAGTGCCTCTAATCCTTCCTTCTCACTTCTAATAACCCACAGCCTCCCATAATATATCAATCTTACCACCTGTCACTGTCCACTACTCCTCATTCTAGTATCAGGCACTATTCTAGAGGCAGGGAGTACAGACGTAAACCAGATGGATGTGTTCTCTTCTCATAGAAATTACCCGTAGTGATAGAGAATTAAACATTAATAAGTAAACAAGTACATATATTCATAAATAAAATCATTTCAAAGAGTAACATCCTACTGTGAAAATTATACAGGGTAAACTGAAATAGAATTGGAGGACATTTTTTGTAGAGTGGTTAGAAAATATTTCTCTGAGGGATTAATATTTAATGTGAGACTGAGATACAAGAAGAAAGAGAGGGGTGGGGAGAAGGTGGCGGATCACTCCTGATGGAAATATTCAACACACAGGCTATGGATGGGAACAAGCTTGATATGTTGCAGATCGGAGAGTAGGCCAGTGAGCTAAAGGGGAACATGTGAAATGAAGTCAGAGAAGGCAGGGACAAATCAGTATTGAGTTTTTTAGAGACTGGAGTGTGTTCTGAGTATGATGGGAAGATAGTGGAGGACTGTAAGCAGAAGAGTAACATAAACGTATTTTTATTTTTAAATGAACTTTCTGGGTGCTATGAAGAACTAAGTGTGGGGACAGAAGACAAAATCAGGGTGTGTTTTGTTTTCACATGTATTGAAATTCAAGCAGATTGAGACTTCCAGTGATGCACAGATGTTTCAAATGTGGGGATCAGTCATGCTAAAACCAATTTGAAGCGTGATGTACCAACAGCTATGAGTCACTTTGTCATTTCACATCTAGATCATAAGACTGACTCACAAGCATAGCAATTTCTTCTCTCTAGAATATATTCCTTCTGTAAATTGGATTTCATATCTATCTGGCCTGTTTCTGATAAGAGCATCTTTCATTGCTGGATTAGGGATAGTGTTTGTGTTGGTAGAAAATAGAGTCATTACTAGTTAAGGTATTTTCTTTTTGTTGTTGACTTTTACATCCATTACATGGAGTTTCAGCAACACATAATATTCCTAATAGAAAGAAAAATCATGGCCACATTTTTGGTAAGTCAATAACTTAACCTGTTTGTTGCCTCTAGGTCAAATAATTTAGTTTAATAAGTAAGAGGGGACACACTTTTTCTGTTGGAAATACAAACTTTTAAATTAGTTTCCAGCACTCTATTCAGAACAATGGATGCTAACAGAGAACTGGGGACCAGGCAGTAGGCAATAGAATGAACAAGGGTCAACCTTTAATTCGCATGACAGTTTCATGTTTTAGTTTGGTTCTGATTAAATGTCAAAGAAGACAAAAGAATTACGTTGTAAGCAATGACTTCACTTGTTTTAAAGAATGGAAAACTAGGAAGGGCCCCAAGTATTTTATTTTTTCATTTATTTTATTTATTTTTATTTTTTATTTTTTTCTTTATAACAAATTTAATCAGTTATACATATACATATGTTCCCATATCCCCTCCCTTTTGCGTCTCCCTCCCACCCTCCCTATCCCACCCCTCCAGGCAGTCAAAAAGCACCCAGCTGATCTCCCTGTGCTATGCGGCTGCTTCCCACTAGCTATCTACCTTACGTTTGGTAGTGTATATATGTCCATGCCGCTCTTTCATTTTGTCACAGCTTACCCTTCCCCCTCCCCATATCCTCAAGTCCATTCTCTAGTAGGTCTGTGTCTTTATTCCTGTCTTACCCCTATGTTCTTCATGACTTTTTTTTTAAATTCCATATATATGTGTCAGCATACAGTATTTGTCTTTCTCTTTCTGACTTGCTTCACTCTGTATGACAGACTCTAAGTCCATCCACCTCATTACAAATAGCTCAATTTCCTTTCTTTTTATGGCTGAGTAATATTCCATTGTATATATGTGCCACATCTTCTTTACCCATTCATCCGATGATGGACACTTAGGTTGTTTCCATCTCTGGGCTATTGTAAATGGGGCTGCTATGAACATTTTGGTACATGTCTCTTTTTGAATTATGGTTTTCTCAGGGTATATGCCCAGTAGTGGGATTGCTGGGTCATATGGTAGTTTCTTTGTAGTTTTTTAAGGAACCTCCATACCGTTCTCCATAGTGGCTGTACCAATTCACATTCCCACCAGCAGTGCAAGAGGATTCCCTTTTTTCCACACCCTCTCCAGCATTTATTGTTTCTAGATTTTTTGATGATGGCCATTCTGACTGGTGTGAGATGATATCTCATTGTAGTTTTGATTTGCATTTCTCTAATGATTAAAGATGTTGAGCATCCTTTCATGTGTTTGTTGGCAGTCTGTATATCTTCTGTGGAGAAATGTCTATTTAGGTCTTCTGCCCATTTTTGGATTGGGTTGTTTGTTTTTTTTGTTATTGAGCTGCATGAGCTGCTTATAAATTTTGGAGATTAATCCTTTGTCAGTTGCTTCATTTGCAAATATTTTCTCCCATTCTCAGGGTTGTCTTTTGGTCTTGTTTATGGTTTCCTTTGCTGTGCAAAAGCTTTGAAGTTTCATTAGGTCCCATGTGTTTATTTTTGTCTTTATTTCCATTTCTCGAGGAGGTGGGTCAAAAAGGATCTTGCTGTGATTTATGTCATAGAGTGTTCTGCCTATGTTTTCCTCTAAGAGTTTGATAGTGTCTGGCCTTACATTTAGGTCTTTAATCCATTTTGAGCTTATTTTTGTGTATGGTGTTAGGGAGTGATCTAATCTCATACTTTTACATGTCCCTATCCAGTTTTCCCAGCACCACTTATTGAAGAGACTGTCCTTTCTCCACTGTACATTCCTGCCTTCTTTATCAAAGATAAGGTGACCATATGTCCGTGGGTTTATCTCTGGGCTTTCTATCCTGTTCCATTGATCTATCTTTCTGTTTTTGTGCCAGTACCATACTGTCTTGATTACTGTAGTTTTGTAGTAGAGTCTGAAGTCAGGGAGCCTGATTCCGCCAGCTCCATTTTTCGTTCTCAAGATTGCTTTGGCTATTCGGGGTCTTTTGTGTTTCCACACAAATTGTGAAATTTTTTGTTCTAGTTCTGTGAAAAATGCCAGTGGTAGTTTGATAGGGATTGCATTGAATCTGTAGATTGCTTTGGGTAGTAGAGTCATTTTCACAGTGTTGATTCTTCCAATCCAAGAACATGGTACATCTCTCCATCTATTTGTATCATCTTTAATTTCTTTCATCAGTGTCTTATAATTTTCTGCATACAGGTCTTTTGTCTCCTTAGGTAGGTTTATTCCTAGATATTTTATTCTTTTTGTGGCAATGGTAAATGGAAGTGTTTCCTTGATTTCACTTTCAGATTTTTCATCATTAGTATATAGGAATGCCAGAGATTTCTGTGCATTAATTTTGTATCCTGCAACTTTACCAAATTCATTGATTAGCTCTAGTAGTTTTCTGGTAGCATCTTTAGGATTCTCTATGTATAGTATCATGTCATCTGCAAACAGTGACAGCTTTACTTCTTCTTTTCCCATTTGGATTCCTTTTATTTCCTTTTCTTCTCTGATTGCTGTGGCTAAAACTTCCAAAACTATGTTGAATAAGAGTGGTGAGAGTGGGCAACCTTGTCTTGTTCCTGATCTTAGTGGAAATGGTTTCAGTTTTTCACCATTGAGGACGATGTTGTCTGTGGGTTTGTCATATATGGCCTTTATTATGTTGAGGAAAGTTCCCTCTATGCCTACTTTCTGCAGGGTTTTTATCATGAATGGGTGTTGAATTTTGTCGAAAGCTTTCTCTGCATCTATTGAGATGATCATATGGTTTTTCTCCTTCAATTTGTTAATATGGTGTATCACGTTGATTGATTTGCATATATTGAAGAATCCTTGCATTCCTGGAATAAACCCCACTTGATCATGGTGTATGATACCTTTAATGTGCTGTTGGATTCTGTTTGCTAGTATTTTGTTGAGGATTTTTGCATCTATGTTCATCAGTGATAGTGGCCTGTAGTTTTCTTTCTTTGTGACATCCTTGCCTGGTTTTGGTATCAAGGTGATGGTGGCCTCGTAGAATGAGTTTGGGAGTGTTCCTCCCTCTGCTATATTTTGGGAGAGTTTGAGAAGGATAGGTCTTAGCTCTTCTTTAAATGCTTGATAGAATTCGCCTGTGAAGCCATCTGGTCCTGGGCTTTTGTTTGTTGGAAGATTTTTTATCACAGTTTCAATTTCAGTGCTTGTGATTGGTCTGTTCATATTTTCTATTTCTTCCTGATTCAGTCTTGGCAGGTTGTGCATTTCTAAGAATTTGTCCATTTCTTCCAGGTTGTCCATTTTATTGGCATAGAGTTGCTTATAGTAATCTCTCATGATCTTTTGTATTTCTGCAGTGTCAGTTGTTACTTCTCCTTTTTCATTTCTAATTCTATTGATTTGAGTCTTCTCCCTTTTTTTCTTGATGAGTCTGGCTAATGGTTTATCAATTTTGTTTATCTTCTCAAAGAATCAGCTGTTAGTTTTATTGATCTTTGCTATCGTTTCCTTCATTTCTTTTTCATTATTTTCTGATATTATTTTTATGATTTCTTTCCTTCTGCTAACTTTGGGATGTTTTTGTTCTTCTTTCTCTAATTGCTTTAGGTGCAAGGTTAGGTTGTTTATTCGAGATGTTTCCTGTTTCTTAAGGTGGGATTGTATTGCTATAAACTTCCCTCTTAGAACTGCTTTTGCTGCATCCCATAGGTTTTGGGTCGTCGTGTCTCCATTGTCATTTGTTTCTAGGTATTTTTTAATTTCCTCTTTGATTTCTTCAGTGATCACTTCGTTATTAAGTAGTGTATTGTTTAGCCTCCATGTGTTTGTATTTTTTACAGTTCTTTTCCTGTAATTGATATCTAGTCTCATAGCATTGTGGTCGGAAAAGATACTTGATACAATTTCAATTTTCTTAAATTTACCAAGGCTTGATTTGTGACCCAAGATATGATCTATCCTGGAGAATGTTCCATGAGCACTTGAGAAAAATGTGTATTCTGTTGTTTTTGGATGGAATGTCCTATAAATATCAATTAAGTCCATCTTGTTTAATGTATCATTTAAAGCTTGTGTTTCCTTATTTATTTTCATTTTGGATGATCTGTCCATTGGTGAAAGTGGGGTGTTAAAGTCCCCTACTATGATTGTGTTACTGTCGATTTCTCCTTTTATGGCTGTTAGTATTTGCCTTATGTATTGAGGTGCTCCTATGTTGGGTGCATAAATATTTACAATTGTTATATCTTCTTCTTGGATCGATCCCTTGATCATTAGGTAGTGTCCTTCTTTGTCTCTTCTAGTAGTCTTTATTTTAAAGTCTATTTTGTCTGATATGAGAATTGCTACTCCAGCTTTCTTTTGGTTTCCATTTGCATGGAATATCTTTTTCCATCCCCTTACTTTCAGTCTGTATGTGTCTCTAGGTCTGAAGTGGGTCTCTTGTAGACAGCATATATATGGGTCTTGTTTTTGTATCCATTCAGCCAATCTGTGTCTTTTGGTGGGAGCATTTAGTCCATTTACATTTAAGGTAATTATCGATATGTATGTTCCTATTCCCATTTTCTTAATTGTTTTGGGTTCGTTATTGTAGGTCTTTTCCTTCTGTTGTGTTTCTTGCCTAGAGAAGTTCCTTTAGCATTTGTTGTAAAGCTGGTTTGGTGGTGCTGAACTCTCTCAGCTTTTGCTTGTCTGTAAACGTTTTAATTTCTCCATCAAATCTGAATGAGATCCTTGCTGGGTAGAGTAATCTTGGTTGCAGGTTTTTCTCCTTCATCACTTTAATTATGTCCTGCCACTCCCTTCTGGCTTGTAGAGTTTCTGCTGAGAGATCAGCTGTTATCCTGATGGGGATTCCCTTGTGTGTTATTTGTTGTTTTTGCCTTGCTGCTTTTAATATGATTTCTTTGTGTTTAATTTTTGACAGTTTGATTAATATGTGTCTTGGCATATTTCTCCTTGGATTTATTGTGTATGGGACTCTCTGTGCCTCCTGGACTTGATTAACTATTTCCTTTCCCATATTAGGGAAGTTTTCAACTATAATCTCTTCAAATATTTTCTGAGTCCCTTTCTTTTTCTCTTCTTCTTCTGGAACCCCTATAATTCGAATGTTGGTGCGTTTAATGTTGTCCCAGAGGTCTCTGAGACTGTCCTCTGTTCGTTTCATTCTTTTTTCTTTATTTTGCTCTGCAGCAGTTATTTCCACTATTTTATCTTCCACCTCACTTATTCATTCTTCTGCCTCAGTTATTCTGCTATTGATCCCATCTAGAGTATTTTTTATTTCATTTATTGTGTTTTTAATCGATGCTTGATTCATCTTTAGTTCTTCTAGGTCCTTGTTAACTGTTTCTTGCATTTTGTCTCTTCTATTTCCAAGATTTTGGATCTGGGAAATAGAATCTTGGATCATCTTTACCATCATTATTCTGAATTCTTTTTCAGGTAGACTGCCTATTACCTCTTCATTTGTTAGGTCTGGTGGGTTTTTATCTTGCTCCTTCTCCTGCTGTGTGTTTTTCTGTCTTCTCATTTTGCTTATGTTACTGTGTTTGGGGTCTCCTTTTTGCAGGCTGCAGGTTCGTAGTTCCCGTTGTTTTTGGTGTCTGTCTCCAGTGGTTAAGGTTGGTTTAGTGGGTTGTGTAGGCTTCCTGGTGGAGGGGACTAGTGCCTGTGTTCTGGTGGATGAGGCTGGATCTTGTCTTTCTGGTGGGCAGGTCCACGTCTGGTGGTGTGTTTTGGGGTGTCTGCGGACTTTTTATGATTTTAGGCCACCTCTCTGCCAATGGGTGGCGTTGTGTTCCTGTCTTGCTAGTTGTTTGGCATAGGGTGTCCAGCACTGTGGGTTGCTGGTCGTTGAGTGAAGCTGGGTGCTGGTGTTGAGATGGAGATCTCTGGAAGATTTTCGCCGTTTGATATTATGTGGAGCTGGGAGGTCTCTTGTGGACCAGTGTCCTGAAGTTGGCTCTCCCACCTCAGAGGCACAGCACTGACTCCTGACTCCTCAATTTGGGATGATTTGTTGTCTATTCATGTATTCCACAGATACAGGGTACATCAAGTTGATTGTGGAGCTTTAATCTGCTGCTTCTGAGGCTGCTGGGAGAGGTTTCCCTTTCTCTTCTTTGTTCTCACAGCTCCTGGGTCTCAGCTTTGGATTTGGCCCCGCCTCTGCGTGTAGGTCGCCGGAGGGCGTCTGTTCTTCGCTCAGACAGGACAGGGTTAAAGGAGCAGCCTCTTGGGGGACTCTGGCTCACTCAGGCCGGGGGGGAGGGAGGGGCACGGAGTGCGGGGCGAGCCTGCAGCGGCAGAGGTCGGCGTGACGATGCACCAGCCTGAGGCGCGCCGTGTGTTCTCCTAGGGAAGCCGCCCCTGGATCCTGGGACCCCGGCAGTGGCGGGCGGCACAGGCTCCCGGAAGGGCGGTGTGGACAGTGACCTGCGCTCGCACACAGGCTTCTTGGCGGCGGCAGCAGCAGCCCCAGCGTCCCACGCCCGTCACTGGGCTCCGCGCTTTCAGTCGCGACTCACGCCCGTCTGTGGAGCCCCTTTAAGCAGCGCTCTTAATCCCCTCTCCTCGCGCACCAGGAAACCAAGAGGGAAGAAAAAGTCTCTTGCCTCTTCGGCAGCTCCAGAGTTTTCCTGGACTCCCTCCCGGCTAGCTGTGGCACATTAGCCCCCTTCAGGCTGAGTTCTCGCCGCCAGCCCCAGTCCTCTCCCTGCGCTCTGACCGAAGCCCGAGCCTCAGCTTCCAGCGCCGCCCGCCCCGGCGGGCGAGCAGACAAGCCTCTCGGGCTGGTGAGTGCCGCTTGGCACCGATCCAATGTGCGGGAATCTCTCCGCTTTGCCCTACCCAGGTATGTGGGGTAGTTTCTTGCCTCTTGGGAGGTCTGGGGTCTTCTGCCAGTGTTCAGTAGGTGTTCTGTAGGAGTTGTTCCACGTGTAGCTGTATTTCTGGTGTATCTGTGGGGAGGAAGGTGATCTCCGCGTCTTACTCTTCTGCCATCTTACCCGGAAGTCCCTCAAGTATTTTTAGGATCAGAAAATTTAGATGGTCATTCACCTCTTTCACTAATTGAATTTTTTTGAGAAATTTATTTATCCTCTCTGTGTCCTGGCATTATCTTATAGAAAATAGAGAAATAAAATTGTCCTTAAAATGTTACCAAAAATTAAATATATTAATGAGAGTAAATGTGAAAGTGATTTATTAACAGGACACTCTATAGAAATATAATATAATTGTTATTCAAATATTAGTATTTATGTCCTTAAAAAGAATTCTAATGTTCTTATTTTGCGCTTTGTCTCTAAGAAAACATAAACCTTTATTCAAGAAAGAATAGTTATCACTAGTACTGAGACCATGAAATATACCCTCTAAAGAGGATAGTATAGTATAATAAATAGTACCTTTAACAAATCATCAAAGCAAATAAAGAGTAACCTTTATAAACCTCACCCTTAGCAAGTTCTTTAATGTTCGAAATGTCTTAAAAAGAACAGCTTTTAGTAGAAATCAATCAATACCATGGCATAGCCTACAAGTAAAAATTTTCACAGCTCTTTGGACTCTTCATTAGCAGCATCTTGGTATCTTGGGCAAATGCATTGATAGACTAATGGTACTTTGGGGGAATATACCATGCATTTAAAAATTGTTTCTTATAAGCTTTAAAAGAACAAGTGAGAAAGAGCAATTTTCATGTCTTTCACTGTTTGTGGTATGTATCAATTTCCAGGAACTTGTTCTGATTAAAAAAAAAAAATCTGCTCAATAACTCTGATCCCAAATTATATCTTTTTGACTCATCACAACACACAGTTTGTATTATTCATGGGCAAGCTGAGTCAGCTATTCATGACATAATGGCTGTTTTACTTTATATTAGTTAGTTTTAAGACAAACTTCAGGCTTCTAAACTTCTAACTTAAAATATTAATATTTTAGGAGGAGGATGCCTCTTTCAGAATTAAGGTATGTAAAACATATATACCTTGAGTATTGATTCATCAATATAACATACTGATGAACCAATACTCATTTTTTTTCATTGTGAGAACTAAGTTACCTGGCACTGATTTTTTTGTACCATTCTTCATATACTTCTTTTTTTTTTTTTTTTTTTTTTTTTTTTGCGGTATGCAGTCCTCTCACTGTTGTGACCTCTCCCGTTGCAGAGCACAGGCTCCGGACACACAGGCTCAGTGGCCATGGCTCACAGGCCCAGCCGCTCCACGGCATGTGGGATCTTCCCAGACCGGGGCATGAACCCGTGTCCCCTGCATCGACAGGCGGACTCTCAACCACTGTGCCACCAGGGAAGCCCCGTATACTTCTAAGTTTTATAAATTTTTGTCTCAGGCCTCACATAAGAACTCTAAAGAGGGAAATGCAGATATTTCAAGCATTCAATCGGAGGAGATCTCTGATGGGTTTATTTTGGAATAGGCAAAATGGCAGCTCATTCATATTTGACAAGTCTTCAGTGTCCTGTTTTATAGATTATTATTGAGGGCCTATTATTATTCAGGTCCTGTACTAGGCACTAGAGATTTAAAAAATAAATCTAGGTGAATATGTCATGAATCATCTGAGGGAGTGCTTGGTGGTGGACACATGTATATTTACTTTCTAAGAGCTCAGGTAAATGTCTCGGGATGAGTTTCATTCTTGCACTTGGTAATCTGAAGGCTGAAATATAATAATAACAATAAAAATAATAAACATTTATTAAGTGTTATCTGTGGGTAACTATCCAATATATTATTTCTAATACCTAGAATAAATCTAAACAGGAAGGTGGTATTATCCAGGTTTAGTAACTTAGAGAGATTTAGTAACTTGCTCAAGGTTATATGAATAGTAAGTTTGATAGTCAGCATTTACACCCAGATCCAGCTTCAAAGGCTATTTATTTTCTTTGCTTATTCTTTAAATATCATATGATCTACCACTATGAAATCTTTTAGGAGTTAGGTAGTTTGGGTGGATCTTGCATGCTGCAGAAATTAATACAAGGCAATTAATGAAAAGAAAAATATTCTCCTTCATGTGTTTAACTTAGTTTTCATTTTTTTGTACCCCCCAAATCATCTCATTTTATTTTCCACATTGTAAGACAGAGCTGTCATACTGCTCCTCACGTACTGAAGAAGAAACCAAGGACCAAGAAGATGATACACCTTGCCTAAGAGCATACAACCAGAAATTATCAGACCTAGTGATGATATTTGCCTTTTTTAGTCTTTCTATTGCACCTCCAATGCTGGATTATGCTATCCTCTACTTGGTTAATGTGGAAAATACATATTGCAGTATCACTTTCTCTGTATGGTTCTGAGCTAGAGTTGGCCAAAAGAAGAACATGCTGAGCTTAGAAGACAGAAGTGAAGTAAAAGGTTATTATAATCAGATACAGTGATAAAGAAAAAAGGGCACCTGTCGGTATGGATACCAGCTTTCCTTGCTCCCCTCTACTTCACACCCAGCTCATCTTGACTATTGTCTTTGCTCCCCAACAGCAACCCTAGACCCACCATCAGATGTTTGACTGTAGAGCCACAGAAACAGTAGCTACACAGCAGCAACAACTTCCCAATAACCCTTTTGTTAGCTCCCCCTGCATGATTCTAATTGAGTATTCAATTTTCACCCATGCCAACTCTCCAGACAAATTGGTTACGTTACCTTTGGTCTCTGACTATCCCTTCCAGACATTTTCCCCCCCATTCTGCCCTAGGTCTAGTTTCTATAATTAATCCCTTACTCCTCTAACATTTTCCATGGCTCTACTTCCCTGAGTAAACTCTGAATAGTACAGTTATTGTTCCTAGAAATAATCCCACAAGAAAAGGAACAGAACCTTAAAGATGAGATTTGTTATCTGAGATGACTAGACATAAAAAAAAATTATAGGTGATTTTGGTGTTACCTATAAGTGGGACAGGGTGGCTTATGGCATGCAGTGGCTACACATTACATAGGTTATCATCTATGATCATCTGGAGTCAAGTGCCCATAGAAGGCAAGTAGCTAATAACAAGTAACATTTTTTTAATTAAAATAAAGTGTATAATGGCATTTGGACTTGTTGTTTACAAAGGCTAATTTGGATAAAAAGTTTCTAACTTCAAGGCTTTAAATTCCCAACTTGAGATGTGGATAAAGAAACAAAAAACTTTTATGACTAACTTACAATAAACCCTTGTCTCCTGTAGCCACAGATTAAGACTCCTGAAAAACAAACCCCAAATCCTGAAGGGGACTGAATAACACTGCAAGCTGAATTCACAACTTTTCAGTGTCTCTTACTGGGAAGAATTGGACCCTTAAAATTAGAAAGTCAACCAGAAAACATTGGACTTGAACCTTAATTTAGATCAAATGTCTAACAGATATTAAAAAAAAACACATTCCATCCAGCAGTAACAGAATGCACACTCTTTTCAGGTGCACAGGGAATATGTGAAAGGTCACTAAACAAGTCTTAAAAAATTTAGATTTAAATCATACCAAGTATCTCTTCTGACCACAATGTTATAAACTAGAACAATGTACGAGGAGGAAAGCTGGAAAACTCACAAATATATACAAATTAAACAACACTCTGCTGAACAATCAATGGGTCAAAGATGATCAAAAGAGAAATAAAAAATAATCCTGAAACAAACAAAAATGGAGATAACTGTATCAAAATTCATGGGATGCTAGAATAAGAGGGAAGTTTAGAGAGATGAATGTCATCATTAAGAAAAAAATAATATCAAATAAACAACTAAACTTTATACCTCAAGGAACTAAAACACAAAGAACAAACTAAGCCCAATGTGAGGAGAAGGAAGGAATTAACTAATATAAGAGCAGAAATAAATAAAATAGAGATGAGGAAAACAAAAGAAAAGTTTAACAAAGCTAAAAGCTCATATTTTGATATATAAAAAATTGGCAAAACTTTAGCTAGACTAAGAGAGAATACTCAAATAAATAAAATCAGAAATGAAAGTGAAGACATTACAACTGATACCACAGAAATGCAAAGTATCATAAGAGATTACAATGAAGAATTATACACTAATAAATTGGGTAACTTAGATGAAATGTATAAATTCCAAGAAATACACAACCTACAAAGACTGAATTGGGAAGAAATAGATAATCTGAACAGACCAGTAATGAGTGAGGAGATGGAATCAGTAATCAAAAAACCTCCCAACAAAGAAAATCCCAGGAACAGATGATTTTACTGGTGAATTCTACCAAACATTCATGAAGGACTAATGCCGATCCTCCCCAAAGTTTTCCAAAAAATGGAAGAGGAGGGAACATACCTAGAGTTATTTTAGAAGGCCAGCATGACCCTGATACTAAAGCCAGTTAAGGACACTACAAGAAAAAATAACAATAGACCAACACCCCTGATGAATATATGTGAAAAAATTCTCAACAAAGTATTAGCAAATCGAATTTGACAACACATTAAAAAGATGATACATGATCCTTTTAAATGAGGATCATCCATGATACTTTTACATGAGGATCATCCTACATGATCAAGTGGGATTCAGCCCTGCCATGCAAGGATGACTCAACATCCACAAATCAATAAATATGATACATTAAGTTAATAGAGTGAAAGATAAATTTTATATAACCATCTCAATAGATGCAGAAAATATTTGACAAAATACATCTTTCCATGATAAAAATCATCAAATAATTTGTGTAAAAAAAAGGTATAAAAGGAACATACTTCAGCTTAATAAAGGCCATATATGACAAGCAAACATCATGGTAAAAAGTTGTAAGCTTTTCTGCTAAGACCAGGAATAAGACAAGGGTGCCCACTATACCACTCCTATTCAACATAGTACTGTAAGTCTTAACCAGAGCAACTAGGCAAGAAAAAGAAATAGAAGTTGTCCAAATTTAAAGTAAGAAGTAAAATTGTCATTATTTGCAGAAAATATTATCTTATATATAGAAAATTCTAAGGACTCCACCCAAATTTTATTAGAGGGCTTCCCTGGTTGCACAGTGGTTGAGAGTCTGCCTGCCAATTCAGGGGTCACGGGTTCATGACCCGGCCCGGGAAGATCCTGCATGCCATGGAGCGGCTGGGCCCGTGGGCCATGGCCACTGAGCCTGCACGTCCAGAGCCTGTGCTCCACAATGGGAGAGGCCACGGCAGTGAGAGGCCCACGTATTGCAAAACAACAACAACAACAACAACAAAAACTTTATTAGAACTGATAAACTAATTCAACAAAGTTGTAGGATACAATATCAACACAGAGATATCAGTCACATTTCTATACACTAGTAAAAAATATCTGAAAAAGAAACAACATAATCCTGTTCACAATAACATCAAAAACAAACAAACAAAAATACTTAGGAATGAATTTAACCAAGGAGGTTTTGTACACTGAAAATTATGGCCATGAGGAAAGAAATTTAAAAAGACACAAAATAATGGAATGGTATCCTGAGTTCATGGATTGAAGGAGTTAATGGTAAAATGTCTATAAAATCAAAAGTCATTATTCAGTGCACTCTATATCAAAATTCCAATGGCATTTTTTCACAGATGCAGAAAAATAATTCTAAAATTTGTGTGGAACTGGAAAAGACCCTGAATAGCCAAAGCAATCCTGAGAAAGAAGACCAAAGCAGGAAGCATCAAACTAACTAATTTCAAACTATACTACACAAATATAGTAATCAAAAGCTGTATGGGAGGAGAGACCTTCAAGATGGCAAAGGAATAAGACATGGAGATCACCTATCTCCCCACAAATACATCAGAAATACATCTACATGTGGAACAACTCCTACAGAACACCTACTGAACGCTTGCAGAAGACCACAGACTTCCGAAAAGGCAATAAACTCCCCATATCTTGGGTAGGGCAAAAGAAAAAAGAAAAAACAGAGACAAAAGAATAGGGATGGGACCTGCACATCTGGGAGGGAGCTGTGAAAGAGGAAAAGTTTCCACACACTAGGAAGCCCCTTCACTGGTGGAGACAGGGTGTGGGCGGGGTGGGCGGAAGCTTCAGAGCCACAGAGGAGAGCACAAAAATAGGGGTGTAGAGGGCAAAGTGGAGAGATTCCCACACAGAGGATCAGTGCTGACTAGCACTCACCAGCCTGAGAGGCTTCTCTGCTCACGTGCTGGGGCAGGTAGGGGCTGGGAGCTGAGGCTCAGGATTCAGAGGTCAGATCCAAGGGACAGGACTGGGGTTGGCTGGTTGAACACAGCCTAAATGGGGGGTTAATGCACCACAGCTAGCCGGGAGGAAGTCCGGAAAAAACTCTGGACCTGCCTAAGAGGCGAGAGACCATTGTTTCAGTGTGCACAAGGAGAGGGGATTCAGAGCACCACCTAAATGAGCTCCAGAGATGGCGCGAGCCACAGCTACCAGCACGGACACCAGAGATGGGCAAGAAACGCTACAGCTGCTGCTGCAGCCACCAAGAAGCCTGTGTGCAAGCACAGGTCACTATCCACACCTCCCCTCCCGGGAGACTGTGAAGCCCGCCAGTGCCAGCGTCCCATGATCCAAAGACAACTCCCCCAGGAGAACACATGATGTGCCTGAGGCTGGTGCAAAGTAATGCTGGCCTCTGCCACTGCAGGCTCACACCACATTCTCTACACTTCCTTCTCCTGGCCTGAGGGAGCCAAAGCCCCCTAATCAGCTGCTAGTTTAACCCTATACTGTCTAAGTGAAGAACACACGCCCTCAGGTGACCTACACGCAAAGGCAGGGCCAAATCCGAAGCTGAATGCCAGGAGCTGTGAGAACAAAGAGGAGAAAGGGAAATATCTCCCAGCCGCCTCAGGAGCAGTGGATTAAATCTCCACAATCAATTTGATGAATGCTGCATCTGTGGAATACCTGAATAGACAATGAATCATCCCAAAATTGAGGTGGTGGGCTTTGGGAGCTACTGTAGACTGGGGGTAGGCTATCTACAACTAATCTGTTTCTGGTTTTATATTTACCTTAGTTTAGTATTTAAAGTTTATTACCACCGGTAGATTTGTTTATTGATTTGGTTGCTCTCTTGCTATATATATATATATTTTTTTCCCTTTTTCTCTTTTTGTGCGTATGTATGTGTATGCTTCTTTGTGTGATGTTGTCTGTATAGGTTTACTTTTACCATTTGTCCTAGGGTTCTGTCTGTCAGTTTGTTTTTGCTCAGTTTTTTTTTTTTTTTTTTACTATAGCTTTTAGTGCTTGTTTTCATTGGTGGATTAGTTTTTTGTTTTGGTTGCTCTCTTCTTTCTTTCTTTCTTTATTACTTTTTAATATTATTTTTAATATTTTTTTTATTTAAATAACTTCCTTTTCTTTTCTTCTCTTTCTTACTTTCTTTCATTTTTTCTCCCTTTTCTACTGAGATGTGTGGCTGACAAGGTCTTGGTGCCCTGGCCAGGTGTCAGGTCTGTGCCTCTGAGGTGGGATTGCCGAGTTCAGGACATTTGTCCACGAGAGACCTCCCAGCTCCATGTAATATCAAACAGTGAAAGATCTCCCAGAGATCTCCATCTCAATGCTAAGACCCAGCACCTCTCAATGACCAGAAAGGTACAGTGCTAGACACCCTATGCCAAAAAACTAGCAAGACAGGAACACAGCCCCACAAATTAGCAGAGAGGCTGCCCAAAATCATAACAAGGTCATAGGCACCCCAAAACACACCACTGGAGGTGGTGCTGCCCACCAGAAAGAAAAGATTCAACCTCATGCACCAGAACAAAAGTCCCCACCACCAGGAAGCCTACACAACCCACTGAACCAAACTTAGCCACTGGGGGCAGACACCAAAATCAATGAAAACTATGAACCCCCAGCCTGTGAAAAGGAGACCCCAAACACAGTAAGTTAAGCAAAGTGAGAAGACAGAGAAACACACAACAGATGTAGGAGCAAGGTAAAACCCCACTAGACGAAACTAATGATGAGCAAATAGGTAGTCTACCTGAAAAAGAATTCAGAGTAATGATAGTAAAGAGGCAAAATCTTGGAAGTAGAATGGAGAAAATACAACAAACGTCTAACAAGGACCTAGAAGAACTAAAGAGCAAACAAACAATGATGAACAACACAATAAATGAAAGTAAAAATTCTCTACCAGGAATCAATAACAGAATAATTGAGGCAGAGGAATGGATACATGACCTGGAAGATAAAATGGTGGAAATAACTATCACAGAGCAGAATAAAGAAAAAAGAATGAAAATAATTGAAGACAGTCTAGGAGATCTCTGGGACAACATTAAATGTACCAACATTCAAATTATAGGGGTCCCAGAAGAAGAAGAGAGAAAGAAAGGGTCTGAGAAAATATTTGAAGAGATTATAGTTGAAAACTTCCCTAATATGGGAAAGGAAATAGTCAATCAAGTCCAGGAAGCACAGAGAGTCCCACACAGGATAAATCATGACAAGGAGAAATATGACAAGACATATATTAATCAAACTATCAAAAATTACATCCAAAGAAAAAATATTAAAGGCAGCAATGGAAAAGCAACAAATAACAGACATGGGAGTCCCCATAAGTTTATAGCTGACATTTCAACAGAAACACTGCAAGAGGGTAGCAGTACATATTTAAAATGATGAAAGGGAGAAAACTATAACTAAGATTATACTACCTAGCAAGGATCTCATTCAGATTCGATGGAGAATTTAAAACGTTTACAGAAAAGCAAAAGCTAAGAGAATTCAGCACCACCAAACCAGCTTTACAATAAATGCTAAAGAAACTTCTCTAGGAAGAAACTACAAGAGAAGAAAAAGACTTAGAAAAACAATCCCCAAACAATTAAGAGAATGATAATATGAACATACATGTCAATAACTACCTTAAATGTAAATGGATTAAATGCTCCAACCAAAAGACATAGACTGGCTGAATGGATACAAAAACAAGACCCATAAATATGCTGTCTACAAGAGACGTACTTCAGACCTAGGGACACATACAGACTGAAAGGAGGGGATGAAAAAACATATTGCATTCAAATGGAAATCAAAAGAAATCTGGAGCAGCAATTCTTATATAAGACAAAATAGTCTCTAAAATAAAGACTATTACAAGAGACATAGAAGCCACTACATAATGATCAAATGACCAATCGAAGAAGATATAACAATAGTAAATATTTGTGCACCCAAAATAGAAGCACCTCAATGCATAAGGCAAATGCTAACAGACATAAAAGGGGAAATCGACAGTAAGACAATCATAGTAGCGGACATTAACAGTCCACTTTCACCAATTGACAGATCATTCAAAATGAAAATAAGTAAGGAAACACAAGCTTTAAGTGACACATTAAACAAGATGGACTTAATTGATATTTATAGGGCATTCCATCCAAAAACAACAGAATACACATTCTTCTCAAGTGCTCATGGAATATTCTGCAGGATAGATTATATCTTGGGTCACAAATCAAGCCTTGGTAAACTTAAGAAAATTGAAATCATATCAAGTAACTTTTCTGACCACAATGTTATGAGACTAGATATCAATTACAGGAAAAATACTGCAAAAATACAAACATGGAGGTTAAACCATACACTACTATATAAAGAAGAGATCAATGAATAAATCAAAGAGGAAAGCAAAAGATACCTGGGAACAAATGACAATGAAAACACAATGACACAAAATTTTTGGGATGCAGCAAAAAAAGGTCTAAGAAGGAAGTTTATAGCAATAAAATCCTACCTCAAGAAACAAGAAACATCTCAAATAAACAACCTAAATTTACAACTAAAGCAATTAGAGAAAGAAGAACAAAAATCCCCCAAAGTTAGCAGAAGGAAAGAAAGCATAAAGATCAGATCAGAAAAAAATGAAAAAGAAATGAAGGAAATGATAGCAAAGATCAATAAAGCTAAAAGCCGCTTCTTTGAGAAGATAAACAAAATTGATAATCCATTAGCCAGACTTATCAAGAAAAAAAGGGAGAAGATTCAAATTAACAGAACTAGAAATGAAAAAGGGGAAGTAACAACTGACACTGAAGAAACACAAAGGATCATGAGAGATTACAACAAGCAACTTTATGCCAATAAAATGGACAACCTGGAAGAAATGGACACATTTTTGAAAAGCATAACCTTCCTAGATGGAACCAGGAAGAAATAGAAAATATAAAGACACCAATCAGGATCACTGAAATTGAGACTGATTAAAAATCTTCCAGCAACCAAAAGCCCAGGACCAGATGGCTTCACAGGCGAATTCTATCAAACAGGTGAATTCTATCTTCTTTAGAGAAGAGCTAACACCTATGCTTCTCAAATTCTTCCAAAATATAGCAGAGGAAGGAAGACTCCCAAAATCATTCTATGAGGCCACCATCACCCTGATACCAAAACCACAAACAGATGTCACAAAGAAACAAAGCTACAGGCCAATAACACTGATGAACATAAATGCAAAACTCCTCAACAAAATACTGGCAAACAGAATCCAACAGCACATAAAAAGGATCATACACCATGAAAAAGTGGGGTTTATCCGAGGAATGCAAGGATTCCTCAATGAACTCAAATCAATAATGTGATAAACCATATTAACAAATGGAAGGAGAAAAACCATATGATCATCTCAATAGATGCAGGAAAGTCTTTCGACAAAATTCAACACCCATTTATGATAAAAAGCCTCCAGAGGGTAGGCATCAAGGGAACCTAACTCAACATAATAAAGGCCATACATGACAAACCCACAGCCAACATCATTCTCAATGGTGAAAAACTCATACCATGTCCTCTAAGATCAGCAACAAGGTAAAGTTGCCTTCTCTCACCACTATTATTCAACATAGTTTTGGAAGTGTTAGCCACAACATCAGAGAAGAAAAAGAAACAAAAGTAATCCAAATCGGAAAGAATAAGTAAAACAGTTACTGTATGCAGATGACATAATACTATACATAGAGAATCCTAAAGATGCTACCAGAAAACTACTAGAGCTAATCATGAATTTGGTAAAGTAGCAGGATACAAAATTCATGCACAGAAATCTCTTGCATTCCTATACACTATACACTAAAAATCTGAAAGAGAAATTAAGAAAACACTCCTATTTACCATTGTAACAAAAAAGAATAAGATACCTAGGAATAAACCTACCCAAGGAGACAAAAGACCTGTAAGCTCTATGCAGAAAACTGTAAGATACTGATGAAGAAATTAAGGATGATCCAAACAGATGGAGAGATATACCATAATCATGGATTGGTAGAATCAACATTGTAAAAATGACTCTACAACCCATAGCAATATACAGTTTCAATGCAATCCCTATCAAATTACCAATGGCAGTTTTCACAGAAATAGCACCAAAAATTTCACAATTTGTATGGAAACACAAAAAACCCTGAATAGCCAAAGCAATGTTGAGAAAGAAAAATGGAGCTGGAGGAATCAGGCTCCCAGACTTCAGACTATACTACAAAGCTACAGTAATCAAGACAGTGTGGTACTGGCACAAAAACAGAAATATAGATCAATGGAACAGGATTGGAAGCCCAGAGGTAAACCCACACACATATGGTCAACTTATTTTTGATGAAAGAGGCAAGAATATACAATGGTGAAAAGGCAACCTCTTCAGTAAGTAGTGCTGGGAAAACTCCCTAACACCATACACAAAAATAAACTTGAAATGGATTAAAGACTTAAATGTAAGGTCAGCACTATAAAACTCTTAGAGGAAAACATAGGCAGAACACTCCATGATATAAATCATAGCAAGATCCTTTTGGACACACCTCCTCCAGATATGGAAATAAAAACAAAAATGAACAAATGAGACCTAATGAAACTTAAAACCTTTTGCACAGCCTAGGAAACCAGAAACAAGCCAAAAAGACAACCCTCAGAATGGGAGAAAATATTTGCAAATGAAGCAATTGACAAAGGATTAATCTCCAAAATTTACAAGCAGCTCATGCAGCTCAGTATCAAAAAACAAAACAAAACAACAACAACAAACAAACAACCCAATCCAAAAATGGCAGACATTTTTCCAAAGAAGATATACAGATTACCCACAAACACATGAAAGGATGCTCAACATCATTAATGATTAGCAAAATGCAAATCATAACTACAATGAGGCATCACCTCACACAAGTCGGAATAGCCATCATCAAAAAACCTACAAACAATAAATGTTGGAGAGGTTGTGGAGGAAAGAGTACCCTCTTGCACTGTTGGTGGGAATGTAAATTGATACAGCCACTACGGAGAACAGTATGGAGGTTCCTTAAAATACTAAGAACAGAACTACCAGAAGGATGTGCTCTCATTCCCTCCTGTGAGAACACTGGAATTACAGCTAACTGCTGAACAATCATCGACAGGAAGACACTGGAACACATGAAAAAAGCTATCCCAAATCCAAAGACAAAGGAGAAACCACAATGAGATGGTAGGAGTGGCACAATCATAATAAAATAAAATTCCATAAGTGGTGGGTAGGTGACTCACAAACTGAAGAACACTTATACCACAGAAGTCCACCCATTGGAGTGAAGGTTCTGAGCCACACTTCAGGCTTCCAATCCTGGGGGTCCAGCAAAAGGAGGACAAATTCCTAGAAAATCAGACTTTGAAGGCTAGCAGAATTTGATTGCAGGGCTTTGACAGAACTGGGGGAAACAGAGGCTCCACTCTTGGAGGGCACACACAAAGTAGTGTGTGCATTGGGACCTAGGGGAAGGAGTAGTGACCCCATAAGAGACTGAATAAGACCTACCTTCTACTGTTGGAGGGTCTCCTGCAAAGGTGGGGGGATTTCTCTGTCTCACTGTGAAGACAAGGATACTGGCAGCAGAATTTCTGGGAAGTACTCTATGGCGTGGGCCCTCCCAGAGTCTGCAATTAGCCCCACAAAAGAGCCTGGGTAAGCTCCAGTGTTGGGTCGCCTCAGGTCAAACAAACAACAGGGAGGGAAAAATGCCCCACCCATCAGCAGTCAAGTGGATTAAAGTTTTACTGAGCTCTGCCCACCAGATAAACAGCCAGCTCTACACACCATCAGTCCCTCCCATCAGGAAACTTGCACAAGCCTCTTAGATAGCCTCATCCACCAGAGGGCAGACAGCAGAAGAAAGAAGAACTACAATCCTGCAGCCTGTGGAATGAAAACCACATTCACATTAAATGAAAAGGCAGATTACTACATATTAAATGAAGGAACAGGATAAAACCCAAGAAAAAGAACTAAATGAAGTGGAGATAGGCAACCTTCCAGAAAAAGAATTCAGAATGATGATAGTGAAGATGATCCAGGACCTCGGAAAAAGAATGGAGGCAAAGATTGAGAAGATGAAAGAAATGTTTAACAAAGGCCTAGAAGAATTAAAGAATAAACAAACAGAGATGCACAATGCAATTACTGAAATGAAAAACACACTAGAAGGAATCAGTAACAGAATAACTGAGGCAGAAGAAAGGATGAGTGACCTGGAAGACAGAATGGTGGAATTCACTGCTATGGAACAGAATAAAGAAAAAAGAATGAAAGGAAATGAAGACAGCCTAAGAGACCTCTGGGAAAATATTAAACGCTACAACATTCGCATTATAGGGGTCCAAGAAAGAGAAGAGAGAGAAAGGACTCAAAAATATATTTAAAGCGATTATAGTTGAAATTTTCCCTAACACGGGAAAGGAAATAGCCACCCAAGTCCAGGAAGCTCAGAGAGTCCCATCCAGGATAAAACCAAGGAGAAACATGCCAAGACACATAGTAATCAAATTGGCAAAAATTAAAGACAAAGAATAATTATTGAAGGCAGCAATGGAAAAATGACAAATAACATACAAGGGAACTCCCATAAGGTTAACAGCTGATTTCTCAGCAGAAACTCTACAGGCCAGAAGGGAGTGGCATGATATACTTAAAGTGATTAAAGGGAAGAACCTACAACCAAGAGTACACTACCTGGCAAGGATATCATTCAGATTTGATGGAGAATTCAAAAGCTTTAGAGACAAGCAAAAGCTAAGAGAATTCAGCACCACCAAACCAGCTCTACAACAAATGCTAAAGGAACGTCTCTAAGTGGGACACATAAGAGAAGAAAAGGACCTACAAAACAATTAAGAAAATGGTAGGACTTCCCTGGTGGCACAGTGGTTGAGAGTCTGCCTGCTGATGCAGGGGACACGGGTTTGTGCCCCGGTCTGGGAGGATCCCACATGCCACGGAGTGGCTGGGAACATGAGCCATGGCCGCTGAGCCTGCGTGTCCAGAGGATGTGCTCTGCAATGGCAGAGGCCACAGCAGTGAGAGGCCCACATACCGCTCCCCCCAAAAAAAAAGAAAGAAAAGAAAATGGTAATATGAACATACATATCTATAATTACCTTAAATGTGAATGGATTAAATGCTCCAACTAAAAGACACAGACTGGCTGAATGGATACAAAAACAAGACCCATATATATGCTGTCTGGGGATGGAAGGGGATGGAAGAGGACAGAAAAAGGTATTCCATGCAAATGGAAATCAAAAGAAAGCTGGAGTGGCAATACTCATATCAGATAAAATAGACATTAAAATAAAGAATGTTACAAGAGACAAGGAAGGACACTACATAATGATCAAGGGATCAATCCAAGAAGAAGATATAACAATTATAAATATATATACATCCAACATAGGAGCACCCCAATACATAAGGCAACTGTTAATAGCTTTAAAAGAGGAAATCGACAGTAACACAATAATAGTGGGGGACTTCAACCCCTCACTTACACCAATGGACAGATCACCCAAACAGAAAATTAATAAGGAAACACAAGCTATCACTGATACTTATAGGACATTCCATCAAAAAACAGCAGATTACACTTTTTTCTAAAGTGCACACAGAACATTATCCAGGACAGATCATATCTTGGGTTATACATAAAGTTTCAGTAAATTTAAGAAAACTGAAATAGTATCAAGCATCTTTTCTGACCACAATGCTATGAGATTAGAAGTCAATTACAGGGAAGAAAATGTAAAAAACACAAAAACACATGGAGGCTAAACAATATGCTACTAAATAACTAAGAGATCACTGAGGAAATCAAAGAGGAAATTAAAAAATACCTAGAGAAAAATGACAATAAAAACACGAGGTTCCAAAACCTATGGGATGCAGCAAAAGCAGTTCTAAGAAGGAAGTGTATAGCTATACAAGCTTACCTCAAGGAACAAGAAAAGTCTCAAAAAATCTAACCTTACACCTAAAGGAACTAGAGAAAGAAGAACAAACAAAACCCAAAGATAGCAGAAGGAAAACAATCATAAAGATCAGAACAGAAATAAATGAAATAGAATCAAAGAAAACAATAGCAAAGATCAATAAATATAAAAGCTGGTTCTTTGAGAAGATAAAATTGATAAACCATTAGCCAGACTCATCAAGAAAAAGAGGGAGAGGATTCAAATCAACAAAACAAAAACGAAAAAGGAGAAGTTACAACTGGCACTGCAGAAATACAAAGCATCCTATGAGACTACTACAAGCAACTCTATGCCAATAAAATGGACAACCTGGAAGTAATGGACAAATTCTTAGAAAGGTACAACCTTCCAAGACTGAACCAGGAAGAAATAGAAAATAAGAACAGACCAATCACAAGTAATGAAATTGAAACTGTGATTAAAAATCTTCCAACAAATAAACATCCAGGTCAAGATGGCTTCACATGTGAATTCTGTGAAACATTTAGAGAAGAGCTAACACCCATCCTTCTCAAACGCTTCCAAAAAATTGCAGATGCAGGAACACTCCCAAACTCATTCTATGAGGTCACCATCACCCTGATAACAAAACCAGACATAGATACTGCAAAGAAAGAAAATTAGAGACCAATATCACTGATAAAAATAGATGCAAAAATCCTCAACAAAATACTAGCAAACAGGATCCAAAAATATATTAAAAGGATCATACATACTGATCAAGTGGGACTTATCGCAGGAATGCAAGTATTCTTCAATATACACAAATCAATCAATGTGATACACCATATTAACAAGTCATAGAATAAAAACCATACAATCATCACAAAGGATGCAGGAAAAGCTTTTGACAAAATTCAACACCCATTTATGATAAAAACTCTCCAGAAAGTAGGCAGAGAGGGAAACTACCTCAACATAATAAAGACCATATACCACAAACCCACAGCAAACATCATTCTCAATGGTGAAAAATTGAAAGCATTTCTTTGAAGATCAGAAACAAGACAAGGATGTCCACTCTCACCAGTATTACTCAACATAGTTTTGGAAGTCCTAGCCATGGCAATCAGAGAAGAAAAAGAAATAAAAGGAATAGAAATTGGAAAAGAAGTAAAGCTCTTACTCTTTGCAGAGGACATGAGAATATACATAGAGAATCCTAAAGATGCCACCAGAAAACTACTAGAGCTAATCAATGAATTTGGTAAAGTTGCATTATACAAAATTAATGCACAGAAATCTCTTGCATTCCTATATACTAATGATGAAAAATCTGAAGGTGAAATTAAGGAAACACTCCCAGTTACCATTACAACAAAAAGAATAAAATACCTAGGAATAAACCTGCATAGGATGAGAAAAGACCTATGCAGAAAACTATAAGACACTGATGAAATAAATTAAAGACGATACCAACAGTTGGAGAGATATGCCATGTTCTTGAATTAGAAGAATCAATATTGTAAAAATGACTATACTACACAAAGCAATCTAAAGATTCAATGCAATCCCTATCAAATTACCAATGGCATTTTTTTACAGAACTAGAACAAAAAATATCTTAAAATTTTTATGTAGACACAAAAGGCAATGATTAGCCAAAGCAGTCTTGAGGGACAAAAGCAGAGACAGAGGAATCAGGCTCCCTGACTTCAGACTATACTACAAAGCTACAGTCATCAAGACAATATGGTACTGGCACAAAAACAGAAATATAGATCAATGGAACAAGATAGACAGCCCAGAGATAAACCCACACACCTATGGTGAACTAGCCTATGACAAAGGAGGCAAGGATATACAATGGAGAAAAGACAGTCTCCTCAATAAATGATGATGGGACAACTGGACAGCTACATGTGAAAGAATGAAAATAGAACACTCCCTAACACCATACAGAAAAATAAACTCAAAATGGATTAGAGACCTAAATGTAAGACCAGACACTTTGAAACTCCTAGGAGGAAAACACAGGAAGAACACTCTTTGACATAAATCACAGCAAGATGTTTTTTGTCCACCTCCTAGATTAATGGAAATAAAAACAAAAATAAACAAATGGGACCTAATGAAACTTAAAATCTTTTGCACAGCAAAGGAAACCATAAACAAGATTAAAAGACAACACTTAGAGTCAGAGAAAATATTTGCAAATGAAGAAACAGACAAAGGATTAATCTCCAAAATATATAAACAGCTCATGCAGCTCAATATTAAAAAAACAAACTATCCAATCCAAAAATGGGCAGAAGATCTAAACAGACATTTCTCCAAAGAAGACATACAGATGGCCAAGAAGCACATGAAAAACTGCTCAACATCACTAATTGTTAGAGAAATGCAAATCAAAACTACAATGAGGTATCACTTCACACCAGTTAGAATGGGCATCATCAGAAAATCTACAAACAAAAAATGCTGGAGAGGGTGTGGAGAATAGGGAACCCTCTTGCACTGTTGGTGGGAATGTAAATTGATACAGCCACTATGGAAAACAGTATGGAGGTCCCTTAATAAACTAAAAATAGAGCTACCATATGACCCAGCAATCCCACTAATGGGCATATACTATGAGAAAACCATAATTCCAAAAGACACATGCACGCTAATGTTCATTTCAGCACTATTTACAATATCCAGGTCATGGAAGCAACATAAATGCCCATAGGCAGATGACTGGATAAAGAAGATGTGGTACATGTATACATATATACAGTGGAATATTATTCAGCCATAAAAAGGAACAAAATTGTGTCATTTTTAGAGACATGGATGGATCTAGAGACTGTCATAAAGAGTGATGTAAGTCAGAAAGGAAAAAACAAATATCATATATTATCTCATATATGTGGAACCTAGAAAAATGGTACAGATGAACCGGTTTGCAGGGCAGAAATTGAGACACAGATGTAGAGAACAAACTTATGGACACCAAGGGGGGAAAGAGGTGGGGAGAGGGGGTGGGGTGTGATTAATTGGGAGATTGGTATTGACATGTGCACATTGATGTGTATAAATTAGATGACTAATGGATGACTAATAAGAACCTGCTGTATAAAAAAATAAAATAAAATCCAAAAAAAAAAAAATTCTAAAAAGAAAAAAAAATAACTACCATACGACCCAGCAATCCGACTCCTGGGGTTATACCTTGAGGAAATCATAATTCAAAAAGAGTCAACTGCCACAATGTTCATTGAAGCATATTTACAATAGCCAGGACATGGAAGCAACTTAAGTGTGCATCGATAGATGAATGGATAATGAAGATGTGGTGCATATATACAATGGACTATTAGCCATAAAAGGAAACAAAACTGTTAGTGTAGTGAGGTGGATGGACCTAGAGTCTGTCATACAGAGTGAAGTAAATCAGAAAGAGAAAAACAAATACCATATGCTAACACATATATATGGAATCTAAAAAAAAAAAAAAAAGATTCTTAAGAACTTAAGGGCAGGACAGGAATAAAAATACAGATTTAGAGAATGGATTTGAGGACACAGGGAGGGGGAAGGGTAAGCTGGGACAAAGTAAGAGAGCAGCATGGACACATATACACTACCAAATGTAAATTAGATAGCTAGTGTGAAGCAGCTGCCTAGCACAGTGAGATCATCTTGGAGCTTTGTGACCACCTAGAGGGGTGGGATAGCGAGTTTGGAGGGAGACGCAAGAGTGGCAAGATATGGGGATATACGTATACATATAGCTGATTCACTTTGCTGTATAGCAGAAACTTACACAACATTGTAAAGCAATTATACTCCAATAAAGATGTTAAAAAAAGCTGTATGGTATTGGCATAAAAATAGACATATATACCAATGGAACAGAACTGAGAGCCTAGAAATAAATCTCTGCATGTACAGTTAACTAATATTTGTCAAGAAAGACAAGAATATTAAATGGGGAAAGGATAATCTCTTCAATAAATGGTTTAATGGAAACTGGATAATCACATGCAGAACAGTTAAACTGGACCTGTTTTGCACCACTGACAAATGGTAACTCGAAATGGATTAAAGACTTACACATAAAAAAATGGAAACTGTAAAACCCCCAGAAGAAAACTTGAGGAAAATGTTCCTTGATATGGGTCTTGGAGATGATTTTTTGGATATAACACCAAAAGCACAAGCCGTAGAAACAAAAATAAATACACAGGACAACAGAAAACTAAAAAGCTTCTGCATAGTAAAAGAATCAATGAAATGAAACCTATGAAATGAGAGAAAATGTGTGCAAATCATATATTTGATAAAGAGCTAATATCTAAAATAAATAACTCGTACAACTCAACAGAAAAAAAAATCTTATTTAAAATGGGAAAAGGAACTGAATAGAAATTTTTCCAAAGAAGACATATCAATGGCCAACAGGTACATGAAATGGTGCTTGGCATCATCAGAGAAGTGCACGTCAAAACTGCAATGAGGGCTTCCCTGGTGGTGCAGTGGTTGAGAGTCCGCCTGCTGATGCAGGGGACACAGGTTCATGCCCCAGTCCAGGAAGATCCCACATGCCACGGAGCGGCTAGGCCCGTGAGCCATGGCTGCTAAGCCTGTGCGTCCGGAGCCTGTGCTCCACAACAGGAGAGGCCACAACAGTGAGAGGCCCGCGTACCACAAAAAAAAAGAACTGCAATGAGATATCACCATACACCTTTAAAATGGGTATCATCAAACACACACACACACACACAAAATACGAGGTGACAAGTGTTGGTAAGGATACAGAGAAAAGAAAATCCTTGTGTACTGTTGGTAGGAATTTAAGTTACCAGAGCCACTATGGAAAACAATATGGAGGTTTCTAAAAAAATTAAAAATAGAATTATTTTATGATTTGCAATCTCATTTCTGTGTATATATCCAAAGGTAATGAAAATAGGATCTCAAGGAGTTATATGCACTCTCATGTCCATTTCAGCATTATTCACAATAGCCAAGATATGGAAACAACTTAAGTATCCATTAACAGATGATGAAAGAAGATGTGATACACACACACACACACACACACACACAGGAATATTATTCAGTCATGAGAAAAAAAAAGAAATACTGACATTTGCAACAACATGGATGAAACTTGAAGGCATTATGCTAAATGAAATAAGTCAGACATAAGAGAGACAGATACTATAGGATATCATTTATATGTGGATTCTAGAAAGGCTGAACTCATAGAAACAGAATGTAGAATGTTGATTACTGGGACTGGTAGTTGGAGGAAGTGGAGAGATATTAGTCAAAGGGTACACACTCCAGCTTAAGATGAGTAAGTTCTGGTGATCTAATATACACCATGGTGTTGTATACATGAAAGTTGCTATGAAAGTAGATCTTAAATGTTTTTACCACAAAAAGAAATGGCAACTATGTGATGTGATGGAAGAGTTAGCTAACACTATGGTGGTAATCATGTTGCAATATATGTGTATCAAATCAACATATTATATACCTTAAACTTATACAATGTTATATATCAATTATATCTCAATAAAGCTGGAGAGAAGAGAAAAAGACACAATAAAAAATTAAACATTTAATAAACAAACAAATAAATAAATTGATGGTCTATTTTAGGTATGTTATTCAGCTTTCTTCCCCTGTCTTTGCCCAATGGTCTCATGTCTATTACAGAGGTATTTGTGATTTTCCATAGGTTCATCTACATGGGCTTCCACTCACCAAGAGCAATATAATTGTAGTTACTGTAGAGTTTCTAACTTGCCCACAGAGAGTAATGATAAGCACTTGTTATTCTTCTGCTTTCTGACTGAAACTGTGGCTTTTTCTTTTGCACAGAATATTTTTCCACTGTTAATGATTGGAAAATATTAATTTGCATCTTTTAACCCTCCTAAGTCTTGGAAAATTAATTTATCTTAAACAATCATAAGTATTTTAAACTTACTAAAATTAAGTAATTTTTAGTAGAAAGAGTGATAGGAACTAATCTTTATCCAAGACTTTATATAACTACAGTAAACAGTTTTCCTGCATAGTAATACAAATAATAGTATCAAATATTTAGAAGTGTTCCTTCAAAACCCCATGTTTTGGCCAATATTCTATAGAGAACAGAAAGTAAGCAAGACTAGCTGATTTAAAGCTCTTTAGTGTCTAGAGACTGTCTTGCAAACTCTCAGGTATAATATTTATTCCCCTTGCCTATCATGATTTACTCTATAATTTATAACCATACATAAACTGCCAGTTTTAAATCAAAGAGCATTTTTGAGATGGTAACACAATCCTATAGAGGGGTACTAAATCTCTCCCTTAAGCATACTTGAACTTTCCAATACTCCTTGGGGAAGACTCATAAGATGCTGCACCATGGTATGTCAGCTACTTATGAGAAAATATTGTGATTTTTGCTAATTGGACCATTAAAAATAGGTTTCGATAAAATTTGAACTATTCCTTGAATAAGCTTAAGTGTGATAACAAGAATTGAACACTTTTTTATATACCATTTCTGCAGAGCTAAACATAGCAACTCATTCAGCCAGACAATAAACATGTATTGAGTGGTCAGATATGACTGACTTGTCTGGTCAAGCCAAACTGATATGAACTATCTAAACACAAAGTACCTATAAAAAAACAAATTATATATATATATATATATATATATATATATATATATATATATATATATATATACTTGAAATTTCTGGACAAATTCAGTGACGTTGAAGAGTAGAAAGGGAATTAGAATTGTGTTTCTGAGATGAAGCCAATTGAATTTGATGGTCGATAGGTGTGGAATATCAAGGAGAAGAAAGAATTGAGGATGACATCATTGCCTGTGTCATTCTCCTTGAACTGATACGACCTTTGGGATGCTTTCATGGCACACTTTCTTTCTAGTTAGATCAACCTGCCTGGTCAGAATTTAAGCTACTATAATTTGTGGAAGAAGAAGAAAAAGAGTCAGACATCTACAAGCCTCCCCTTATTCTTTTCAACATCAATTTCCTTTTGAAACTTAGGAAACCCATGCTCAGGGTTGAAAAGCAAAGGTGCTGACAAGTATATCTAAATTGAAAATAATTGGATGCTTGTAGGTCAAAGCAGTGAGGCACAGAAAGTCAAGTATCTGAACATCAATGGAAAGGCAAGTGGGTCAGAAGATAACCCGTATCTTCTATATCTCTCTATGTCTGTCTTCTAAAGGCTCACTTTGGAATTCATAGTGTTCTCTGGTAACCCAATGAAGTTAAAGCCTCTTATTTTAGTATGTTAATAATGCTGGACAATTCAGCTAAGACCCTTGGAATGGGAAGGAGTCATCTGTAAAGGCTCAGAGAATGAAAATAAACCTGAAACAAACCTTGACAAATCCCCGCACTATAAAGTATTTGAAAATATTCCTAAACCACAAGGAGCATAAGGAACTTTTCTAGGCTAATAAGGTGAACAGAATGATTGGACAAGTACAAACCAGTCACTTTGATGTGGTAATTAGATAACAAAATTTTGTGTGTAGCTCTCACAGAAGAGGGAAAAAAAACTGTTAAATTTCACTCAAAGTTTATTCTCCAAAAGATATTGAAATAAGAGACTCATTCACTTATTGACACACTTCAATTATTTTAAAATTAATATTGTATATATTTTGCCTGTAGTGCAATAGTCTGACTTAAGAAGTCCCTCAAGGGATGAATATATTTGATAATACAGTCTTCATTTTCATTTCAGCCTTTTGATGACACTAAAGTCTGGTATGAAACATTACAGACCCTGGACACTGAAAAATGATTCTACCACTTCACCTTAGTAATAAAATGAACTTCTAAAAGAGTTCTGGGAGGCACTGCTGTACCATCTGGAGGAAACAAAGCATGGTTTGGAGTCAGTGAACTTGGTAGAAAAACCAAGCTCCGTCACATCCTAGTTATATAAATTCAGAAAGGATATTTAGCCTTTCTGAGTATCAATCTCTTTCTTCCTGAAATGGTGATCACAATAGCTATTATGTCATTTGCTGTAGTTATTAATTCCAATAACCTATTTAAAGCAATAGTAAATACACAGTATACATTCATGTCGTTTTCTCTCCTGCCACCCTTCTTTCTCTTTTTCCATCACAAACAATTTAATATTAGACTCAACTGCAAGTGACAGAAAACCCAAAATAACAATCTCTTAAAGTAAACAGTTTATCTTCCCCTTCTGAAAATGTAGGCAAATCCAGGGTTACCACGGTTGTTCTGTGATCACCAAAGCATGACTCAACAGAGCTCTCCACCTCTATCTATCATGATAATATCACAGGGAAAAGGGTGGAGGTGGCTGCATGACTTAAATTCAAGAATACCTGTTAGTGTCTTTAATCTCACTGGACAGGACTTTTATTAACAAGCCTCTGTGAGGGTTAATTTTATGTCAACTTGATCTGATCATGGGGTGTCTAGATAATTTGTTAAACATTATTTCTGGGTATGTTTTGAGGGTGCTTCCCTTTTTTTTTAACATCTTTATTGGAGTATAATTGCTTTACAATGGTCTGTTAGTTTCTTCTTTATAACAAAGTGAATCAGTTATACATATACATATGTTCCCAAATCTCTTCCCTCTTGCATCTCGCTCCCTCCCAACCTCCCTATCCCACCCCTCTAGGTGGTCACAAACCAGCAAGCTGATCTCCCTGTGCTATGTGGCTACTTCCCACTAGCTATCTATTTTACATTTGGTAGTGTATATATGTCCATGCCACTCTCTCACTTTGCCACAGCTTACCCTTCCCCCTCCCCATATCCTCAAGTCCATGTTCTAGTAGGTCTGTGTTTTTATTCCCATCTTACCCCTAGGTTCTTCATGACCTTTTTTTTTTCTCTTAGATTCCACATATGTGTGTTAGCATATGGTATTTGTTTTTCTCATTCTGACTTACTTCACTCTGTATGACAGACACTAGTTCCATCTACCTCACTACAAATATCTCAATTTTATTTCTTTTTATGGCTGAGTAATATTCCATTGTATATATGTGCCACATCTTCTTTATCCATTCATCCAATGATGGACACCTAGGTCGTTTCCATGTCCTGGCTATTGTAAATAGAGCTGCAATGAACATAGTGGTACATGACTCTTTTTGAATTATGGTTTTCTCAGGGTATATGCCCACTAGTGAGATTGCTGGGTCATATGGTAGTTCTATTTTTAGTTTTATAAGGAACCTCCATACTGTTCTCCATAGTGGCTGTATCAATTTACATCCAACAGTGCTTCTGAATGAGATTAGCATTTGACCCAGTAGACCAAATAGGCAGATTGTGTTCCCAGTGTGGGTGAGCCTCATCCCATCCATTAAGGGCCTGAATAGAACAAAAAGGCAGAGGAAGGGAGGATTCGCTCTCTCTGTCTTCTTCTGCCCTTTGACTGGGACTAATGCCATTGGCTTATCAGTTCTCGGAACTTAGGACTCAGACTATAACCCTTCCACTGGCTTTCACGGGTCTCCAGCTTGCAAGCATCAGAGCAAGAGACTTCTTAGCTTCCATAATTGTGTGAGCCAAAACCTTATAAAAATCTATCTATATCTATATTTCCAATCCATATCTATATCTTTCTATCTATCTATCTATCTATCTATCTAACCTGGGGAATGTAGTTTTTATGTATTTGGTCATAAGCTCAACTAGAAATAGAGCTTTTTTAAACAGATTTTAAAAATTATTATAAAAAAATGGAGAACAGATAAGATGGAAAACTCTAAGCATATATATTTCTCTCCCACCTTCCGTATTCACCACCTGAATGGAGTCAAACATTTCAATGGAATTATAACAAATGGTCATTTCAAAGAAAAGCATAGTTTATCTCTATAAAACCAAATTATTCCTTCATGCAATGTAGTAAATGGAGTGAAAGATTGAATGAATCAGTTGATTTGGCATTATACAGAGTAAGTTCAAATGGAATTGTATACTTTATTAATAATCTAAGGATTTGATGACTTTCTTTGTGTCTACATTGGTCCTGTCAGCTGAGAAAATAGTGGAGACATCATTATAAATTCATATCTAGAGATAACTTTATAATAATAATAAAAGGCTTTATTTTTAGGAGAATGAGTTGAGATTTTAATAAACAAAACATCACCTTTTCACATATTTCCTCCAAATGAAAAATAAAAGTGAAAGAAAAAGAAAAAGTAACAGTGTCTTTGCAGTAAGAATCCAATTAACAGATGAAAACCACCAGCTAAATCAGTTTTCTGCTTTCATATGGAAGAGAATTGGCTGGATAACTAATTTAACTGTATATAAATGGGCCTGTAAGGAAGTAAAAATAAATTTGGCAGGAATATATTTTACTCAGGGGTTTGGGTAAGTTGAGTCAGAGGAACAATGTTGGTTTGAAATGAAATTACACTTACCTAAGTGTACGGATGTAACAGGTTTGTATTTAGCTGGAAACTTTGATATTTCATCTTCTTTGATATTACAATACCTGGCCTTTGACTTTCTGGCTTGGGCTTTACCAGGCTTGGAGTTAGCAGGAGTGGGTTCTAGGCTGGATCTTCCCCCAAGGAACTTGGCCATGGAGACTTCCCTGTGAAATGATGAAAGAGTAGACGATTTCAAGACAGCTCTTTCTAGCTCTAGGATTTTTTGTCCCTGTGACTTCATGACTTAAATTTCCTCACAATTGACCCACTGTTTGGTGTGGGATAGAAGACTTTTGTCCAAGGTGACAGGGAGTGCTGTGGCACCTCTGCTTGGCACAATCCTTCTAACATTTGAAAATCTTTTCCTGTTGTATGTGCAGTGTTATTTTGAATTTGCACTATTTCCCACTGTTGCCATTTAAATGATAACAGAAGGTTCAAGTTATTTGAAAACTGTAAGAAAAATGACCTCAGACACACCCGTCATTTCCAGTCGCTGTAGATATACCCTTAGGCTAAAGCCACAGCAGAGTTTTAAATACTGCAAGATAAATCCAAGCTGACCCACTTCCTCACTGCTGACACTTTCAACAATTAAGGTCGCATCAGCCTCACTCTAGTTGCTGTTCTGTTAGAAATGCCACGTGACCTGCGGAGGAACACCTAAGAATTTCCACCCTCTAAGGAGAAAAATATATTAAAACATAGACTTTAAATTTTGATTATTAATCTTCATTCCTAAATATCGTTTTTTTTTTTTTTTTTTTTTTTTTGCGGTATGCGTGCCTCTCACTGTTGTGGCCTCTCCCGTTGCGGAGCACAGGTTCCGAATGCGCAGGCTCAGCGGCGATGGCTCACGGGCCCAGTCGCTCCGCGGCATGCAGGATCCTCCCGGACCAGGGCACAAACCCGTGTCCCCTGCATCGGCAGGCGGACTTTCAACCACTGTGCCACCAGGGAAGCCCCCATTCCTAAATATCTGAAGGGACTCTCCCTTCCAACCATCCCAGAATATAATTAGGATATTTTAAACATACTTACAACAATTATAAGTAGTTTGTTTCTTTCTTTTTAAAATCTGACTTCCCTACCAGAATTTCATCTTTCTAAGGGCAGGGACCAAGTCTATCTCATTTGACCTTCTTTTCCATGATGCCTAAAACAGAAATCATCTGACCCATATGGGTGCCCAATAAATATATGATGAATTAATCAATCAATCAATCCAAATTCAGAAGGAAAGCCTTATGTAAAGGTAAGAGAAATCTCACAGTTGGGGTTAATAATCTACTTGATCAGTGTTACTGCATCATTCTGACATAGCCATGACCTTCTACCAAGTTGTGCAAATTTCTGCTCATGATTAAGTTCTCTTGTTTAATTTGGTTTCAAAGCACATCATTTCCCTCTCTGTGGTATTATACTTTTTACCGTGCTATAGATTTTCTAAATGCATGCAAATGTAACCAAGATGGCTCATTTTGTTATCAATTTCCCAACTGCTAGCTCCCTAATTATTAACTAATTGTCTCTGTGCTCTATTGACAACTTGGCCACTTTCTTGCTAATTTTTGCTGACACAGTGGAGGCCCCCAAGAACTGGGCTAACTTTTGGCTATTCACCTAAGAGCCACAGGTGGAAAAACAATCGATCAGCCTGGCCTTTGTGTTCAGGAAAACCTCATCAGCGTTCCAAATGATTTGTCTAATGAGGCATCATTAATTGACAATGGGCAGGAGGATGAAGAACTTCTTTACTTTGATTACAATTTTTCTAGAATGGACCGGAGCTTAGAAAAAGCATGTGTGAGAGTGGAATGGACTAAAGACTACATTTTGGGCTAAGGTAAGAAACTGGGGCAGCTTCCTCAAATTTCTGGTCTTACCTGAAGTTTATACAGGATGAAAATGTGCATTTTAAGGAACACACTATAAGTCAACCACCTCAAGTATTTCACCTTTATAATTTGTGAGGTGGCAGCACAGGATTAGGGATGTGGATGATTGTATATTTCCTTAAAAAATAGCTGGAGCATGATAGGGCTATAGCTTTGAAGTTACTATCAAGGCCTCGTATTGGACTTGGATATGATATAGGCATTTGGGCTAAGCAGCCATTTGTACTTTCACTTATATATCAGCCAGCAGTAATATTTATTCATGCAACCAATATGTATGGAGTACCTGTTACATGCCAGAGGCTGTTCTGGTACACATGGGTATTTGGGCTGCTGATGTATACATCAGTCAACAATAGAGATGAAAGAATGTCTACCCACCAGGAGCTTACCTTCTAATGATGGGAAACAAATAATAAACAGGAAATGAGTTAAATATATAATGTTACAAGGTTATAAGTACCCTTTATTGGAAACCAGAGTAAAGATCATAGATAGTATGGTTAGGGGAATGAGGAGTGCAGAGTGGAGTGAGGTGGGTGGCATATTTAAATATGATAGTTAAGGTAGTTAGGAAGCTTGAAGAAGTTAACCAAGTTGGAAAACAAGCACGGTGGGCAGAGGGAACAGGCAGATGGAAACTTTATCCACGAGTGGACTTGGCATGTTGGAGGATACTGGGGGAGTCAGTGCAGCTGGGGTTGTGAGGGGCAATGGGGAACTTAGGGAAAGAGATGGGCTGGGGGTGGGTGGCCAGAGGTTGAAGGGGTGGGGCAGATCAGAGTCTTTTGGACCAACAGAAATTTGACATTTTGTGGCAGAGAAATTACAAATAATGATATAGAATTTTAACTGAGTTAATAAAATGATCTAAGATGTGCAAGAATAACTCTGATTGGGAATAGAGGGTGCACAAATCAATGCACAGTGTTAATTATTTAAAAACCAGTGAATTAGATGTGTATTTGCATATTTACTAAGTTTTGCTAATTTGGAATTCTTGGTGTTCCTCTAATTGCTTATTTTCTGGGAGGTTGGTGTGGAAAGACTTTGGGTGGTTTTAATAGGAGCTCATTGTCTTTCTCAAGTGAACATGTCAAGGGAACTGTAAGAAAGAGGAACCCAAGTGGAAACTACACTATTTAAAGGAGCTGAATTGTGGGGATTTGGTGTGAAAATGTCATGGATCAGGAAGCCATGGAAATAATGAGCGCCCATTTGGGCTGAGATGACACTGTTACTGGTTGTCAAAAACAAATAAATAAGTTGGCAGCTAATATCCAAACAAAAAATAAACTTGGTGTGCAATCTATGTTAACAAGAGCTAAACTCACCATCCTTAACTGCCCAGACAACCAAGGAACTGAAGTGTGGCCATAGTGGAATCACAGTCCTTGGGACTCCACAAAGCTATTTCTCATTTTGCATACCCTTGGAAAATATAAAAGAGAGTAAGGAAGAATATTAAAACTACCATTATTTTTGCTACCTCTCCCCACCCCAAATTCTTACTAACAAATTTTCAGGTCTTTTTCAGAATTTTCATTTATTTTTTTTTTAATAGTTGAGCTCTCTCTCATTTTGAACTCAGGATACAAGTGCCTTGAATGTAATACTTGTTCAATGATCATTGGTTCAGTGCATATCATGTAGTAGTTTACATCTTACTGTCCCATCATGCTCTCAACAGGTCACTAAAGGCTTTTTATAATGATAACTTTAACTATGCTTACAGTGTTCCACTATATGGCAGGCGATATAGAAGAACACAGGCTCTGGAATAAGATGAGTCTGGTTTGAATCCTTGACCAGCCATTATTTACTGGGTATTTTGGGAAAGTCACATAATTTCTCTGAGTTCCATTTCCTCATCTGTAAAATGGGGAAAATATTTTTATCTATTTCACAGGGTTTTTAGGAGGTTTGAGATCATGTAGGCCAAAAATCTGGCACATCTGCAAACACCTAAAAATCACTTAATAAATAAATTATAGTTATTGTTACTACATTAACCTACAGTAATATTTATTGCCTACTGTTTGTTTTTTCCATTTTTTCACTATTAAAATAATTCCACATGAACATCTTTGCTGTAAAGTTTGTTCTAATTTATAAAAATGTTTATGATGATTAATCCTTAGAAATGGAATTAGTGGATAAGAGAGTATGTGCATTTCAGAAATTTTAATATATCAGCCAAATTTCTTTTTCTTTTAAAGTTGTATTTGCCTAACTGTACTCCATCTATGTTGAATATTATTATTTTTTAATTTTTTTGGCTGCGCCACACAGCACGTGAGATCTTAGTTCCCTGGCCAGGGATCAAACCCACACCCCTTGCATTGGAAGTGCAAAGTCTTAACCACTGGACCACCATGGAAGTCCCAATGTTGAATACTCTTGCATCTAAATGTTTGCTAATATGTTAGGTAAAACAAGCAAACAACAAATAAGCTGTTATCTTATAGTGGCTTTAGTATATATTTATTTCCTTCATTAATGGTAACAAGCAATTTTTGTTTTTATTAGCCACTTCTGTGAGTTACCTTTTCATGTTCTTGGCCCTTCATTTTATGGTATGGTGTGGAGGAGAGGGCTATAATTGTTTTTAATCCTATTAATTTGTATGAGCTTTCCACATGTAAATGGAATTTGGAATTATTTTTTAAAAGAATATTTTTTAAACATCTGCTTATATTTGATTTTACATACAAAACAATCCTAGTTAATTTTTTTTTTTTGAGGTACCTCAGGGGCCCTGTAAAGCATACCAAAGTTAACTGGAAATCAAAAGAACTTTAAAATTTCATATTTGGAAAGTTTGTCAAAAAGTTTTAAAACAGGGCTTCCCTGGTGACGCAGTGGTTGAGAGTCCGCCTGCCGATGCAGGAGACATGGGTTCGTGCCCCGGTCCGGGAAGATTCCACATGCCGCAGAGCAGCTGGGCCCGTGAGCCATGGCTGCTGAGCCTGCGCATCTGGAGCCTGTGCTCCGCAACTGGAGAGACCACAACAGTGAGAGGCCCGCGTAGTGCAAAAAAAAAAAAAAAAAAGTTTTAAAACACTTGGTCAAATAAGATCATAGGTCATTTTAAGACATACTTACTCCTTAACTAAAGTTAAAAGAGATCTCAGAAGCAAATACAGATCACTTAAAGGCAGAGAAATTTATACAGCCTGTTATCGAAAGCAGCATTTCAAGAAAACTTTGGAGGGAGAACCAAATCCAGTCTTGTCCTAGCCCATTCCCAGCAAAATCCATTTACCTAGCTAGATTTAATACAATCTTAGAAAATCCTGATCATGTACAACTCCATTTTTAGTACTTTTTTTTTAATCCTCACACCTTCTTTTACTGAAAACATACATTTTACTTTCCTTAAAAGTTTTTTTTTCACATCAAGTTACTTTTTGTGTTGACAAATTTGCAACAGATATAATAAGGTCTTATTTGACCTCTAGTAAACCTAGGTACAACAGAAGTATTATATTTAACACTGATGACTCTAAAGAAACGTCTATATTAATCAAACCAACAAGGTTAAGCCACCGTCAATACAAGATATTAATTTAATGTTGAATATTTCCTAGGTCACGTGAACCCGAAAATCATTCTGGCCAGTTTTACATTCCTTAGTATTTATATAAGTGCTTAATTTTTTAAAGTCAATTAAGTAGACCTCTTTCACAAATTAATTTTGGTAATACCATACATCTACAACACACACTGATACATTTGAACACAAAAAAAAACCACAGGAACCTCACAGTTTTCATTTCAAAAATTCAGCCCTGAGTCCGGTACAACAGTGTAAAACCTCTCAGTTACAAGGGGCTGGATTCAAGTTGGGATTCTGGCAGAAGGAACAAATCAAGGTCTAGATGACTAAACCCTTTTTACTAATGTTTACAGAAAAGACACTTAGGATTTCTGTTTATCCTTGACAAGTCAAGTTTTAAATTACTTTACCCCCTTTTTTAAAATTTGCATTTTAAAAAGATGGTGGAGGTAAGTTCCTCCTAGGATGATTTTGTTTCCTTGAGGCCAGAAAAACATTTCTTTTTCTTCTTCTTCTTTTTTTTTTTTTTTTTTTTTTTGCAGTCCGCGGGCCTCTCACTGTTGTGGTCTCTCCCATTGCGGAGCACAGGCTCCGGACGCGCAGGCTCAGCAGCCATAGCCGCTCCACGGCATGTGGGATCTTCCCGGACCGGGGCACGAACCCGTGTCCCCTGCATCAGCAGGCGGACTCTCATCCACTGTGCCACCAGGAAAGCCCTTCTTCTTTATTTTTTTTCCTCAAAGAATTGGGTGGCCACCTCAATGATACCAAAGGACTGGTATACCCATTCTTCTATGTTGTAAGGTTTTACTTTCGCTCATTTTGCTTAAGTAAGAAGGTTTCCCCCCAAATTCCTACCCGGCTGTGAATATCAGCTATGGTTACTTTAGTTAGATCAGTGGCCTCCCATTTTGGTAATCTGTTTACAAATACTTTTGAGGATCTTCCCTAGGTTTAAGAAATTTGCACCTTAGATTTAGACACTCTATAATCCTTTTAAACTTAATAATCACCAGCTCGATATCTTTGGCCAAGCCCAGAACCTTGATATTTTATACTTCAGTGTCTAATAAGGCTTTTATTTCAGCTCCAGATTCAATCTGTTCCTTTCCACTTTCTGTTGGAATCATTTGGTGATGAGGGTGGTTCTCTTGCCCCTCAAGAAACAGAGTGGTCCTTAGCTTAGTTAATAAATCTCTTCCCATTAAAAGGATGGGACAATCAGGCACAAAGAGAAAGGAATGTAAAAAAAGCTGGTCATTGATGTTGCAAAAAAGATGTTATGTTTCAAAACACGACATCTATATTTAAGGCATTTTACGGCAGATGATTTTACTTTCTACTATTGTTTTTTTTTTTTTTTTTTTTTTTTCTTTTTGCGGTATGCGGGCCTCTCACTGTTGTGGCCTCTCCCGTTGCGGAGCACAGGCTCCGGACGCGCAGGCCCAGCGGCCATGGCTCACGGGCCCAGCCGCTCCGCGGCATATGGGATCCTCCCAGACCGGGGCACGAACCCGCATCCCCTGCATCGGCAGGCGGACTCTCAACCACTGCGCCACCAGGGAGGCCCTCTACTATTGTTAAATGAAGGTGAATTACTTTTTCTTCTCTCTTTGGCGACTTGGCTTGCTAAGGAGTTTTAAAGTTTAGCTCTCAATATTGTCTTTAAATTATATTTATATGTTCCATTGATGCAATTAATATAGATATAAATGTATACAGCAGGTCTAAGTGTCACAAGAGTGGTACTAATACAGCAGATCAGATATTATAACATACCAACGTTGTGAAAAAAGACAATTACTGGGGAGAAGGACACACATGGTTTGGCTATGTGAGGCCCATGCTCGAGGGATCTCCCCTTAATAATCCTGCCATGACTTTGGAAACTATTTTTTTTTTTCTGTTTTATTGCATATTCTGTACTATGCATCTGATTTAAAGAATTTTTGTGATATGAAACTGCAACCAAATTTACATGAAATAATTAAAAATTTTACGATGCTATGGGAGTTAGTATTACATTTGAGGAAATAAACCAAAAGTCAAGATTCACTGTATAGGTTTACTTCTATTCCTGCCCCAGTCCCTTCTTTTCCCAAGTGAATCTGCACTTGTGCTATCACCTTATGATTCTCAAGCTTTGGTTAACTCTCAGTTGTAGGGATGAATAAACAATTTGTGACTGACCCCCAGTAAGGTAAAATCCCCCGAGTTGTCAGAATTTCCAGCCCCCACTTTAAAGAGAGAAATGGTCCAATGGTCATTCCTTTACGTGTCATGGTGGCCTGGGCGGAGGCTCCCTGACCTACTTGACTCATCAGTGGCACCAGATATGTGAGAAGTGGGCTAATCCCAGATGCAGCTCTGCAGCAATTCACTTATATCCAGGTACTGTGAAAGAGATAATTTTATTCTGAATTTATTTTAATCATTATTTTTACCTTGGCTAAGTTATTCAGTATTCCTACTTAGAAAACACAGAGAATAGGAGTAACACTGAAGTGGTTTTGTGAAGAGTAAATGAGAAAATGTATGCAAAGTACCATGAAGAGTGACCAGCGTATGTAATAATTTGTTCAGCATCATTGTCATAATTTTTTGATCATTAATGTTATTGTTATAGTAACTATAATTTTGTGTTAAATGTGATTTCTTTTCTCACCATCCTGCTTTCCTAGTTGTTCAAAGATTTGGATTCAGTTAATCCAAACAATCAATCAATAAGGGAAGACTAGTTAGTCCGTGAAATTGTTCTTTTCCTAACCTATGCTGTCTTTTTGGTAGCCCCAGCACAGACTTATTGAAATTTAGCATTATTAAGTGCCTGAACTTGAAAGATAATTTAGTTTATACCTAAGAAAGAGTGTGTGTGAATAGCTACTATAAATGTTGTGGTTATAAACATCAAGTAACTGTAATTCGGATCCATTATCTGGATATTGTCCAGTCAAGAGTAGGTATACTTAATTCAATAGAGAGAAAATAAACAAGAATGGATCTACCAAATAATGCAATATTATGATATTCAAGGTTAACAAAAACTACCAAAGAGAATGACAGAAAAAATTGTTGACATAATATTATTGCTGATTGTTTTACATGGAAATTGAATCTATGTCTTTGCAACCTCTTTCAGCACAGACTCCTCATTGGGGTTTGGCATGTTGACAAAGGGTTATATTGGTTTTTATTATTAATTTACTGTTAAGAATGCAAATAAGTTTCTGATCCTTATATGCCAACCCTATGTAAATGATATTTTCTTTCTCTTTATTGTTATTTCTCATTTTGCCAAAAAAAATAATTTTTACCTCTCCTCAGACAATTTATTTTCTAATAGCCAGATAACCCTCAGTCACGGTCATGATGATTTAGTTTTAAAATATTTACAATGCAGTATCTTGACCAAAACATTGAAAAGGGACTTCCTCTGTAGTCCCTTTTGTCGCTATGCTGAGATGACATCTATTTGGTTCTATCCCTGGGTTACCATGGAAATAATTTATTATTGTTGTCAAAGATGGATGGTCCACATACATTTTAAATAAAGGTAATGTAGAAACTTTTCATATAAAAAGACTAGTTCTGTCATCGTCTCTGAGAACCTAGCTCTATGAAGCTGTTCATGACATTGCAGTTCAATTATGGGTACCATTAGCATGAAATCTTGTAAATATTTTCAAGAATATTTTAAAATATAATCCATCTTTTTGAAACCCCCAGCTTTTCTATTGCTTTTCTAACTAACTTAATATGGCAAAAACTAGGAAAAGATTGCACGTATTTTTGTCTTACGTTCATTATACACTAGGGATCAGACCATAACTAAACACACACTCACATATGCATTTAAATTAGGTAATCAGTTGATTTCTCTTTTGGATAATATCTGTTTAGTAAAATATTACTAGGCAAAATACAATCAGTTATGGACCAACAACTGCTTATTTGTTGTATGGTCCCCCCAACAGTATATATATATATATATCCATCTGTGATCATAAATTTTTTAGGTGTGTTTGGTAACTTTAATTCCCTTTTTGTGTGACCTTATTGGGGTCTCTTAAACTGACTTATGCTTATACTTAAAGGGGTCATTGAAATTGCTTCTCAGATATGCAGAATGCCAATAAATTTGCATGTGTGGCAAAACTTAATGCACATAGCAAGGAAGAATTTTCTGGCTATGCAGCTTTCCTGATTAAATGTTGGAGACCAAATATTACACAGGCCCTTACCAAGAGGATTTTATGCTCACTGATAAAGTTGTTCTCCTTTGCAGTAAAAAGCAGGCAAAAGAATTTGCTACTGATGATCTTCTAAGCCATCCCCATAATTAATATAAACTGAATTTTAAAACATCACTTCCTTGGAAAGCTGGTAACACAGTAGGGTGACCGATTTGACCCTGTTTGCCACAACTGTGCTGTTTCTAAAACTGAGAATTTCGTATCCTAGGAACCCCTCAATTCTGGTAAACTAAGGTGGTTGGCCACCCTGTAGCATAGTTGAAAATTTTATTATTTACCTTTATGTCAATCCATTATCTAATCTTTACTGTGTGTAGTATGATTGCCTTAATACTTGTGTTTATTATTATTTTTTTAATGATGGCACATGACACCACAGTTCACACTGTGATTCAATCAGGACTGCTTGTTTGGAAAGAGACTTTGAATTTAGTTTTCCTCTTTTCAGAGTTCTGGGCAGGCAGTGGGGGTGACCAGCATAGAGGAACAGCACGCTGTGCAGGGTACATGTGACCTGAAGTTGGCTTGCCATTCTTCTGCCCCTGGAACCCTGTAGGTGGAGCCCTGTGCTAGTTCCTAGGGTTTCTCCACACAGACTGACTTCCTTTGGGTTGATGATGATTGATTATGGTGCTTTCTTCATTACCTTAAACCTAATCAGTGCTTGGAGTAATTTGAGTAATGATTACTCATTATTGGCAATTGTGAAGTTTAAGTCTTTCTATATTTTTCTCCACAAGGCAGCCAGTCAGGAAAGAATAGGAAGCATCCTGGTTCACACACATTTTTAAGGAGAGAGTGGAAATAAATGATTCACAAAGCTCAGTGATAGACAGGAAGCCATAGAGGTTTTGCAGAAATTATATTACATATTTTCTTGGCAGGAAACAGTGACAGTTCCCACTAGATCAAATGTGACAATCAAAGAGACAGTTCTTACTGAATTTGAAAGCCATTCAGCCTTTTACTGAAACTCCCAAGTTCAATAAATCATGCTATTTCATATAATATTGTTATATCACTCTGTCTTATAAATGAAGATCTATGATTCTCCTACCAACCTGCTATTGTTAAAAAAAGATAATTAATGATGCTAGCTTATAAACTAATGATGATTTACATTACAACTTATTAGAAGGTCCACTTTTAAGGTGCTTTCTCCACTCTCCTCAGGTAAATCAAGTTTAAAAGTAAGTTTGCTTGTACTGGTTGATTGATTTACAGCCTTAACATTGGTTATACAAGAGGGAGACATTTTAGACTGTTCAGCAAATAAATAATTAAAAGTCATTACATACCTGAGGATATTATATGTAGTGGGTTTATTAAATTATGTTCCAATAATGCTTGAAGAGCCACAAATTCACAAAAGAAACAAAACTTTCAGAGACTACATTCATGATCTAAAATGGCAGATGATGTTGCCTGTTTGTTTTGAAAGTGTATGTGGATGATAAATCTAATCATGTGACATAGTAAATTTATTTATAGTTTTAGACCACCATAAACAAAGTTATTATCCATTAGAGATGTTTTCAATTTGATTCTTACATTTAAAGAATTTCTGTTTTTACGTTCAGAATCTAAGAAAAGTTTCAAAAATCCTTTAAAGATATAAAGTACATATATATATATATTATTTAGCAAGAACAGTTAACATGAGATCTCCTCTCTTAACAATTTTTAAGTGTACAATACATTACTGCTGACTATAGTACAATGTTGTACAGCAGACCTCTAGAGCTTATTCATCTTGCTTAACTGAAGCTTTATGCCTGTTGGATAGGATATTCATAAAGATGTCAGTTCCTCATAAGTTAAGTTGGAAATTTAATGTTATTTCAATTAAAAATATCACACTTTTTTCCAATGACAGATTTGTTGTAAATTTTATTTAAAGAATAAACAAACAACAAAAAAGTGGAAAGGAGGAAGCTTTCCCAGGCTTCAAAGCATATTATACACACTTTATATTAAAGTAATATGGAATTGTTATACTAATAGGCAACCAAAGTAAGATAATATACAATTCAGACAGAAAGCTAATTGTATATGGAAATTTATTGCACAAAAAACTGTGACATCAAAATTAAATAAGAAAGAAATGAATTTTATCTAAAAGATGTCTTGGGATGTCTGGATAGCCTTTAGGATTAGATCTATTCCTCAGAACTTATGACAGGATAAATTCTACATGAATGATATACTTGAGGAAAACATGGTTGAATGACTTTATAACATGGATGATGGAGAATTTTTCATAGCTATGACTTTAAATCTAGAACCGATGAAGAAAAAGATTAGTATATACATTCATATTATATGTATAATATATAAAAATATATATTATATAATAATATGTAATACATTATTATATAATACCATTGTTATTATATATTATTGTATATTATTATATAATACTATTGAATAATATATTTTATTATGATTATATTATGTATAATATACAATAATATATAATATAAATTCAGTTTGGTCAAAATATAATAGTAAAATTTTTAGCGTTTGTCATTTTCTAAGTTATTGGCTTCTCTTACTAAACCCAAAAGTATGCAGTCCATGGATTACAGATCAAAGAACTACATTCTGTCAATGGTTGGAGACTATTATCTTGGATTTAAAAAAAAATTTGTTAAAACTATGGATTTTAAAAATTATTCATAAGTCAAATGTTTAAAATAGAAAGAAAAATATGTAATGGGCTTTGAGGGTATTTTTATTACTTGTTTATATTTTTATGAAAATAATGTAGGCAAATATAGATCAAAATAATTTACAGAGCAGTTACATATTAAACTTTGAGAATAAACTTACAATTAAAGTTTCAGTGTATTTTATATTGAAACTATACTTGTTATCAAATGTCCAACAATAAATGAATGGCTCCACAAATTCTTTAATGAACTTATTTTCACCTTTTAAAAATAATTTTAAAAACGTATTGTCCATCAGGGGATGAATGGTTAAAGAAGTTATGAGATATATAAATATATATGTATATGTATATATATAACTCAGCCATATAAAAGAAAAAATCCTACCATTTGCAACAACATGGATGGACCCTGAAGGCATTATGCTGAGTGAAATGTCAACTAGAGAAAGACAAATACTGTACAATCTCATTTATATGTGGAATCTCCAAAAACAAAAACAAAACCACGAAACTTATAGAAAAAGAGATCAGATTTGTAGTTACCAGAGGCAGGGGGTGAAGGGAGTGGGGATCAGATGAAGGCAGTCGAAAGGTACAAATTTCCATTCATAAGATAAATGAGTACTAGGGGTGTAATATACATGATGACCATAGGTAGCACTGCTATATGATATATACAGAACTTGTTCAGAGAATAGATCCTAAGAGTTCTCAACACAGGGAGAATTTTTTTTCTTTTCTTTTTATTCTATCTGTGTGAGATGGAGGATGTTAACTAAACTTATTGTGACAATCACTTCATAATATATATAAATCAAACCATTATGCTGTGAATCTTAAACTTATACAGTTTAAATTTAAGGATGTATGCCAATTATTTCTCAATAAAGCTGGAAAAAATATAGTAACCATGTTGCCACAGTAAATGTTTACAGTGTGACACTAAGTGAAACAAAAGCAAAATATAATATAGGCAATGTAATTATAATTATATAAATTTACATGTATATTAATAAAGACTAAGGGAGTATATAAAAGGAAAACAAAATTTCCACCGTTTGGTAAATTGTAGGTACTTTGTGTGTTTCCTTTCTCCAAACTTGATTTAGTATTTGATGTAGACTAAATGTTTATGTCCCCCCAAATTAATTTTGAAACATAATCTCCAGCATGTTGGCATTAGGAGATGGGGGCCTTTGAGAGATGATTAGGTCATGGGGATAGAGACCTCATGAATGGGATTAGTGCCCTTATAAAAGAGACCCCAGAGAGCTCTCTCCTCCATCTCTCCATGTGAGAACACAGTGCCAAGACACCGTCTATGAATCAGAGCGGACCCTCACAAGGCACTGAAATTGCCGGCGCCTTGATTTTGGAGTTCTTAGCCATCAAACTGTGAGAAATAAATTACTGTTGTTTATAAGCTATCCAGTCTATGGTAATTGTGTTACAGCAGCCCAAACAGACTAAGACAGTGTAATATAATTTTAATCCAGTAAGTGACATTGAATATAAAATTACTGGTATATAGCAGCACTCAAGGAACACTGGTTTCTTTCAACTTTTAAAAGCTTGGGAATATAAACTCAAGTCTGATGACGATAAGCACTGCATTTGACTCCTCCTGGAGCAGTTTAATGGCTCTATGATCTTGGGTATGTTTTCTAAACTCCCTAATCCTCAGTTTCCTAAACCATGGAATGAGGCTAGTAATAGTATCTACTTTGGAATGCTACTGTGAGGGTTAGATGAGATAAGGTAATTAGAAGGGTGTAAAGCACACAGTTAGTGCTCAATAAATGTTATCTAAGAACAATAATAATAAAGGTAGTGGTAATAATGAGAGTGGAAAAGATTTTAAAAATGCAGTAGTACCCTGTGCTTGGAATTAAATAGGGATTAGTGATATTGTAATCATAATTTCCCTCAAAGTTTAATACTTATATTTTGTTTAGGAAGAATCATCTGGTGATTCCAGTTCAAATATAACGTATCACATCATGGCAGCCTGGGAAAAGATCAAAATTCAAAATTCGAAGTTCAGTTTCTACTGAATGCATATTGCTTTTTTATCATAGTAAAGTCAAAAAATTGTTAAGTAGAACCATTGTAAATCAAGGATTGTCTATAGAGTAATAGAACCCTAAAAGAGAAAGTGATATAAGTGACTCTGTAGTGTCACCCTCCCATTTTACAAATGAGGACAATGAGCTCCAGAGATGTTTCATAAAGTACCAGCTCATACAAGTAGCTCTGGTTTATAACATCTGGTCTGACATTTTTCCCATAACACCAGATTGTGTCGTACTGTAGAAAGGGGACATAAACTTATTGTGATTGAGATCTTGACCATGAACCTAGAAAGATAAGCAGCAGCCCAAGTTTCCCAGTGAAATTACGTTTCATGATTTATAATGAATTTTAATGAAATTTTGTGCAAGTTATAGACCAAAATACTTCAGTATTAAAAAGTGACTACCTGCTATGTTCAGGAAAAAAAGTCTTTATACCTAAGATTAGTAGATGTGCTCTGTGTCATCTAAAATGATTTCATAAATTTTTATGGCACTTGAACAATGCAAAAAGCATTTGCATCTTCACTATGTTAGCGTTATTTCAATCTCCAACACAGCCCTGGCGTGGTGGTTTTATCATTCACACTTGTGCTTCAAGAAACTAACACACATAAGGTCTAACATCGAGTTCCTGAGCCCTCAATTTTTGGAAGCTCAGAGCTCTCTTGTCTTTACAGGGTGAGAAAAACTATTTAAAACCATAGAAATGATTAACTGCTTTTGTCATCATCAGTTTACTATGATTATTCCTCAAAGAAAGAGGGAAGAGTAAATGCCACTAAGTAAAGGATCCCTCCTGCAAATGAGCATCCTGATGTGACAACTGAAATTTAAAAAACAAGTAATTCCAATAATTGTGACTTTAGGTTTCACTGAGCACTGTCACCTGTAAGAGTGTTTCAGGTGAGAGAAGATACTTCTTACTCAGAGAGCAGAATTCATATCCATTTCTCCCTCCAATTTAAAAAAAGAAAAAGGAGGCTTTTCTAAGCATTATTCAATATAAACATTTCACCACTATAAAGTCATCCTAAAGGTGGAAAGCTCTTTGAACTCAGCAGCCATGTTGGTTCATTAAGGGAGGGACCTGTGTGAGAATGTGGGCATTTCTGGGCAAGCAGAGGACAGTGGAGAGAAGACTGGGTCCTAGTCATCTGAGTCCTGAATCAAGCCTTATCACTCTCATTCCTCGTTTTGCTTTGTTTTGTTTTTCCTTAGGCAAGGACATGGGGCACCTAAGTCAATGTCAGTTAGTGATGGCTTTTCTGATATTAGTAAGAAAATAATTCTAATAGAAATGTGCATAGGAAACACACTGTAAGGTAATATACCGGCCTGAGCCCCAAAGTTACTTAGGATGATATTTTTCTATTTTTCCTTAGCTATTCAATTTCTTACTATAAGCATGAATATCTTATTATAATTTTTAATGTAGTTAATGATATTATTTATCACTATAATTAATGATGGTATAATTATTAAACTTAATTTATCAGAGACATCAAAGTCCTGTAAAGTCACAACCTTGGGACCTTTGTTTCTGAAGCCTGGACCAGGGTTCCAGGATTACCTGATGAGCCCTTCTCCAGTTTTCAGGTCTGATCTACACCAGCAGAGATTATAATATCATTCCATTGGGGAGAGGGAAGACCTTTGATTCAACCTAAAGTTAGTTTAAATTAAACTTCTTTTTCCTTAAAACTAGTATTTCCACTTTCTCCCCATAACTACTCCTCTTTTTTCTTTACTTCCATAAAAGATAGAAAATGTTACACAAACAACTAACAAATAATAACTCATGTGTCATGACTGAAAATTAATTGATTAATGGTAAGTAAATACATGTGCTGAATACAACATGACATAGTTACAATATTTCCATTGCCAGGATGCATATCCCAGGGAATTTGAATATCCTCTCCTCCCCTTCCCTTCTCATCCCCAACCAACATGTAAACAAACAAGCAAATAAATAACCTGCACAGAAGTCAAGTTTTGACTCCTGCTTTAAACAAATTAAAGCTTCAAACTATTTGACATTTGTCTATCTCCCATCTTGATGAGGATAAACTGTGGAAAGTGAGCTTTTTACTGCAGGATTTGACTATCGTGATTCAAGCCATTTCTACCACTTTCTTTATCAGCTTTAGCCAAAATTAGCTATTAGCTTCTGCTTGCTGTCAAGGCAATCAGCCTTTGAGAATGACACAATATTATGCAGTATGTTATAAAATTCTACACTAGAATTAGTTTGGGGTGATATCAAAATGGCAACAAAACTCTACAATGTTCCAAAATTGTTCAGATTAGTAAAACTGCTATCCAGGCTACTTTCCCTTGTTGATTGACTTAGAGATCAAGTTTAAGCCTGGAAACACTCAAGAAACTACAAGGCACACAGTCTGCCTCCCCACCCTGAGAAAACTGAAGCATTTTTGCAAACTATTTCCAAATGGTGTACTTCAGTTAACCCTGCTTAAAATACAACCTACTTTAGCAGGTGGAAGTGGTTTAGCACTGCATACCTTCTCTGTCAAGCATCAGAAACATGATTTTGAATCACAAGTGTCACAAAACACAGTAAACGTCACCAATTAGGGATTAAAATAACACATTCAGCAGATGTCTAAGTGTTTGTCCAACAAGGACCCAGAAGTTTACCTGAGATGAAACTTCAATGTAATCTCATCACTCTGGCCAAATGAAATGTGCCCCAGCCCCAAAAGAATGAGTATTCAGGTTCTGTAGATTTCTGCTCCTGTTCTAAGAGTATTGCTTATCCCAAATTTGCCAGGTTGTAAGATTATTTATGTGGGACACCTATGAATAAAAATAATCTCTCTGGACTACCCATATGAGAACTTCTAAATGATGGGCTCAGGAATCAGTATCTTTTCCAATGGTCTCAGAAGACACATTTGGGAAAACTGTTCCCCCCACCCAAAACTCAACACATAATTTTCCAAGGATTCCTAACTAGAAGATACAGAATGACTGTAATTCTTATTTAATCCTAGTAAGAAGAAATGATTATTAAATTGTAGGAAAAAAAAAGAAGGTTAATATGAGAAGGAATGCCTTTAACCTTATATTAAAAACCAAAACATGACATCTCTTTAAATGGGTAAGCTAATCATTCCAATGTGAACATTTTACATAATAAGTGTCAGATCTTGAAACTCTAAGCTCATCAAACACAATGATAGATTTATCATAAAAAGAAAATAATTAATTTGAAGTGCAAAAGTGCAGCAGGTCCTATGTCTTACCACTTGCCTTCAAAGCCTGGCAAAAACCAAAATAAGGACAAAACAAAAACATCAAACATTGCTAAATTAAAAAAAAAAATCACAGGTATAGAAAAAATGCAACAAGTGGAAAACTTACACTTGACCATCTCAGAAAGCAGAGGAAATAAGACTTTAGAGTACAAATGCATCAAGAAATGTAAAATGTATTCCTATTATATAACAACAATGCATCTCAGAAATGAAAAAGTGAGCACTGAAATAAACACAGCAATCTCAGATTATTTTATAGTTAAAAGATAGAAGTGAACTAATTCTTCTCAAAAGCAGCAAACAAAGGTTTGAAAGATGGAAAATACAAAACAAATTAGGATTTAATGAGGATAGTTCTAGTATTTCTGACTTCCATATAATAGGAATTGCAGAAAGAGAACTTACAGAGAATTAAAGTTAGGGAATGGTAAGATAATGATAGAAAAATTGACCCAGAGCAGAAGCAATACATGAATCTCCAGTTTGAAAAAAGGCATTGAGTGCCAAGCCAAATGAATAAGCAATTCCTTTCCAAACAAACAAAAACATTCATGCACTTAAATACATTTGGTGAAATTTTAGAGTACCAACTAAAAGACAAAAGCTAAAAGTTTCAAAAAGGCAAAAGCACATAAAACATCTTAGAATGCAAAAGAATTTGCTTGACATCAAACTTTAATCAGATCATTAAATACAAGAAGGGAATGGATAAATATCCTCAAAGTCCACAAGGAATATAATTTGGAGCTTATTATTTTAAATCCTGATAAATTATTTCTCAAATATGAAGGCAAAGTAAAATGAAACAATACCAGGAAAACATGTATCCATAAGTAATATTCATAGATCCTCTTTGAAGAAACAGTAGAAGATATACTCAAGAAGAACATAAATGGAGCTCAAAAGAAGATGTATATATAGGAAGCAATGGATATTAAAGAAATCTAAGTGTAAATAAATAGTAATTGTTGAAGAAATAATAATGTCCTAGAACTAAAAAGAGAACATCAAGAGGATAGGTGGATAGAAATAAAAATCTAGCATATAAATTTGGGCCAAGAGTCTTGATTGATTCAGGGAGAAGATTTGGCTAGATTAACTCTAAAATTTATGTAAAAATATATTTGTTTCTTAATTTTCTCTGTAGTTACTAAAATAGAATTAAAATATTTCAAAATCAGTACTCATAAAATGAGTGAATAGGCTAAATTCACCTACTTGGAGGGAGAGATTAAAACTGGGTAATAAAATAAAATCCAACTATACACAGCCTAGGAATAGCAATATTTACCTCATAAAAATTAGAATTTAAGATTTTGAAAGTGTGAAAGAGTAATATTTTGAAATTGATAAAAAGAAATATGCACCAAGAAAAATTAGATCCTGATCAATAAAAAGGAGAAAGAAGGGAGTCTAAAGCCCATTCATGAAAAAAATATTCAATTCTAAATAATTATTGGATTAAAGACAATATCTAAAACATAATTTAGAATTGCTTTAGGAACAAATGAAATCACTACCTGACACAAGTCTTTGGAAAGAGGCAAAAGTGGTACTCAGAGGAAAAGTTATAATCTTTTATGTGTTTTTCACAGAAAGATCAAAATTAGATGGATACCATATAGCAATGAAAATGAATGAAAACTACACATATGGATGAATCTCACAAACACAATATTGAGAAGAAAAAGCCAGACACATAAGACTACATATGCTATGGTTCCATTTATGTCAAGAAGTAAACCCAAAAAAGAAAACATCAAAAGTAATCTAAGCTGTTAGAAGTCAGAATACTGATTGCACTCTGGTGTGTTTGTGTATTGGAGAGAGGGTTATTAGTGACTGGAAGAGGGAAGGGTAACATCCTATTTCTCCATCTGTGGGTTGGTTGTATAGACATGTTCAGTTTTAAAGCAAGATCAGGCTGTGTACTTAAAATACGCATGCTCTTCATGATATATATTTTAATTACATATATTTAAATTACTTTTTTAGTGATATATATATATATATATATGTTGACATATCTTTGTAGACATACATATCACCAGAAAGCAATTAAATTGTAAATCTAACTACTTTTCAATTCTTGAGGTTAGGAAAAATACAACAAAGTATCAATTGGTGTTATGATTTAGGAAGACAGAAGGCCAAACTTATAAAATTGAAGAAATCAAGTGTCATTTACCTAACCGTTCCATTTTTTGATACCTAGTCCAAAATGCACTCATTCACCTGCATAAGGAGTAGTGTCACAGATAAATTACAGGGTGCCCATTAAACATGAATTTTGGATACAACAATATTGTTTTAGTATAAGTACGTTACTTTCTATATTTTTATTTGCTAAAGCTGGCAACTCTAAGAATAGTATCCATGAATATTCATTGCAGAGTTATTGGTAATAATGGAAATAATTGATACTAATTTAAGCATTTGTCAGTAGCAGGATGATTATCTGGCATAGATGGCATATCCATACCTTGAAATAATATGAAGCAATTAAGAAGATGAAATTGTACCACAGGCGCTACCATGGACAAAATCACTAAGATATTCTTAAACTAAAAACAAATTTAGAAAAAAAGTCAGAAGACAATATTATATATTTCCCATGAGTCTGGGTTTATTGTATGCATATATCAGGTTGGCTAAAAAGTTCGTTCAGGTTTTTCCATAAACTTTTTGGTCAACCCAGTACCTAGAAAAAGGCTTGAAGGATATACACACTAGCATCAGTGTTTCTCTTGAAGGAACAGTGCCTAGGGGGAGGTGGTTGTGGGAGTTATATAAAGGGTACTTGGGCATTATTTGTAGTTTGTTTATATATTTTTTTACAAAGAGGCCATATTCACATATTATTTGTGGAAAAATGAAGTATATATTTTTATTAACAGAAATACAAATAAACCCAAGTGATGGGATTAATAAACAATGTATATTTTAAAAGGAAACCAGACAATATTATGTGAGCTTGTAATAAAAAAACAGTGCTTCAAATAATGTACTGCTTTAAATAAAGCAGGACTGGCTCCTCAAAACTAAAACTGTGACAGCCAGTACAATATTCCCACTCAGGATGCCCTTATTTGCACTTCACATTTTGGGGTGAGAAAACTCAAAGCTAATAAAAGAAATGTGCTACTTTGAATGTGACCTAAGCAACTCATCAGGGAGAGTTAAGTCCACTAAAGCACCTTGTATCTTTAAAAAATATCTTTATAATTTTTTTAAAAAAAATTTATTGGGGTATGGTTGATTTACAATGTTATGTTTGTTTCACATGCACAGTAAAGTGAATCTGTTATACAGATACATATATCTACTCTTTTTAAGATTCTTTTCCCATATAGACTATTACAGAGTATTGAATAAAGTTCCCTGTGCTATACAGTAGGTCCTTATTAGTTATTTATTTTGTATATAGTAGTGTATATATGTCAGTCTCAATCTCTCAATTTATCCCTCACCACTCCTTACCACCTGGTAACCATAAGCTTATTTTCTACACCTGTAACTCTATTTCTGTTTTGTATATAAGTTCATTTGTAACCTTTTTTGAGATTACACATATAAGCAATAGCACATAGTATTTGTCTTTCTTTGTCTGACTTACTTCACTTACTGTGATAATCTCTAGGTCCATCCATGTTGCTGCAAATGGAATGATTTCGTTCTTTTTTATGGATGAGTAATAATCCATTTTATATACGTACAACATCTTCTTTATCCATTCCTCTATTCCTCTGTTGATGGACTTTTATGTTGCTTCCATGTCCTGACTATTGTAAATAGTGCTGCAATGAACACTGGGGTGCGTGTATTTTTTCAAATTATGGTTTTCTCTGGGTATATGCCCAGGAGTGGGATTGCTGGATCATACAGCAGCTCTTCTATTTTTAATGTTTAAGTAAGCTCCATACTGTTTTCCATATTGGCTGTACCAGTTTTCATTCCCACCAACAGTGTAGGAGGGTTCTCTTTTCTCCACACCCTCTCCAGCATTTACTGTTTGTAGATTTTTGAATGATAACATTCTGACCTCATTGTAGTTTTGATTTGCATTTCTCTAACAATTAGTGATGTTGAGCATCTTTTCATGTGCTTTTAAACCATCTGTATGTCTTCTTTGGAAAAATGTCTATTTAGATCTTTTGCCCATTTTTTTGATTGGGTTGTTTGGTTTTTTTGATATTGAGCTGCATGAGCTGTTTTTATATTTTGGAGATTAATGCCTTGTCAGTTGTAAAGCACCTTGTATCTTTTCCACATATTTGGGTAGCTATAAATGTTAGAAGAATCAGAATCCTACTGAGAATGAATTATCACCACTCAAAAGTAAAACATCAAATGGGGAGAAGATTTACGCAGTAGGTCAACTAAAGAAAACAAGATAAATGCAAATTATTTATTGATAAACTATCTTGATTCAGTGCCAATGTTGTAAATAAGCAGAAAAGAAAAGCCCAGATTTGAAGGAACAAACTTGATGGCTGAGAGAACCATCGTTTCCAAGTTGAATTATGAGCATGTTCAGATTCAGTCTCTTATCCTTTCTTCTAGGAACACAGCTAAGTGCTGAGAATTCTCTCTGTGTTGTGGATTCAGCAGTGGACCAGTCAGGTAAAAGCATGTTCTCTACCTTGCTGAAACTACTGGTGATGATGTTTTTTAAGTAAATATTAATACAAATAATTTAAAAAATTCCTCACAACTTATTAGGTTGATTTCCCACAAAGAGAAAAACCACACCCTAGGTTGAAAATACTATTCATGCTTCAGTTGTCAGAATGAGTGAGGAGAGTCAGGACATCAGAGGGGTTAAGCAGAAAGATCTTTTAAATCCAAACCACTGTCCATGTTGGCTTGGCTTAGTGCTATGACAGGCTAAGAAAGCAGTGGTGTTAAAGCCAGAAGATTATATCCCACCTTTACTTCTCTTGGCTTATTATCTGAGAACAGTAATATCTCACTTGAAAGGTTATTGTGAAGCCTGAAGTGTGATAATATGTATCAAATTACCTTGAAAATATAAAGTAATACACAAAGGGGTTTCATTGTTTTGAATCTGTGAGCTTTCTTCCTCCCTCTTTTTCCTATTGCAGTCTGATACTTTAATTTCTCTATGGCCTCTGCACATAACTGTACTCATTAGAGAAAAGATTTATAAAAGGAAGCAGTTAATTTTTTTAACTTATGAGTTATATCAAGAACTCTCTTAAGATGTGGTGTCTTTTTAACTCCAGCTGTGCGTTTATATTTAAAAGGAATCTGCCATGAGGATTGTGGTTACATAAGACAACCATGTATAATGTTTATTATGGGGTCTTGGCAAATTCTCATAGAGCCATTTTAATGCCAACTCAAAATTGTTGAACCAAACATCCATGAGACCTCTTGACTTAGACAAATTGCATAATTCACTGGCATGAACAAGAAAATGTCTTTTCCAATTAAGTTTTCTTAGGATGAGGTATATATTTTTAAACCTCTAAAGCACTGGACTGAATTTGTAAAGAACACTAAAACTTCCTTGCACAAAAACACTACCAAAGACAGAGCCCACCGATTACAGTCCTAAAATCCCATTTATAAGGATAAGTACTTAGACAAGAGCAATTACTAGGTGACAGGGGTATCCAATGGGAATCCAATATTTTTCACTTTTAGCCCAGTTTTCCCTTTCCTCTCCTTCCCAGGAATGCCTGTGTATTGTGAATTAAAGGAGGTATAGGTGTTCTTTCTCAGTGACAGAGCAGGTGTTTCCCTGCCGGGCCAGGGTGCCATGGCTTTGTAATAGCAAGTTCAGAATTGTAGCTTTTCCTTTTCTGCAATACACTGGCTACTCTTCAAAATTACTTTTCGACAAGAAGCTCAAGCTTCACAAAGGGGGGACTGGAATGAAAGACTGAAGGTACTTTTGAAACTTGTTATTCACACAATTAATAAAATAATTAAGTGTAAAATGGGTTCTTCCTGAATTCACCCAGTGCCTGCTACATAAAGGGTGCTGAATATTTACTATGCAACAAATGAACTTAGTGACTTGATCGTTGATTTAATACATACTGAGTGCCTACTAAGTGCTATGGAGTAGGTCTTAAGGGATTTAAAAATGAATAGAAATGTGTAAGTATGAAATAGTGTCTCTAACCAAGAGTATCAATAAAAATGTGGCTCTGGAATGTAACACAACTGAATTCAGTTTAATTATGACATAAAGTGACCTTCAAAGTGTCTTTTTTGCTTCTAACATCATACATTCCTACCCTAAGAAAGCGCTTTGAGGATTGGAGGAGCTTTTCAAGTCTGTGCGCAGATGCAGACTCTGAAAAGGGGTACAATATTTATGTTTTGGAAAGGCATGGCAGACCTCCCACAAATCAATTGCAGAAGACAAACTTGTTGCCTTTCTAGTATTACACAGGCAAAGCCTAATTTGCTTGAAACTTCAATTAATATTTGTCTTGATAAGTATTTGACATACTATTACTTAAACTAATTCCCCTGCCAGGTCTTTGGGAGAATTCTACTCAGTGCCAAACAGTCTGTTAAAATCATGCTTCATAAGCCTGCACATTCCAAACTGGGGAATGTAAACAGCTGCTCCTCATGGCTGAGGAGAAAGAGCTGCCTTCTGTATCCTAGCTGGAATTTTACGTTGTCTGCATGGACCTTAAAGCCCTCCTACCAGACCTGCTTACTTGTAACTTTCATAAATCCTAACATATGTATAGAATCTTAACTGTGGCCTAATCCCTTTCACATAACTTATCTCATTGGACTGTCAAGCAAAGGTCAGTAAAACAGGTATTTTTATATCCATTTAACAGCTGAAAAAACTGAGGTTACTGGACATTAACAGTTTGCCCATTAAAACTGAGCCAAAGGGCTTCCCTGGTGGCGCAGTGGTTGAGAATCTGCCTGCTAATGCTGGGGACACGGGTTTGAGCCCTGTTCTGGGAAGATCCCACATTCTGCAGAGCAACTGGGCCCATGAGCCACAACTACTGAGCCTGCGTGTTCGGAGCTTGGGCTCCGCAACAAGAGAGGCCGTGACAGTAAGAGGCCCACGCACCGCGATGAAGAGTGGCCCCCGCTTGCCACAACTAGAGAAAGCCCTCTCACAGAAACGAAGACCCAGCACAGGCAAAAATAAATAAATTAATTAATTAAAAGAAAAAAAAAACTGAGCTAAAACTCAAGCCCTCTTTTTGGGATCCAAATCCAGGACCGTTCCATCATACCACACAGCCTCTGCCTTTAAATTCAAGTTAGCTTTTATATTATACCTTGAGACCTGAGATGGAGTGCAAAGACTATAAAAAGACTTCAGAGTGTGATTTGAATCACTGTTATATCACAAACATTTCCAGATCTCATTTCATGTTAGAACAGCCTCTACAGTATACATATATATATATATATATATGTAATTTTATATATATAATCATATAATAGGGCTTCCCTGGTGGCGCAGTGGTTGAGAGTCCACCTGCCGATGCAGGGGACACAGGTTCATGCCCCGGTCTGGGAAGATCCCACATGCCGTGGAGCGGCTGGGCCCGTGAGTCATGGCAGCTGAGCCTGCACATCCGGAGCCTGTGCTCTGCAACGGGAGAGGCCACAACAGTGAGAGGCCCACGTACCACAAAAATAAATAAATAAATAAATAAATAAATCAAAAATCATGTAAAAGATAATTATGGTACTAGTGATTATAATTATTATATTTCTTTTGATCAACTTCTTTTTTGCCTCTTGTATCTGTTGGTGATTTTGACAAAACAAAAAGCCTTTCAGTAGCCCTGGAATGGAGAGAAATATCCTTTAAATGATCACTCCTCCTAAAGTAGCCACCTTGCTATGAGTTAGGCAGATTAAAGTCAGTTGAAATTTTGAAATCTACTGTGATCTGTTTGCTAATCGGTTGCTTTGTGAATCACATCTTATCTGACCTTTACTATCCCACATGTATATAAATTTCAACAATAATTAAAACTTTAGACTCTCTTTGTCCCAGCTCTGTTATCATGATGCAACTCTGCCTTGAGTTTCTTATCTGCAAAAGGAAAACACTGCACGATGATATCTATGGTCTCTCCAATCTTTACATGCCTATGACTTTTGTCTGACACCACTGCTCTACACAGACTATCCATGGAGTACTATGTTATAGATGAAAAAACTTAGTATACATCTTCCAGTAATGCCAAGCATTAGTCATTCTGGAAATCTTGTTTAAGAGACAACATCTAACGCCTATGTGATTTAAAAGAATATAGTCAGCTCTATTTAGGTTATCGCAAATAACTTTCCAATAAATTCTAACCTACATCTATGCCATATAGACACATAGATATTTACACAAAAATGATGATCTTCTACAATTTAGCTTGTGACAAACTAAATATCTGTTTGTTAACTAAGTAACTTCTGACTATTAAAAAAATATTGATTCAGGGTTAAAAATTGTCTTTCTGTTAAAACATTTATGATATATAGATTTAATGTATATGAATCTGTTCTATTATTCATATACTTTATACTGTTTATAAATGTAAAAAAAAATTTATTTTGCTCATAATCTCTGAAGACATATTCAGTTGACTCCCAGGCTTTAAAATCTGCCAAAGAATTGGCCATATTTACTATGGTTATTTTTCTATATTATGCTAGATTTGAGTCCTGTCCAATAGGGGGAACATACTCATTATGATACTACACAAGAAATAAATCTTAACTTGGAAAAAAACACCATAACCAATATAGCAAGCAGTACTATAATCTCAGCTCCTTACGAACAAAAATATCCCAAGATAATACTTTGATTTTGAGCACAACAAAGTCTATAGATAGATAAATAGGTAGGTAGGTAGGTAGGTAGACAGACAGACAAACAGACAGATAGATACCAGTGTATAGAGTCATGTGAGTTTTCTTTTTCCTTTTGTTTGTTTGCTTTTAAATAAAAGGAGGTAACTTATAGTAAAAGTTAAGAACATGTTATCTGTAAAAATAATTTTGAATGTAGTATCTAGAAAGAGTTGTGGAGAATGCTAAGTAAAGATACATTTTATTGTATAATTATTGTAAGTCCCAAATAATGAAGTTACATGTGAAAGGAACTATGTTAAGTTGATTGCAGGTAAAAAGACACATCAAGAAAATGCACTGTTTTATTAGGGAAAATAACTATGCAAATACAGCAAAGTATGTATCAACATTAGATTTTAATTTAAGGCCTATTATTCATATTTCCAGGTAAGTATGATTTGCAGTAATTGGTCAAGGCTTCCAACCAGGACTTGAATTGTGAAAGATGGCTTCACTATAAATTAGTAAAGAATGATTTTAAGAGTTCACATATCTCTTTTGGGAAGTAGAATTGGAAATATCTGATGTGTTGTATTTATACCACCAGGCTTCTCTCTAATATTGTTAAAAATTCAGAATAGCATTTTTTTCTACTTCACCACATCTATAAACCATAGCGCATTTTGGTGCCAAGTGTGAGGGAATTCCAACTCTAAGATCCAAGTTGAATTTTTGTTTTTGTTTTTTTTCTGGCCAGGCCAAGAAACTAAATAAACCTAATCATTCAGGAAGCTGATCTTTTGGATCCATTTTCTTTAAGAGTGTAGTATATATAGTACATAGGATAATGACTTCATTGTCATCAAATAGAATACAATTAATTTTATTTTTTAGTATGTTATCAGCAAGCAAACCACCAGTATTAGCTCGATACCATCTGGGAGTGACAGTTTCCTTATTACAAAATATGTAAAAATATGGATTCCCTTAAGGAATCTGTTGCATTGCATCTGCTCAGATTTTTGTTATATGCTAATGGTTTTAACCCAGCATATGAAGCATGCAAAAAAAAAAAAAAAAACCTGAAAATTTTCAGCTAAATTACTTGTTTCACATTTAAAATATCTCAAAGATGGAGAAAGCTGCATATGTGGCTTTGGCTACACGGGATTGAGCAGAAACAAAGAAGGAAGGAGCGAACATCACCTTCTTACCTGAGGTTTAGTCATCCTCATCTTTGTCTCCAGAGAGTGTCTGACTGCCCACATAATTAAGGCCACTTGATATGTGAGGGAAGTGTACAGACTGGAGCTATACAATGTTAAATCCCAAATGAGCACTGGTTATAACAAAGGGATTGTGACTGATAAGACAATTATTATAACATATTAAACAATCACAGTGATTAAAATGAGCTGTTATAATTATGAATCCATTCTCTGGGATAGGGTTTCTTTTATTTCAATCCCTGGCCTTTCTGTATTTTCTCACCTTTATTTTCTTGGATGTGGAAAATTCATTTGAATGAATTCTGCCTATTAACTAAAGAGAGTGCTTGGGTTTGAGCCAAAAACATGTAGCAGATTTCAAATGCTGGCCTCTGAGTATCAACCATTTAAGGAAAAGACCCATGTGTGAAGAAGACCATAGTAGCAAACTGAATTAGGTTTATAGAATAATTCCAGGGCAGAAGTTTTATGTTCGGGTGTTGCTTCTCCTGTGTGATTGTGAAGCACTATTGCTTTAGGCTAGCAGAATTTTCACACTTGTAAAACAATTTGGTATGAATTGCTTTTCCATGCATATATGTCCTCAGGCTCCAGAATGTGAAATATACTAGGCATTACTTTTTTGTTAGCTTCATCTTAGGATATATCTAACTATTAACTTCTAAAATTATTATCAATGATTTGTAATTTACATATATTCATTACAATCAGTATTTTTTTCTTTTCTGATAAGAATGGCCCAATACTTTTTGGTAAGGAACATAATGTACTTAAACTTCTTTAGTCCATAACTCTCCAATTTCTTGATAATATTAACAGTGTTGGTTTCCCATATATAAAATACTCTTCAAATGAAAAAGAGGTGATATCACTAAATAAGATGATGATTTAGGGAAGAAGATACCATATATTTTGAAATGCATCCTTTGCAATTTTTCCAGGCTCCATGGAATGTCTTTTGGTAATTGCACTGATGAAAATGTCTGAAGCACATTGATCAAGTAAATATCTCCAACCTGAAAAGACTCCCATAAATTCTATTGCTCAGTCTTATACATTAAAAAAAAAAAACCAAACACTAGCATAAAACAAAAAATAAATGCATTTCTTCCTTAGCTGCCCATCACGGAACTAGTTTTTTTAATCCCTGATTCACCAGAGTTCCTTGTCCTACTGCTTGCTCTTTTCAGTCTTGTTTTATGTGGGTTACATAGACTGACCTAGGTTAATCAGTGCATTTACACACACAAGTGTCATAACAGAAAATAATACTTTATGGTATAATTTGTAGATTAGTCACTACCAATATGCTCGTCCCAGTAAGAGGGTGGCTGTGGTTTGTGCAGAGAAAAAATAGGTACTAAAATGATAAAGGATGGTGTTTAGCTGTGATTGAAATAAAAATGTACAGACCTTCAGATAAAATAGCACTTAATCAACCAGAAGTAGTTCAGGGCAAGTAAAACAAGAAAAGTGTAGCTCAGAAAAAAGGAAAGGAGAAAATGGACAAAGTCACCCAAAAGAGATTACTTTGGCTTTTTTGAGTCACCATACATGAAAAGGTGAGATTTCCTTTCTCCCAAATAGACATACAGTCAGCTACACATCTCCCAAGGAAGAATGGACCTGCTAACATTTCATGTATAACAACCTTGTAACCTATGTTTACTCTTAAATCACCCCTTTTTCTTTAGTATCTCTTTGATTTACTGAGAACTTGAACAACATCAGGCTCCGTGATGAAGGCATTAATTACATTTTCCCATTCAATTCTTGCAGTAATCCTTTAGGATAGTATCATTTTCATCCCATTCAGCTGACCAGAAACTGAGAGTTGGAGAGTTGAAAAAAAAACAGTTCCCTGGTTCAGCTGGAATTTAAGACCAGGCATTTACATGAGAGTTTTTACTCTGGGAGTAAAAACCACATACTTAAATCTTTGCTTTAAACCAACTTCATACCAAATGTCAGTCCTCCAATGTGAATATACTCTCTCAGGAACATTCTGTTAGAAGTCCCCTTGGATTTTTTTGAGCTGTGTCTTCTATATTTATGCCAAGGAGCTAGGCAGTGTCAGCTTTATACTGTGGCCCTACTGTGCTAATATTCTGTTGAGTTTAGGTTTGAATGCTAATTGACAGGAATCAGAAAGAACAGTTGTTCATTATATTAAAAGTTAAGGATTTTTCATGAGACAGTTGGAGTCACCTGTGTGAAAATAGGACCAAAGGGGAGTTTGTAGTAATGGATTACAATGAAGTCAAAGTTAGATTATTCTTCCAGTATATTCCTGATGAGGTATTCAGTAACAGATTTAAGTGGTACTTAATGTTTCCTCACTGCCTGCTGTCAGTAGACTTTAAATAAAATCGACCTGGATTGTAGCTTTGAACTTGGTGAGCCAGGGGAGCTTAGTAGAACTTTACTGATGAGCTTGCAAAAGGTAGTTCAAGTTCATGAATGTACAATTAAAAATATGGCAGCATGATCCTTGATAAGTCCACCTTTTAAATAATTCAAAAGATGAAACATTACTTTTTTCTCTACCCCTGGATGGTATATTCCTAGAGATATTAAGCCATTTGTATATATTACTGTCCTTAGAAAGAAAATGTATTCATACGCTATTATAATTTTATGTTTTTGAAAAACTATACTAGGAAGAATGGGCAGAATGAGTTTCCAAGAAAGTTAAAAAGTCCAGAAAGTAACTTGTTTTGAAATGATGTGTAATGGACATTTGAAAGTTCAGAAAAATAATTTATTTGATGCTCAGTGTCTGGCAAGAGCACTTCATATTTTGTTCAAAGAACTACCACACCTCCTCAGTCCAGTGGTTCTGGGGAGGTAGGGGTGCTGGTCTTATTACTCATCTGACCTGACTCTTAGGTTTTGACCCTGGCCTCACCACATGGTGATTAGTGATTGGGACACCATCCATCACTGGTCCAGTGAAAGTCAATCCTCAGACTTCTGAGTAAAGAACTGTAAGGAGAAAAAGACAGACTCCCTTTACATGGGGTTACAGATTTGGTAGGATATCAGTCTGATGCTCTTGGTCTTGCCCAGTGGGAGGATTCCTTGACCAAGAATGAAGCTAGCATAAAAGAAAGAACAATCTAGTGTTAGAAATGGAATCCTAACTGTCTTGATTTCCTAGAACAGCCATATCTGAAACATGTTCCTTAGGGCTTTTCAGTTCCATGACTCAAAAAAATCCTTTTGGGGCTTCCCTGGTGGCACAGTGGTTGAGAGTCCGCCTGCCGATTCAGGGGACACAGGCCCGTACCCCTGTCCAGGAAGATCCCACATGCCGCGGAGCGGCTAAGCCTGTGAGCCATGGGCGGTGAGCCTGTGCGCCCGGAGCCTGTGCTCTGCAACGGGAGAGGCCACAACAGTGAGAGGCCCACGTACCGGAAAAAAAAGAAATCCATTTGTTGCTTAAGCCAGGGTTTGTAACCAAATGAATCCTGTCTACCAAAGCAAACCATTCCTTTGTTATCCTTCTAGCTCTAATTGTAGAATGAAATCCAATCCACTCTATTTGTATGACTCTGTCAACTTCTTGCTCTATCCCACCCAGCCCATTCTTATTCAACAAGGGCTCTTGCAGATTACGCAGCTCATTTGACTTGCTCATGGGATTTCCCTGGCTGATAATTCCCCCATCACAGATTCATCATTCAGGGGATCCGTGGAAAATCCCACCTCCTTTTGAGCATCTTCTCTGTGATTCTAATCAAAATTTCTTCCTTCACTTCTCTAAGCGTTTCACACAGAACATATCACATTATTAGCACCTAATTATCTACTGTCATTCTCTTAGTCAGTGATGAAGATGATGATGATGATGATGACGATGATTTCATTGATAATCTTCTTCTTCCATTGAAGAGGCTTTTGTTATACCTGGGTTGTGGCATCCCACATTCACCAAGATGTCTCTGCTTACATCAATTTTACACATGAAGGACATACATATAAATGCCACTTAAATAAAAAGTTTAGAGGTTCTACAAGTAAAGGAAAAGTAGGAAATCCTTAGCACTAATTGTGTGATTCTGTATTCTCAGGTCTTTATGAGCTGAAGCCTCTAGCATACCATTAGACATGTAGCAAGCGGGTACTTATCCGCTTGCTAAAAATTTATCCATTATTAATATAATTTCAGAATAAAAGTCCAAGTCCTCATAAGAGCCACAGTCCTTAATCTTCCCTTCCCGTTACCTTTCTGCTCTCATCTTCTACCAACTATTCTCTCTGTATTCAGCCTACTGAGCTGCCCTGGCCTCCTTGCTGCAGTGGGAACATGCCACATTTGCCCCTGCCTTGGGACCTTTGCATGTGCTATTTCCTCAGCCTGATGTGCTTTCTAGATGCCTGTGTCCTTCCCCTTTTCAAATTGTGTGCTCCAGTATCACTTTCCACCCTACTTAACATAGCATATTGCCTCCCTCCCTACCAACTCACCTAATCCCACTTATCCTGCTGTTTTTCCCCATAACACTTGTCACTTTTAGCAGATCATGCAATTTAGTTTATATATGGTATTCACTACCCCAGTAACATGTAGCAGTAGGGGTTCTGTTCTCTCTCTGTCTTTTTTTTTTTTTTTTCAATCGCTGAAGCCCCATTCTTACAAAAGTGCCTGGCACATTGGGGGCACCTAATAAATTTCTATTGAATGAATGAAAGAAATACCAATATCCTCAATCTAATTTTTAAAGCTTATGTCTTTACCCCATTTACCTTTCAAACCAAATTCATTCTCCCCTGGTCTTTTACATCTTTTATATTCTGAGTGTCCTCTTTCCATTCTACCACTCATACAGTTCCTCTTGCTTGGGAGGTCCTTCTACCCTCCTTTACTGAACTGTTTTAAAACTTCATAATCCACCACCATCTGAAAGTATGAAGGCATTCTCCCTCCTCTAAGATGTACCAATGTTTATGTTTTGTTCTTGAGCAAAGTAAAGGACAATTTGTCCTTTAGGTATTGTGGTCCTTCATAATTATATTCTGGTCATTTAGTCATTCATTAATTTATTCAGCAGATGATTGGCAAGTACCTATTAAAAAGCAAATATTGTGTTAATACTAAGGGAATACAGATCTTTGTTCTTAAGAGTTTATAGACTGGCAGTGAGGAGAGACAGAAAAACCAGACAAGTATAAAATATTGACGCAAGAACAGAGAGAATGAACAGAGCAAGAAGAGAAGGACTGTGCCAAGATTTGAGAGAGTTCTTAGGAAAGGATGAGTCAGTTATGTCTTGTGGGATAAGAAATAGCTTAAGTATTAAGAGTAAAGACAATGAGAAAGATGTAATAGAGAGAAGGACCAATATGTGCAAAAACAGAGGCAGCATAGTTTATTTTTGTGGGACAATGAGAGAAGGGAAAAAATGAGTTAGGAAAGTAAAGTAAGCAGGGAATATTCGCTCTCTCTCTCTCTCTCTCTATATATATATATATATATACATATATGTTTAATAGATGGGTATTATACATATAATATGTTTTATATATATATATATATGACTTATAAGCTAAGACTGAATTGCATTGCAAGTAGTAGAATACTCATGTAAGCAATAAAGACACTTAATTAATTAGTTAACATAATTAGGATAATCACATGTCCCACATTGCCAACTTTTCTCCTATATTTTTCCTCCTAGTGCCCCTTCCCACTCTCAAAAGTACCCTGGTTTGGGTGATAAATCAATAGATCCCTACACATAGCAATAAATCTGGCTTAGTCAATGTTAGGGCCTAGGCTCCTCCTGACTTTCTACTCTGCCATCCTCTGTGTTTTCACCCTCAGGCTTTTCTCCTTATGCCTGCAGGATGACTGTTGCAGCTCCAAGCATCACATTCCCACACATTCAAGGGAGCTAGAATGAAATGCTTCACTAGCACCTGCTTCTATGAGGAAGCAAAATCATTCCCCAAAGCACCTCTTCCCAGCTTTTGAAATCCTATTGGTCAGTACTGTGTCACATGCCCATGCCTAACCCAATCACAGGTAAAGAGAAATGGGATTACCATGTTTAGACCAATATAATTTTAGAGTTTGATAGAAATATAAGAAATAGCTGTTAGATAGCAACTGAAGTGACTGCCACAACTATATTCTAAATTTTCTGAGGAATAACAATTAGCCTTCTACACAGCCCTGAGAACAGGTTAGTCTGCAAGAAAAGAAAGTTCAAAATATATGCTTTTAGTTTTTTCCTAGCAACATCTCTTCAGAGAAGCTAGTTTGTGTCATCATCAACTCCATACCAAGAAGGGGATGTGGAATATAGGAATAGTGATCATGAGATGCCTTAGTCTTAGATTTAAAGCACAGCTCACTAAATAAATAATTCTAGCCGAGTTACTCATTCTCCTTGAAAATTATTTTTTTCACCTCTAAAAGCAAGATGATGATAACTTTATTTCAGATTAATTTCTTTTTGTTTATTTTATTTTATTGTTGTTATTGAGTTACATTGATTTATAATATGTTTCATGTGTACAAACATTATATTTCTACCTCTGTATAACTAATAACATGCTCACCATCAAAAATTTATTTTTTATCCATTAGCAGTTGATCCCCTTTACTCATTTTACCTCCCCCCATCCCTTTCCCTCCAGTAACCACTACTCGGTTCTCTGTATCTCTATGTTTGTTTTGTTCAGTTTGATTTATTCATTTATTTTGTTTTTGATTGTTTCTTTATATTAAACATTAGTGAAATCATATGGTATTTGTCTTTCTCCACCTAATTTATTTCACTTAGCATAATACCCTCAAGGTCTATCCATGTTGCTGCAATTGGCAAGATTTCATCTTTTTATGGCTGAGTATTATTCCGTTGTATATACATACCACTCTTCTTTATCCATTTATCCATTGATGGGGACTTAGGTTGTTTACATGTCTTTGCTACTGTAAATAATGCCATGATGAGCATGGGGGTGGAGATGTCTTTTGGGGTTACTGCTTTCATATTCTTTGGATACCCAGAAGTGGGGTAGCTGGATTATATGGTAATTCTATTCTTAACTTTTTGAGGAGTGTCCATACCATCTTCCATAGTGGCTGCACTAATTTTCATTCCCATTAAGAGTGAATGAGCATTCCCTTTTCTCTACATCCTTGCCAATGCTCTTTATATCTTATCTTTTTGATAATAGCTCTTCTGACAGTTGTGTGGTGATATCTCATTGTAGTTTTGATCTGCATTTCCCTAATAATTAGTGATGTTGCATATCTTCTTATATGCCTGTTGACCATCCGTATGTCTTCTTTGGAAAATGTTTATTCAGCACCTCTGCCCATTTTTAAAGCAGGTTGCTTGTTTTTTCATTGTTGAGTTGTATGTGTTCTTTATATATTTTGTATCTTAACCCCTCATTGGATATATCATTTGCCAATGTCTTTTCTCATTTAATAGGTTATCTTTTCATTTGATTGGTAGTTTCCTTTGCTGTGCAGAAAGTTTTGATTTTGATGTAATCCAATTTGTTTAGTTTTGCTTTTGTTTCCTTTGCCTGAAGAGACATATCTAGAAAGATAATGCTAAGACTGATGTCAAAGAAGAAGAGAGTACTGTTTGTTTTCTTCTAGAAGTCTTATTGTTTCAGGTCTTACATTCAAGTCTTTAATATATTTTGAGTTAATTTTTGTGTATAGAGTGAGACAGTCATATAGTTTCATTTCTTTTCTCTTTTCTCTTCTTTTCCCCTTCCTTTCCTTTCCTCTCCTTTCCTCTTCTTTCCTTCCCTTTCCTTCCCTTTCCTTTTGCATTTTTTTCCCAACACCATTTTTTGAAGAGACTCTCCTTTGTCTGTCGTATGTTCCTTGTTCCTTTGATGGTATCAGGGTGATATTGGCCTTGTAAAATGAGTTAGGAAGGGTTCCCTTCTCTTCAATTTTTGGGAATAGTTTGAAAAGGATAGGTATTAATTCATTTTTGAATGTTTTATATAATTCACCTGTGATGCTATCTGGTCCTGGATTTTTGTCTTTTGGTAACTTTTTAATTACCCTTTCAATATCTGTACTAGCAATAGGTCTATTCAGAGTTTCTATTTCCTCATGACTCAGTCTTGGAAGGTTGCATGATTCTAAGGATTTGTCCATTCTAGGTTGTCCAACTTTTTGGTGTATAGCTTTTCATAATATTCTCTTATAATCCTTTGTGTTTTTTTTTGTGGTATCTGTTCTCCTGTTTCATTTCTGATTTTATTTATCAGGGCTTTCTCTCTTTTTTTCTTAGTGAATCTAGTTAACAGTTTATTAATTTTATTAATCTTTTAAAAGAATCAGCTCTTAATTTCATTGATCTTTCTATTGTCTTTTTAGTCTCTATTTCATTTATTTCTGGTCTGATCTTTATTTCCTTTCTTTCACTAACTTTGGGTTTTGTTCTTCTTTTTCTAGTTCTTTTAGGTGTAGGGTTAGATTATTTGATATTTTTCTTGTCTCTTGAGGTAGACTTGTATTGCTACATACTTCCCTCTTAGCCCTGCTTTTGCTGTATTCCATAGATTTTGATATGTCATGTTTTCATTTTCATTTGTCTTCTGGTAATTTTTCATTTCTCCTTTGATTTCTTCATCTATCCATTAGTTGTTCAGTAGCATATTGTTCAGTCTACACATATTTGTGATTTTTCTAGTTTTCTTCTTGTAATTGACTTCTAGTTTCATTCCGTTGTGGTTGGAAAAGATTCTTGATATGATTTTGATCTCCCTAAATTTACTAAAACTTGTTTTGTATACCAATATTTGGAATATTCTTGAGAAAGTCCCATGTGTACTTGAGAAGAATGTGTATTCTGCTTCATTTAGATGGAATATTCTGTACAAATCTATCAAATCCATCTGGCCTAGTGTTTCATTGAAGGCTGCTGTTTCCTCGTTGACCTGTCTGGATGATCTATTCATTGATATAAGTGGGATTTAAGGTCCTCTACTATTATTGTGTTGCTGTCAATTTCTCCCTTTAGGCTGTTAATAATTGTTTTATGTATTTTGGTGCTCCTTTGTTAGAGCATATATATTAATCACCCTTATGTCTTGATAAATTATTCACTTCATTGTTATATACTGTCCATTTTTGTCTCGTGCTGCCTTTTGTGTCTTGGAGTCTATTTTGTCTGATATGAGTATGATTCCACTTGCTTTCTTTTGGCTGCTATTTTCTTGGAGTATCATCTTCCATCCTTCACTTTTAGCCTATGTTTGTCTTTAAAGCTGTTGTGTATACGCTGGAGGCAGCATATAGTTGGGTTTTTTTTAAAAACACCTCCAGCCACTCTGTGTCTTCAGTGGTGAATTCAATCTATTTACATTTAGAGTGGTTAATGATACATGAGGACTTAGTACTCCCATTTTATCTTTTGCTTTCTGGTTGCTCTGTATCTTCATTGCTCCTTATTCCTGTGTTTCTGTCTGTTCTTTTTTTTTTTTTTTTAAAGAAGATGTTGGGGGTAAGAGTTTACTAATTAATTTATTTATTTTTGCTGTGTTGGGTCTTCGTTTCTGTGCAAGGGCTTTCTCTAGTTGTGGCAAGTGGGGGCCACTCTTCATCGCGGTTCACGGGCCTCTCACTATCGCAGCCTCTCTTGCTGCGGAGCACAGGCTCCAGACGCACAGGCTCAGTAGTTGTGGCTCACGGGCCTAGTTGCTCCATGGCATGTGGGATCCTCCCAGACCAGGGCTTGAACCCGTGTCCCCTGCATTAGCAGGAAGACTCTCAACCACTGCGCCACCAGGGAAGCCCCTGTCTGTTCTTTTTGTTTGGTGGTTTTCTTTGATATTTTTCTCAGTTTCCTGTTTATTATGTTTCATGTCTCTGCTCTATATTTATGTTATGTGGTAACCCTGAGGTTTGTATATAATGTCTCATAGATAAAACAGCCCTTTTCTGCTGATAGCATCTTATTTACATTTACCTATATGAGTTCCGTTATTGTCCTCTTCCCCTTTTATGTTTTTGTTGTCTCAAATTATCCCCTTTTATGTTTTCAGTTTATTACCAAACTGAGATAGCTATAGTTATTTTTCTGATCTCTTATTCTCTCCCTTTAAACTTTATACTATAATAAAGTGTTTAAAAACGTATTCTGATAAAGAGTTGCAATTTTCTGGTTCTACTTATCACCTTACTCAAAGTTTTGTGTATTTTTGTCAATTTGTTTCAGGTAGAAGAGGTTTTTTCAGAGTCTTTTGTAAGGCAAGTCTAATGCTGATTAACTCTCTCAGCTTATGTTTGTCTGAGAAAATATTTATTTATCTTTCACATCTTAATGCTAACTTTGCAGGATAGAGTGTTCTTGTGTGACAGTTTTTATCTTTCAGTATTGTGAGAATGTCATTCCACTCCCTCCTGGCCTGTAGTGTTTTTGTTGATAGCCTATGGGGATTCCTTTGTAGGTTTTCATCCTTTTTTTTTATTTTTCCTGCCTGCCTTTAAAATTCTTTGTCATTGACTTTTTCTTTTTTGCTGTACACGGACCTCTCACTGTTGTGGCCTCTCCCATTGCGGAGCACAGGCTCCAGACGCGCAGGCTCAGTGGCCAGGGCTCACGGGCCTATCCACTCCACGGCATGTGGGATCTTCCCGGACTGGGGCACGAACCCGTGTCCCCTGCATTGGCAGGTGGACTCTCAACCACTGCACCACCAGGGAAGCCCTGTCATTGACTTTTGACAATTTTAATATAATATGTCTTGGATAAGATCATTTTGCATTGAGGTAATTAGGTGTTCTCATAGCTTCATGGACTTGTATGTTCAGTTCCTTCTGTAGGTTTGGGAAGTTCTCAGCTATGATTTCTTTAAATAATCTCTCTGCTCCCTTCTCCCTCTTTTCTCCTTCTGGGATACCCACTAAGCTAATGCTACTCTTCCTAAAAGAGTCAAATAGCTCTCATAAAATCTCTAATTTTTTAAATATCTTCTTTCTTCTTCTTTCTTTACTATCTTTCCTCTTCTACTTGTATCATTTCTAGATTTCTACCTTCAAGCTCACTAATTCTCTCTTCTACATGGTCTTCTCTATTTCCAGTGTTTTCAACTGCTTTCTTCATCTCATTTATTGAGTTCTTCATCTCCAGAATTTCTGTTTGGTTCTTTTTTAGAGTTTCATTCTCTTTGGTAAAGTATTCCTTTTGTTCATTAATTTTATTCCTGAGCTCATTAACCTGTCTTTCTGAGTTTGTTTGTATCACGTTGACCTTCTTCATGACAGCTATTTTCAATTCTTTATCAGTAGGTCACAATAATCTGTGACTTTAAGTTTGGTTTTGGGTCAATCGTCATTTTCTTTTTGTGATATAGTGTTACTGTGGTTCTTCATGTTACTTGATGACTTGTTCCTCTGCTGGTGCATTTGAAGTTAAATGATAGGTTAGAAGTTAGAGTCCTTTCTTTTGTTTTCCAGTGGGTGTGATAGATCACACAAGATTTTGGTTTCTCTTATCTGAGCAACCTCTGCCTATATTTGAGAATTGGCACTTCCAGCCTCCACTGTCTCTCTAAGAGATGTATCTCAGTGCTTTCATTGTTGCTTCTTGTGCTTTTGGGGTCTTTTCTGCCTTGCTTCTGCCAGAGCTGCTGTCATCACTGGAATGGTAGATTCTTTCCTTGCATCTGGGATCCCCTAAGACACACGGTCCTCTATGGGTGGAGGGAGGCAGTGGGGGTGGGGGGTGGATCCAACGTCCCACAGCACCTCTATTCTGCCCAGTGTTGTAAATTTCAAAGGCTCCAGAGTGGGGCTGGGGGGTTGTTGCATTGATGGTTAGAGGGACAGGGTCCTGGGCCCCACTGATGCTGCTGCCTAATTACCTGTGGCCATGGGTTCCACTCAGGTTGGGAAGCCAGAGATATGTGGGCTGCTTCCCTGGCTGCTAATGGGTTCTGAAGCTGTGGGTTCAGCTGCCACTGCCAGAGGTCCACAATTGCAGACACTGACTCTGCTTTTTCCTCAGTTCTAACTCCTATGTTTGTTCCAATCCACCCACCTTTAGCTGTACAGATGCATGGAATTATCTTGCATCCTACTGTGTTGTGGATGTTTTACCAGTTATAGACTGAAGAGGAGACAAAGGTAGCTTTTCACTCCCCTATTTTCTGTCTGACATAAATCCTAGTTCAGATTAATTTTAAGGATTAATGGCAATGACCATGAAACTGTAAAACACTTTGCAGTGTACCTGGTATAGGTACTCCATTTAGAATATATTATTATTTAATTTTTGTCAAAGGATTTGAGAACTAACTTGAGTGCTAACACTAAAGGTAAATAATCTGCTAAATCAAAATAATCTACCACGTCAAAGAAATACAAAGGACAGGTTGCTTTGTGCACTTATGGACACTAAATTTTTTTTTTTTTTTTGGTGGTACACGGGCCTCTCACTGTGGTGGCCTCTCCCGTTGTGGAGCACAGGCTCCGGACATGCATGTACAGTGGCCATGGCTCACGGGCCCAGCCACTCCGCGGCATGTGGGATCTTCCCAGTCCGGGGCACGAACTCGTGTCCCCTGCATTGGCAGGTGGACTCCCAATGACTGCACCACCAGGGAATCCCCGACATTAAATTTTTAACTGGTGAAACTGCCTATAGCATTAGATAGAAGCTGAGAAATTACAGTCTCACTGCAACGTTTCTCAAACTTTCTTCTGTGAGGCCAAATATTTTTCACTTCCTTTGAGTTTGTTATATTTTGTTGTATTATTATTTTTTGAACATCTTTATTGAAGTATAATTGCTTTACAATGGTGTGGTAGTTTCTGCTTTATAACAAAGTGAATCTGATAAACATATACATATATCCCCATATATCAACCCCCTTGCATCTTCCTCCCACCCTCCCTCTCCCACCCCTCTAGGTGGTCACAAAGCACCGAGCTGATCTCCCTTTGCTATGCGGCTGCTTCCCACTAGCTAGTTATTTTACATTTGGTAGGGTATATATGTCCATGCCAATCTCTCACTTCATCACAATTTACCCTTCCCACTCCCTGTGTCCTCAAGTCCATTCTCTAAGTCTGGTCTTTATTCCTGTCCTTGAGAACAATTTTGTTTGTTTGTTTGTTTTTTTAGATTCCATATTTATATGCTAGCATACGGTATCTGTTTTTCTCTTTCTGACTTACTTCATTCTGTATGACAGACTCTAGGTCCATCCACCTCACTACAAATAACTCAATTTCATTTATTTTTATGGCTGAGTAATATTCCATTGTATATATGTGCCACATATTCTTTATCCATTCATTTGTCGATGGACACTTAGGTTGTTTCCATGTCCTGGCTACTGTAAATAGAGCTGCAGTGAACATTGTGCTACATGACTCGTTTTGAATTATGGTTTTCTCAGGGTATATGCGCAGCAGTGGGATTGCTGGGTCATATGGTGGTTCTTTTTTTTTTTTTACATCTTTATTGGAGTATAATTGATTTACAATGGTCTCTTAGTTTCTGCTTTATAAAAAAATGAATCAGTTATACGTATACATATGTCCCCAAATCTCTTTCTTCTTGCATCTCCCTCCCTCCCACCCTCCCTATACCACCCCTCTAGGTGGTCAAAAAACACCGAGCTGATCTCCCTGGGCTATGCTGCTGCTTCCCACTAGCTATCTATTTTACATTTTGTAGTGTATATATGTCCATGCCACTCTCTCACTTTGTCCCAGCTTACCCTTCCACCTCTGTGTATTCTCAAGTCCATTCTCTAGTAGGTATGTGTCTTTTTTCCCATCTTGCCCCTAGGTTATTCAGAACCATTTTTTTCTTTTTTAAGATTCCCTATATACGTGTTAGCATATGGTATTTGTTTTTCTTTTTCTGACTTACTTCACTTTGTATGACAGATTCTAGGTCCATCCACCTCACTACAAATAATTCATTTTCATTTCCTTTTTATGGCTGAGTAATGTTCCATTTTATATATGTGCCACATCTTCTTTATCCATTCATCTATTGATGGACACTTAGGTTGCTTCCATGTCCTGGCTATTGTTAATAGAGCTGCAATGAATATTTTGGTGCATGACTCTTTCTGAATTATGGTTTTCTCAGGGTATATGCCCAGTAGTGGGATTGCTGGGTCATATGGTAGTTAAATATTTAGTTTTTTAAGGAACCTCCATACTGTTCTCCAGAGAGGCTGTATCAATTTACATTCAGACCAACAGTGCAAGAGGGTTCCCTTTTCTCCACACCCTCTCCAGCATTTATTGTTTGTAGATTTTTTGATGATGGCCATTCTGACTCGTGTGAGGTGATACCTCACTGTAGTTTTGATTTGCACTTCTCTAATGATTAATGATGTTGAGCCTCCTTCAATGTGTTTGTTGGCAATCTGTATATCTTCTTTGGAGAAATGTCTATTTAGGTCTTCTCCCCATTTTTGGATTGGGTTGTTTGTTTTTTTGATATTGAGCTGCATGAGCTGCTTGTAAATTTTGGAGATTAATCCTTTGTAAGTTGCTTCATTTGCAAATATTTTCTCCCATTCTGAGGGTTTTCTTTTCCTCTTGCTTATCGTTTCCTTTGTTGTGCAAAAGCTTTTAAGTTTCAATAGGTCCCATTTGATTATTTTTGTTTTTATTTCCATTTCTTTAGGAGGTGGGTCAAAAAGGATCTTGCTGTGATTTATGTAATGGAGTGTTCTACCTATTTTGTCCTCTATGAGTTTGATAGTGTCTGGGCTTATATTTAGGTCTTTAATGCATTTTGAGTTTATTTTTGTGTTTGGTGTGAGGGAATGTTTGAATTTCATTCTTTTACATGTAGCTGTCCAGTTTTCACAGCATCATTTATTGAAGAAGCTGTCTTTTCTCCACTTTATATTCTTAATTCCTTTATCAAATATAAGGTGACCATATGTGTGTGGGTTTACCTCTGGGCCTTCTATCTTGTTCTATTGATCTATATTTCTGTTTTTGTTCCAGTACCATACTGTCTTGATTACTATAGCTTTGTAGTATAGTCTGAAGTAAAGGAGCCTGACTCCTCCAGCTCTGTTTTTGTTTTTGTTTTTTGCGATATGCAGGCCTCTCATTTTTGTGGCCTCTCCCATTGCAGAGCACAGGATCCGGACACACAGGCTCAGCGGCCATGGCTCACAGGCCTAGCCGTTCCACGACATGTGTGATCTTCCAGGACTGGGGCAGGAACCACGTCCCCTGCATTGGCAGGCGGACTCTCAACCACTGCACCACCAGGGAAGCCCCTAGCTCCGTTTTTCTTTCTCAAATTGCTTTGCCTATTCAAGGTCTTTTTTGGTTCCACACATATTTTGAAATTTTTTGTTTTAGTTTGGTGAAAAATGCCAGTTGTAGTTTGATAGGGATTGCCTTGAATCTGTAGATTGCTTTGGGTAGTAGAGTCATTTTCACAATGTTGATTCTTCCAATCCAAGAACATATTATATCTCTTCATTTATTGTATCATCTTTAATTTCTTTCATCAGTGTCTTATAATTTTCTGCATACAGGTCTTTTTTCTCCTTAGGTAGGTTTATTCCTAGATATTCTATTCTTTTTGTTGCAGTGGTACATGGGAGTGTTTTCTTGATTTCACTTTCAGATTTTCCATCATTAGTGCATAGGAATGAAAGAGATTTCTGTGTATTAATTTTGTATCCTGCTACTTTACCATATTCGTTGATTAGCTCTAGTAGTTTTCTGGTAGCATCTTTAGGATTCTCTATGTATAGTATCATATCATCTGCAAACAGTAACAGCTTTAACTCTTCTTTTCCAATTTGGCTTCCTTTTATTTCTTTTTCTTCTCTGATTGCTGTGGCTAAAACTTCCAAAACTATGTTGAATAATAGTGGTGAGAGTGGGCAACCTTGTCTTTTTCCTGACCTTAGTGGAGAAGGTTTCAGTTTTCACCTTTGAGGACGATGTTGGCTGTGGCTTTTTCATATATGGCCTTTATTATGTTGAGGAAACTTCCCTCTATGCCTACCTTATGGAGGGTCCTTTTCATTAATGGGTGTTGAAATTTGTCGAAAGCTTTCTCTGCATCTTTTGAGGTGATCATATGGTTTTTCTCTTTCAATTTGCTAATATGGTGTATCACATTGATTTGACTTGCATATATTGAAGAATCCTTGCATTACTGAGATAAACCCCACTTGATCGTGGTGCACGATCCTTTTAATGTGCCATTAGATTCTGTTTACTAGTCTTTTGTTGAGGATTTTTGCATCTATGTTCATCAGTGATATTGGCCTGTAGTTTTCTTTCTTTGTGACATTTCTTTCTGGCCTTGGTATCAGGGTGATGGTGGCCATGTAGAATAAGTTTGGGAGTGTTCATCCCTCTGCTATATTTTGGAAGGGTTTGAGAAGGATAGGTGTTATCTCTTCTCTAAATGTTTGATAGAATTAGCCTGTGAAGTCATCTGGTCCTGGGCTTTTGTTTTTTGGAAGATTTTTAATCACAGTTTCAATTTCAGTGCTTCTGAATGGTCTGTTCATATTTTCTATTTCTTCCTGCTTCAGTCTCGGAAGGTTGTGTGCTTCTAAGAATGTCTATTTTGGCCAGGTTGTCCATGTTATTGGCATAGAGTTGCTTGTAGTAATCTCTCATGATCTTTTGTATTTCTGCAGTGTCAGTTGTTACTTCTCCTTTTTCAGTTCTAATTCTATTGATTTGAGTCTTCTCCCTTTTTTTCTTGATGAGTCTGGGTAATGGTGTATCAATTTTGTTTTTCTTCTCAAAGAACAATCTTTTAGTTTTATTGATCTTTGTTATCATTTCCTTCATTTCTTTTTCATTTATTTCTTATCTGATCTTTATAATTTCTTTCCTTCTGCTAACTTTGGGTTTTTCTGTTCTTCTTTCTCTAATTGCTTTAGGTGTAAGATTAGGTTATTTATTTGAGATGTTTCTTTTTTCTTAAGGTAAGCTTGTATATCTATAAAGTTCCCTCTTAGAACTACTTTTGTTGAATCCCATAAGTTTTGGGTCATAATGTTTTCACTGTCATTTGTTCCTAGGTATTTTTTTAATTTTCTCATTGATTTATTCAGTGATCTCTTGGTTATTAAGTACTGTACTGCTTAGCCTCCATGTGTTTGTATGTTTTACAGGTTTTTTTCCTGTAATGGATATCTGGTCTCAAATCATGGTCAGCAAAGATACTTGATATGATTTCAATTTTCTTACATTTACCAAGGCTTGATTTGTGACCCAAGATATGATCTATCCTGGAGAATGTTCCATGAGCACTTGAGAAGAATGTGTATTCTGTTGTTTTTGGATGGAATGTCCAGTAAATATCAGTTAAGTCCATATTGTTTAATGTATCATTTAAAGCTTGTGTTTCCTTATTTATTTTCATTTTGGATGATCTGTCCATTGGTGAAAGTGGGTTGTTAAAGTCCCCTGCCATGATGGTTTTACTGTTGATTTCCCCTTTTATGGATGTTCATATTTGTCTTATGTATTGAGGTGCTCCTATGTTGGTTGCATAAATATTTACAATTGTTATGTCTTCTTCTTGGATTAATCCATTGATCATTATGTAGTGTCCTTCTTTGTCTCTTGTAATAGTCTTTGTTTTAAAGTCTATTTTGTCTGATATGAGAATTGTTGCTCCATATTTCTTTTGGTTTCCATTTGCATGGAATATCTTTTTCCATCCCCTCACTTTTAGTCTGTATGTGTCCCTAGATCTGAAGTGAGTCTCTTGTAGCCAGCAGGTATACTGCTTTTATTTTTGTATCCATTCAGCTAGTCTATGTCTTCTGGTTGGAGCATTTAATCCATTTACATTTAAGGTAATTCTTGATATGCATGTTCATATTACCATTTTCTTAATTGTTTTGGGTTTGTTATTGTAGGTCTTTTCCTTCTCTTGTGTTTCCTGCTTAGAGAAGTTCCTTTAGCATTTGTCGTAAAGCTGGTTTGGTGGTGCTGAATTCTCTTAGCTTTTGCTCATCTGTAATGGTTTTAATTTCTCCTTCAAATTTACATGAGATCCTTGCTGGGTAGAGTAATATTAGTTGTAGTTTTTTTCTCCTTCATCACTTACAATATGTCCTGCCACTCCCTTCTGGCTTGCCGAGTTTCTGCTGAAAGATCAGTTGTTAACCTTATGGGGATTACCTTGTGTGTTATTTGTTGTTTTCCCCTTGATGCTGTTAATATTTTTTCTTTGTATTTAATTTTTGATAGTTTGATTAATATGTGACTTGGCATGTTTCTCCTTGGATTTATCATGTATGGGACTCTGTGCTTCCTGGAGTTGATTAACTATTTCCTTTCCCGTATTAGGGAAGTTTTCAACTAAAATCTCTTCAAATATTTTCTCAATCCCTTTCTTTTTCTTTTCTTCTTCTGGGACGTCTATAATTCGAATGTTAGTGCCTTTAATGACCCAGAGGTCTCTGAGACTGTCCTCAATTCTTTTCATTCTTTTTTCTTTATTCTGCTCTGTAGTAGTAATTTCCACTATTTTATCTTCCAGGTCACTTATTCATTCTTCTGCCTTAGTTATTCTGTTATTGATCCCTTCAAGAGAATTTTTAGTTTCATTTTTTGTGTGGTTCTTCATTGTTTGTTTGCTCTTTAGTTCTTCTAGGTTCTTGTTAAAGGTTTCTTGTATTTTCTCCATTCTATTTCCAAGATTTTGGATCATGTTTACTATCATTATTCTGAATTATATATTTTTCAGGTAGACTGTCTATTTGCTCTTCATTTGTTTGGTCTGGTGGGGTTTTACCTTGCTCCTTCATCTGCTGTGTGTTTCTCTGTCTTCTCATTTTGCTTAGCTTACTGTGTTTGGGATCTCCTTTTCGCAGGCTGCAGGTTCGTAGTTCCTGTTGTTTCTGTTGTCTGCCCCCAGTGGCTAAAGTTGGCTCAGTGTGTTGTGTAGGCTTCCTGGTGGAGGGGATTAGTGCCTGTGTTCTGGTGGATGAGGCTGGATTTTGTCTTTCTGTTGGGCAGATCCACGTCTGGTGGTGTGTTTTGGAGTGTCTGTGGCCTTATTATGATTTCAAGCAGCCATTCTGCTAACAGATGGTGTTGTGTTCCTGTCTTGCTAGTTGTTTGGCATAGGGTGTCCAGCATTGTAACTTGCTGGTCGTTGAGTGGAGCTGGGTCTTGGCATTGAGATGGAGATCTCTGGGAGATTTTTGCTGTTTAATATTACAGGGAGCTTGGAGGTCTGTTGTGGACCAATGTCCTGAACTTTGCTCTCCCACCTCAGAGGCACAGCCTTGATACCTGGCTGGAGCACCAAGGGGCTGTCATCCACACAGCTCAGAATAAAATGGAGAAAATAAAAGACAGAAATTAAGAAGAAGATAAAATAAAACAAAATATAATAAAAGTTATTAAAATAAAAAAATAATTAAAAATTTTTAAGTAATTAAGAAAAAAAGAAAGAATGAAAGAGAGAAGAGAGCAACCAAACCAAAACAGAAATCCACCAATGATAACAAGCACTAAAAACTATAGTAAAAAAATAAAGCAAAAAAAACCCCACAAAACAAAACAAAAATGGACAGACAGAACCCTAGAACAAATGGTGACAGCAAACCTATACAGACAAAATCATACTCAGAAGCAACACATACACACTCACAAAAGGTGTAAAAGGGAAATATATATATATATATATATATATATATATATATATATATATATATATATATATATATATATCATTGCTTCCAATATCCAGCTCCTCAATATGGAATGATTCATTGTCTATTCAGGTATTCCACAGATGCATGCTACATCAGGTTGATTGTGGAGATTTAATCCACTGCTCCTGAGGCTGCTGGGAGAGATTTCCCTTTCTCCTATTTGTTCGCATAGCTCCTGGGGTTTAGCTTTGGATTTGGACCCGCCTCTGCATGTAGGTCGCCTGAGGGCATCTGTTCTTCCCTCAGACAGGACAGGGTTAAAGGAGTAGCTGATTAGGGAGCTCTGGATCACTCAGGCCTTGGAGGGGAAGAAGGTGTATGGAGTACGGGCCAAGCCTGTGGAGGCAGAGGCTGGCGTGATGTTTCCCCAGCCTGAGGCACGCTGTGTGTTCTCCCAGGGAAGTTGCCCCTGGATCACGGGACCCCTGCAGTGACAGGCCTAACAGGCTCCCGGTAGGGGAGGTGTGGATAGTGACCTGTGCTTGCACACAGGATTCTTGGTGGCTGCAGTAGAAGTCTTAGCTTTTCATTCCTGTCTCTGGTGTCCACGCTGATAGCCACAGATCGCACCCATTTCTGGAGATCGTTTAGGCAGTGCTCTGAATTTCCTCACCTCATGCACCCTGAAAGAAAGTCCTCTTGCCTCTTAGGTAGTTTCAGACATTTCCCGGACTCCCTACCGGCTACCCATGGCACACTAGCCCCCTGCAGGCTGTGTTCACGCAACCAACCCCAGTCCTCTCCCTAGGATCTAACCTCCGAAGCCTGAGCCTCAGCTTCCAGCCCCCACCCGCCTTGGTGTGTGAGCAGACAAACCTCTCAGGCTGGTGAATGCCAGTTGGCACAAATCCTCTCTGTAGGAATCTCTCCACTTTGCCCTGTGCACCCCTGTTGCTGTGCTCTCCTCCATGGCTCTGAAGCTCCCCCACCATGGTGCCCACCCCCTGTCTTTGCCAGTGAAGGGGCTTCCTAGTGTCTGGAAACTTTTCCTCCTTCACAGCTCCCTCCCAGAGCTGCAGGTCCCATCCCTATTCTTTTGTCTCTCTTTTTTCTTTTTTCTTTTGCCCTACCCAGGTACATGAGGAGTTTCTTGCCTTTTGGGAAGTCTGAGGTCTTCTGCCAGTGTTCAGTAAGTGTTCTGTAGGAGTTGTTCCACATGTGGATGTATTTCTGATGTATTTGTGGGGAGGAAGGTGGGCTCCATGTCTTACTCCTCTGCCATCTTGAAAGTCTTCCTGTTGTATTATTTTTGAAATGTTTGATTATTTTGTATCTACTTTGTTCAAAGCCACTAGGACCTGTAGCATGCGCCAACCTTCACAACCTTTGCAATGCAAAATGTCTTCAATATTGAGCATATTTTTACTTCTTCTGCAAGTAGTCAAAAATAGTTAGTGAAATCCATATTTTTCTTTACATCTATCTGAAAAGCAAACTTGTTTGCTCTTTTGACAGTGCATGGTCTTATTCTAGCTACAATCTCCCTCAGGTACCTGGAACTTCCACTGAGCGTTAAGTATGGAAGGAGATCCTTGCAGGGGAGACAGGAGAAGGCAACATAGAGAAAGAAGATGACTCCCTTACGTGTTGCTGTAAAAAATTGCTCCAAGGAACAGAAAAGGCATTTTCACTTCTGGGAAGTTAACTTTGGCAAGGGGAAAAAGGAGGTGAATAACTATCATCAGATGTCACCTAGTAGATCAAAGACACTCTCCAGACAGTGTGAGGGGGTTCTGTGACTCAAGACTCCATCCCTGCAAGCTTTAGTTGGCTTGAATTTTCTGAAAATCCTACATCATTCCAGAAACAGCCCTTTTCCTCAACCTCATAATAGATTTCTGGCTCTGATTTGCAGAAATCATTTTTGATTTTCTTAAACCTCAACTAACACCAGAATGTAAGAGATTTACTTTTCTCAAGAGCAAAGTTACTTCAGGGTGATATTTCTACATTTAACTCTGGTAAAAAGGACTTTAGGTCATACCTTTGTTTATTTAATTTACAGTTTTGGATGTTCAACAGCAAAGAATTCTTACTATTGATTCAAAGCTTTTCCAGGTAGTCCTCATGATAGGAGGAGATCATCAATGTCTGTTTTAGAAAGGTGAACAGTTTTTAGTTGTTTCTTAAAGGAAAAGGGGGATCAGTACAGGTCTCAAATAGTTGTTAAAAACTTGTAGGAACTTTAATATACTATAGAATTCAGATTGCTAACATAACTCATATGGTCTATAAAATAAGGTATCAACCAAGTAAAAGGATGTTAAAATTTAAACAGAGTTGATGTAACAAGAATTTTTCTGTCTATGTGTAGAATCTTTATTAATTATTATGATTTTAAAAAGTTGAAATCTGATCTCAAAGTTCCAAAGGATATTATCTCCCTATTTCCCTATGGACCAAAATTAACCAATTTAAAAATAGTTTTGCCCACAGCATATCAACGTATATTAACAAAGAATCTTATGTTTTTGTATTCCTAACACAAATGCATTATATGAGCTCAATAAATTGATCTGTTGAAGAAATCAATTAAAAGTACCTTGACAGGGCTTCCCTGGTGGCGCAGTGGTTGAGGGTCCGCCTGCCGATGCAGGGGACATGGGTTCGTGCCCCGGTCTGGGAAGATCCCACGTGCCGCAGAGTGGCTGGGCCCGTGACCCATGGCCACTGAGCCTGCGCATCCGGAGCCTGTGCTCTGCAATGGGAGAGGTCACAACAGTGAGAGGCCCGCATACTGCCAAAAAAAAAAAAAATGTACCTTGACAAAGAAGCCATATGTGATGATCTGGGGCACACATGTCCTGGAAGATGTGGAGGGGTACAAAGGATGATAGAAAGAAATTCAGAAGATCAGATTCCAACTCAACCTGTCTATATGATCATGGTCACATCCATTAAAATCTCCGTGGCTCAGGTAAGCCCACCTGTTCACTATTTCTATGCCATCTCTGATTAGATTGGCTTCACTTTAAATCTATGTTGAAAACTCTCTCAATACTGCATGGAATGTCTACTATGATCTCCTAGTAAGCTCATTTTTACACTTTGATATGATAATTTCATAACTTATTCTGTCTTCTTAAGTCTCCATAGCCCTCCTCACATTGCACCATATACAAAGTCAAAAGACGCCATCACTCAGTCCTATAATCAATACTACATGATATGTTTCCATCTTCTTTCCTGCAATAGTACATGATGTGCCCCACTCTCTTGTCCTCACTTATTTCCATGATCTTCTCAAATGCTGAGGAGCTCTGCCTTTCCCCTCTCACTTTTTTTTTATTTTTATTTTTTTCAGTACGCAGGCCTCTCACTGTTGTGGTCTCTCCCGTTGCGGAGCACAGGCTCCGGATGCGCAGGCTCAGTGGCCATGGCTCATGGGCCTAGCCGCTCTGCGGCATGTGGGATCTTCCCGGACCAGGGCACAAACCCATGTCCCCTGCATTGGCAGGCGGACCCTCAACCACTGCGCCACCAGGGAAGCCCTCCCCTCTCACTTTTTTTTTTGTTTTTGTTTTGTTTTGCAGTACACGGGCCTCTCACTGTTGTGGCCTCTCCCATTGCAGAGCACAGGCTCCGGACTCACAGGCTCAGCGGCCATGGCTCACAGGCCCAGCCACTCCATGGCATGTGGGCTCTTCCTGGACCGGGGCACGAACCTGTGTCCCCTTCATCGGCAAGTGGACTCTCAACCACTGCGCCACCAGGGAAGCCCCCCTCTCACTTTTTGATCGTTGGTCAATCTCTCCTCTACTTAATGTCCCATTGAAACCAAACATGCCCTAGCAGTTCCTATCTTGACAGTAGCTTTTCTTGACCACATATACAGTTACTATTTCTCCTCTGGGCTGCAAACTTGTATGTGTATGTGCACATGTGCCATTCCCACTTGAACATTTCAGAAATGTCGTCATTAATATGCATACAAACAGACATTTCCCCATCCATCCCACCTCTCAAGTATGCACCTTCTCTCAGCTTCACCACATCCTCCATAAGTACCATCATCCAAGCATTTATTTAAGCCAGAAGTCAGGGAATAATTATTAATTCTTCCCTTTCCTACATCTTCCTGTCTTTGTATCCAAGAAATACCTTCAGTTTTCACTGCCAAAATGTATTTCTTATCCTTTCTCTTTCTCTCCATCTCTATTAGCACTACCATAATTCAAATTACTCTTTTATATGAGTGGCGAAAATAATCTTTTAGTGGGTCTCTCCACTTTTTTGATTGCCCTCAACCATTTATGCATTCAACAGAAATTATTGAGAGCCGACAATATAAAGCACTTCTAGAGGCTTTGAATAATCAGTGAAGAAAAAATGAAATAAATAAATAAATCCTATCCTCACAGACCTTACATTTTAGTGGGAGTATATGTAGGGTGTTATGCTAGGTGAAATAAGTCAGACAGAGAAAGGTAAATACTGTATGATATCACTTATTTGCAGAAAATAAAAATTAAAACAAACTAGTGAATATAACCAAAGGCAAACAGACTCACAGATATAGAGAACAAACTAGTGGTTACCAGGGGTGAGAGATAATATAAGCATAGGAAATTAAGAGGTACAAACTATTATGTATAAAATAAGTTACAAGGATATATTCTAAAATACAAGGAATATATCCAATATTTTATTATAACTATGTATGGAGTATAAGCTTTAAAAATTGTGAATGACTATATTGTACACCTATAACATATAATATTGTACATCAACTATACTTTAACAAAAAATTAAATATAATAAAGAATCACACTAGAAGGACATGAATCCTATGGCTAAAAACAAACACACACACACACAAGTAAAAAGCTAGAGAGGAGTGATGAAGAAGAAACCAGGATTTCTAAATGAAGATATTACAATTTTAAATATGGTAGTCAGGGTAGACCTGGTCAGAAAAGTGGAATTTGACCAAAAACTTGAGGAGACAAAGAAGTGAAGAACAGCAAGGAGGCCACTGGGGCTGGAACAGAAGGACTGAAGGGAAATGTGGTGGAAAGCAAAAGCAGAGAGAGGTAGCGGGAGGTAGAGAACAGTGATACCAGGTCTGAAGTGCCACTATAATCATTGGCTTTTCTTCTGATTAAGATGGAGAGTGATAAAAGGTTTTCAATAGAGGAGTGTCCTTATCTTTTATGATTTTAAATGTTCACTTTGGCTGCTGTTTTGGGAGTAGATTATAAGAAGGAAACTTCTAGGAAAAGACTGGTGGAGTAATGAAGCCAAAAATGATGTTAGCTAAGATCAAAATGAGAGCAATAGAAATGGAGAGAAATTACTGGACTTTGATGATACTTGTAAGGTAGAACCAACAAGATTTCCTGACAATTGGAATATGGGTTAGGGGAAGAAAAAACAGTGAATTATGACTACAAATATTTTCTCCTGAGCAATGAGAGAAGCATAGTTGTCACTAATATAAATAGAAAAGACTGAGGTTGGAACAGTTTTATGGGGAGTTCAAGAGTTTAGTTCCATTTTTGACATAGTAGGGACTGTGTCACTTCTCACTTAAAGTTCCTTATATTGAAATAAATTCTTAAGCCCTTCTCATGGCCTAAATTACCCTTGTGATCTGTTCTCTACCTTCTAATCTTTTGTCACACGGTTTAGCAAAAGGACAAATTGGTAGTCATATAGTAGCATAAATAAATACATATTGCAGAAACTGTTGAAAGATTTCTGTTTTTTACAATAAGAAATATAAAGAATGATCTGCCTATATAATAGGGGAATTTTATCCAATCTGGGTGAGTCAGGCAGGATTTCTAGAGGAAGTTATATTACTTTAAAGGAGTAAATGATAAATGGCAGTAATTTTGATACATGGTAGGGAAAGATCATCCCAAGTAAAATAAACAGGCTGTGCAAGCATCCTGAGGTAAGAAGGGGGGTGTGTAGTGTCAGAACTAAAGGTAGACCTACCTAACTATAGTGTGGTCAGCAGGGGAACAATGATGGAGGATAAACTCAGTTCATACATAGCCTTGAGGACTACTCAGGTTTTAAGGTTTTATCCAGAGTTAAGGGAAGACATTGAAGGGATGTTTAGCAGGGGAATGATCTGATCAGATTATGTTGGAAATAATTTTCATACAATAGCTCATTTAATCTTCACAAGAGTGCATGGGGGAGGCGGTGCTAATATTCTTCATTTTCAGAGCTAAAGAACCTGAGGCAAAGGAATGTGAGAGAATGAGCAATGGCCCACAGCTAGCAAATTGGGGATCCAAGATTGGAATCCAGGTGATCTTCTTCTAGGTTACGTCATTTTGAACATGTTTAATATGAAGGACATAGGTCTCTGTGGAGATCTCTATTTCAGGAGGACCTAATGTCTCTTAGACAATTGGGACTGAAGCTTAGGATGAGGTCACAGGCTTAGATTTAGGAGTCATCAATACATACACAGTGTTTAAGCAATTTTAGCATGTGACAGAATCGAGATGGAGGGTATAAAGGCATATGAGAAAGTTTGAGAACAGAGCCATGAGGGATACCATAATTCAGTGATGAGGAGGGTTAAATATGCCAGCAAAGCTGGGGGAGAAGATTGGTCAGAGTTAGCAAGGAAAACTGGACAGGATGAGTCACAGAGTCTAAAGGAAGAGAACATTACACATTTTCCTAATCTTGAGTGCTTCTGAGAGGTAAAGTGAAATGAGATCAAAAATTCCCACTGGGTTTGACAACATGGAGGTTAGTAGTGACCTTAGTAAGGGTCTTCTGATGAAATGGAGGGAGTTGAAGCTCAATTAAAATGTTTCTTTATAGTTCTGAAAAATTATGTGATTTTTGAGTTTTAAGTCTGGCCGACACCTGAAGAAAGAAGGTATGATATCCAGTATGCTATGGGGTCAAAGCCATGGGGCCAAAGATGACCTAAGTTTGGTTAAATTTTGAAGTAGAAAATCCTATATTTCCAGATAAGCAAAAATAATATTATGGTCACTCTTCTGTCAACACTACCCATCTGTATGTTGCCTGCCTTACTTAGAAAATGCCAATGGAGAGTGTCCTTGGAGGGTAAAATGAGAAAGACTGGGGGTGTGGGTGTCTAGACCCCCCGAAGGAGGAAGATTTCTGAAAGCTCTGTTTTATCCCCTTATAAAATATATTCTTCAGAAGGTCATATCTGATAATCTGTCAATGAACACACATTTATCAAACAAGGCACCATGATCTAATAGGGCGGGGCTTCTTTCAAAACAGGTGTATTCTTAAAAATATATATTTAACCTAAGCAGTTTTATTGTTTTTTCTTGAAGCACTTTCCACCTTCATGTTACTTTAGGTCAAGTCTGAAGTATTTCTCAAATACTCCTTGTCAAACTAGTCAAAAACATGAAACAAAATGTTTTAAAAAGTTATATTTTAATTGGTTATGATTTTCTGCCTATTTTTGGAAAATAACACTCTAATTTAATAACATTATTAAAAATTATTTTGTACTTAATTGACTTTTCTTGGACAGATATCTGATCAAATGAAATCAGTATATGTCTATAGACTCCATTTCATAGACATTATTGGCTGTAACAGAAGATAAGAATAAATATCATATTTACAAAAATGGCTTTCATCCAAGAACTTATTTACAAATGACATGTGTAATGATTTTCAAAATATATTGTACTCATCACAGGGGTGTGTGATTGTTGTGTCTTGTGTTTTTACTTTTATTAGTTATTATTAGTTTAACTTTTCTTGTTATTTGTTTTCTTGTTTTCTGTTTGTGTTGTTCATTAAACACATTTCTAAACTAATCAAGTGAAATATGAGGTGGTAAAATGATTTCAGGAAAGACAGGGTATGCATTCCTAGGTGTTAAACTTTAAGAATTTCACAAACCTTAGTATCACTGTATTAATTTCCTAGTATCAAAAAACTGTTTAGATGACAGCAGACTTAGCTTCTCTTCTTTTGATGCCTTCTTCTTCTTTTTTAAAATTTGTAATGTAATTTCCCATCAGTATCTGGTCCATTATCTTGAGGAAGCCTCCAAGTTTGGTTGGTCACACACAGGAATCCTCCCCTATCCTCCCCAATGAAGCTTTTCAGCATCAGTGACTACAATGACACTCTTACTCTTTGGGGACTTTAAAAAACAGGACAATCAGTACACATTCCTTTTCATCTTTGCCTCCCATAATTTTCTTTGGCACAGGTCTTGTCAAAAATGCTTGATATTTTTCTTCTCCAATTAGAACTCTTCAAAGGAGAGAAAATGAGAGTTGGAGCCCAGATTTCTTATCAAATGCTTCTAGGACCATGGCTGCTCCAGCTTTTGAAGTTCCCTCTGCCTGCCTCTTGATGCTGCAACCCTCTTAATAACACCATTAGCTATTTCAGCTCCATTTTCTGACAGGGTTGGTGGAGAGTGAGGGAGAACCTTTCATGTAGGACTTTGCTACTCTGCTACTATGCCCTAAAGATAAAAATAACTGATTCATCTGGTCCTATATATACAGATGTAGCTTAACCTCTTTGCTTAGTAAGCAGTAATGGCTATCACTGAATTTTTCTTTATTCCACATTAATTAATAGAGATTAGAACTCTATACAGCTAATTTAAAAGAATTACTTAAAGATGTGTCTGTTCAAAGCAGTGCAGACATAAGATACAGATTAAGCTCCAAATATTCCAGATAAAAAATTCTACTTCTAGTCAACTAATGAAAGACATAAAATGTCTTAAAATAAATTCGTCCCATAGCTAGAGAGGAAAAAAGTAAAATATGTGACATATTTATCTTGAAAATTAAAAAAGGAAAAAATGTCCTATAGAATCAACACTTTCCTTTAGAGGAAGGCAATTTTAAAGCTTGTAAAATTAGGTGCATAGATGCAGTCAAATTATACACAGAGTCATTTTTCTCCAACACTGAAAACCCCATACCTTCTTCTTTAGGACAGAATCATAGACAAGTTCTGCTTTTTGGTGAAGCAGAAGTGAGTGAACTGGCTGAATGATATTTTTATTTGCATCGATGTACTTGAATGTGAGAATTTGAGAAAGAACTAAGTTTAAGCACATGATTTGGCATATACCGAACACTGACTTATTCCATGAAGCTATTAAGCCCTTTTACCCTTCACAAGCATCTGACTTTCACACTTGAATATATCTTTGATTTTATTTTTTCTAGAAGAAATTAAAATGTTTGTGCTTGGGATAAAAGTAAAGTGCTTTGTATAGTCAAGTTAACTGGGTGCATCTTTTAGCAGACCTACCTTTCTGCAGATTGTTTCTGGTGAAAATATGATTTGTAAGTATGCTTTTCCATAACAGTTTGAACTTGCTCTTTGAGAGTTAAGCAATATTTGTATCTTGGGACGTGTGTTATTATTTGAATGGTTGTGACTGGAGCTTCTGAGCAAGATGCTACAGCAGTAGAAACTGAAAAAAAGAAATGAGTTGGGACTGGTGTAGAATAACCTCATCTTCTATTGATGTCCCACTCTTGGTGTTATTTGACAATGTATACCCTAGACAACTTACTATGGACTACCTTAGGCAATATTTTTCCTTGTGGTTGATAGGGTTTGCTCTGAAGGTTGTGAGAAAACTTAGTGTAAATCTATTGGGACTTGATGCATAGATGTTAGTTAGGTTTAAGGGGAAAAAAAATCCTCCTGTTCCTGAAAATCAGGAATTTGGTGCTGTATTCTGAGGTGCTGAGGTTCTCCAAGCTCTCCCAGTGGTGGTGGATAAGCTGGTCCTTGCCTCATATGACATCTGGAATTGTTCTGATACTGCCAGTAGAATATTTGCAGGCTCTCTTTATCTTTTGATGATCTTGTCCTACCATACGAAAGAGTTTGTAGAACAGAGTTCTCCTACACCATCATCACTGCCTACCCTCCACCTGCACACCAGATTGGTGGTGACAAGGGAAAGGTGTAGAGAGCTCCGCTCAGTGGAGCAACACCTTGGGAGTCTCAGTGTTGGCTGCAGGATGGCATGGAAAAGAACCATCCTGCAAAACCTCCACTTGGATGCATCCTGGGGAACGTAGAACTGACAGTCCTCTCAGAAACTCTCAGAAGTGGCTGGGAAACATTTAAGGAGAAGAGAGTGATGAAATACACATCATTACTGCCATGTAAAATTGCAGAGCAAAACCAATTCCCCGAGTCTCTCAGTTGGAATATCACAAAAATAATAAGACAAATATGGAAAATGTTTGCCAGCAAGAACTAATTAAAGCCCTTAATTATATCCCCCTTCCCAAGAAGTGTCAATAGAGAGATAAATGAGACAATGAAATTCTTAAGGTTATTATTAATATCCCACAACTTGGAGACAGTCAAATTAAGGATGAGCACTTAATCGTAGGTAAAAGCAAGGAATGATTCCTTCTAGTTATGGGAAGATGTTGGTGGAGACTGAAGGGATTTACTGTGTTTCCATATCTGTGGTCAATTAGGGAATTGGTCTTAATTATGCCATCATTCCTCCATTAAATAGGTAACAGCCACACAAGGTAGAGTGAACCTGACAGAAGGCATTAAACAATCTCTTAGATACAGAGGTCAGCTAAATTTTGTGGGCCTGCCACCTGATATTGTGAGTAAAGTTTTGTTGGAACAAAGCTATAGCCATATGTTTATGTATTGTCTATGGCTGCTTTCCTGCTATAATTGCAGAGTTGAATAATTGCAACAGAGACCATAGGCTCATGAAACTTAAAATGTTTTCTATTTGGTTCTTTGCAGATAAAGTTTGCCCACCCTTGTTTTAGACAAAAGTGGGGGATTCAGGCTTGTCAAAAAGAAAATCATTCTCAGATAAGAAATAGAGTGACAAGGAAATTTTACCAATTGCATTATAAAATATGCAGACACCCTAAATAAGGACATCTACACTAAGTACAAATAAGATGAGAGAAAATGTCATGTCTATGTACATAAGACACATACACACACAACACACATACATAAACACACACAAAGAAGGAAAGAACTATAAAAAAGTATGAAATAAAACATAACTGAAGGCAAAATAGAAATGGAGCCTCATACTCAAAACTTACTAATGAGAGTATGAATTAAATTAACATTTCAGAGACAAGATGATAAACCAACATAAAGTGATGAACATGAACATTTCACAGCTAAGGAAATGATTGAAGATTATAAAACAAAACACAAAAAATCAGCACTCATCTTTATAGTATTACTAAATAAATTCAAAAGAGCAAGGGACAAGGGACAAGATGGATATGGTTAAAAATCAAATTGCTTACATGGCTTAAAAGGCATGAGATAATCATAAATACAGAAAAAATGGAAAGACATTTGTAAAAATAAAGAAGAGTGAACAAATATGGAAAGCATACACAGATGTTCTGATGACATGTATATGTACTATTCTTAAAGTAGAGAACAAAATGGAGGGTACAAAAAATTTTTTTTTCTGAGATATACATTTTAAAGTAATAACTAGAATTATGACATATAACATTATACCACAACATATAAAGTTCTTAGAAATTTCATGTAATGTCTGAAATATTTATATTAACATATTTCTATACAAATAACCCAAAGAAAGTTTAGTATTAGCTGTTTTGGTTTGTTTGTTTATACTGCAGGTTCTTACTGGTCATCAATTTTATACACATCAGTGTATACATGTCAACCCCAATCACCCAATTCAGCACACCACCATCCCCACCCCACCGTGGTTTTACCCCCTTGGTGTCCATATGTTTGTTCTCTCCATCTGTGCCTCAACTTCTGCCCTGCAAACCAGTTTATCTGTACCATATTCTAGGTTCCACATACATGCGTTAATATACGATATTAGTTTTTCTCTTTCAGACTTACTTCACTCTGTATGACAGTCTCTAGGTCCATCCACGTCTCAACAAATGACTCAATTTCATTCCTTTTTATGGCTGAGTAATATTCCATTGTATATGTGTACCACAACTTCTTTATCTATTCGTCTGTCGGTGGGCATTTAAGTTGCTTCCATGACCTGGCTATTGTAAATAGTGCTGCAATGAACACTAAGGTGCATGTGTCTTTTTGAATTATGGTTTTGTCTGGGTATATGACCAGTAGTGGGATTGCTGGATCATATGGTAATTCTATTTTTAGTTTTTTAAGGAACCTCCATACTGTTCTCCATAGTGGCTGTATCAATTTATATTCCCACCAACAGTGCCAAAGGGTTCCCTTTTCTCCACACCCTCTCCAGCATTTGTAGTTTGTAGATTTTCTGATGATGCCCATTCTAACTGGTGTGAGGTGATAACTCATTGTAGTTTTGATTTGCATTTCTCTAATAATTAGTGATGTTGAGCAGCTTTTCATGAGCTTCTTGACCATCTGCATGTCTTCTTTGGAGAAATGTCTATTTAGGTCTTCTGCCCATTTTTGGATTTGGTTGTTTGTTTCTTTAATTTTGAGCTGCATGAGCTGTTTATATATTTTGGAGATTAATCCTTTGTCCGTTGATTCATTTGCAAATATTTTCTCCCATTCTGAGGGTTATCTTTTCATCATTTATGGTTTCCTTAGCTGTGCAAAAGCTTTTAAGTTTCATTAGGTCCAATTTGTTTATTTTGGTTTTTATTTCCAGTAATCTAGGAGATGGATCAAAAAAGATCTTGCTGTGATTTATGTAATGGAGTGTTCTGCCTATTTTGTCCTCTAAGAATTTTATAGTTTCCAGTCTTACATTTAGGTCTCGAATCCATTTTGATTTTATTTTTGTGTATGGTGTTAGGGAGTGTTCTAATTTCATTCTTTTACATGTAGCTGTCCAGTTTTCCCAGCAGCACTTATTGAAGAGACTGTCTTTTCTCCATTGTATATCTTTGCCTCCTTTGTCATTAGATTAGTTGACCATAGGTTCATGGGTTTATCTCTGGGATTTCTATCTTGTTCCATTGATCTATGTTTCTGTTTTTGTGCCAGTACCATATTGTCTTGATGACTGTAGCTTTGTAGTAGAGTCTGAAGTCAGGGAGTCTGATTCCTCCAGCTTCATTTTTTTCCTTCAAGGCTGCTTTGGCTATTCCGGGTCTTTTGTATCTCCATACAAATTTTAAGATGATTTGTTCTAGTTCCATAAAAAATACCATTGGTAATTTGATAGGGATTGATTGAATCTATAGATTGCTTTGGGTAGTATAGTCATTTTCACAATATTGATTCTTCCAATCCAAGAACATGGTGTATCTCTCCATATGTTGGTATCATATTTAATTTCTTTCATCATTGTCTCATAGTTTTCTGCATACAGGTCTTTTGTTTCCCTAGGTAGGTTTATTCCTAGGTATTTATTCTTTTTGTTGCAAGGGTAAATGGGAGTGTTTCCCTAATTTCTCTTTCAGATTTTTCATCATTAGTGTATAGGAATGCAAGAGATTTCTGTGCATTAACTTTGTATCCTGCAGCTTTACCAAATTCATTGATTAGCTCTAGTAGTTTTCTGGTGGCATCTTTAGGATTCTCTATACAGTATATTCTCTATATATAGTATCATGTCATCTGCAAACAGTGACAGTTTTACTTCTTCTTTTCCAATTTGTATTCCTTTTATTTCTTTTTCTTCTCTGATTGCTGTGGCTAGGACTTCCCAAACTATGTTGAATAATAGTGGTGAGTGAGAGTGGACATCCTTGTCTTGTTCCTGATCTTAGAGGAAATGCTTTCAGTTTTTCACCATTGAGAATGATGTTTGCTGTGGGTTTGTCATATATGGCCTTTATTATGTTGAGGTATATTCCCTCTATGCCCACTTTCTGGAGAGTTTTTTATCATAAATGGGTGTTGAATTTTGTCAAAAGCTTTTTCTGCATCTATTGAGATGATCATATGGTTTTTATTCTTCAATTTGTTAATATAGTGTTTCACATTGATTGATTTGTGTACATTGAAGAATCCTTGCATCCCTGGGATAAATCCCACTTGATCATGGTGTATGATCCTTTTAATGTGCTGCTGGATTCTGTTTGCTAGTATTTTGTTGAGGAATTTTTCATCTATGTTCATCAGTGATATTGGTCTGTAATTTTTTTTTTTTTTTTTGTAGAATCTTTGTCTGCTTTTGGTGTCAAGGTGATGGTGGCCTCATAGAATGAGTTTAGGAGTGTTTCTTCCTCTGCAATTTTTTGGAAGAGTTTGAGAAGTACGGGTGTTAGCTCTTCCCTAAATGTTTGATAGAATTCACCTGTGAAGACATCTGGTCCTAGACTTTTGTTTGTTGGAAGATTTTTAATCGCAGTTTCCATTTCATTACTTGTGATTGGTCTGTTGATATTTTCTGTTTCTTCCTGGTTCAGCCTTGGAAGGTAATACCTTTCTAATAATTTGTCCATTTCTTCCAGGTTGTCCATTTTATTGGCCTAGAGTTGCTTGTAGTAGTCTCCTAAGGTGCTTTGTTTTTCTGTGGTATCTGTTGTAACTACTCCTTTTTCATTTCTAATTTTATTGATTTGAGTCCTCTCCCTCTATTTCTTGATGAGTCTAGCTAATGATTTATCTATTTTGTTTATCTTTTCAAGGAACCAGCTTTTAGTTTTATTGATCTTTGCTATTGTTTTCCTTGTTTCTATTTCATTTATTTATGCTCTGATCTTTATGGTTTCTTTCCTTCTGCTAACTTTGGGTCTTGTTTGTTCTTCTTTCTCTAGTTCCTTTAGGTGTAAGGTTAGATTGTTTATTTGAGATTTTTCTTGTTTCTTGAGGTAGGCTTGTATAGCTATAAACTTCTCTGTTAGAACTGCTTTTCCTGCATCCCATAGGTTTTGGATCATCGTGTTTTCATTGTCATTTGTCTCTAGGTATTTTTTGATTTCCTCTTTGATTTCTTCAGTGATCTCTTGGTTTTTTAATAACTTATTGTTTAGCCTCCATGTGTTTGTGTTTTATACATTTTTTTCCCTGTAATTCATTTCTAATCTCATAACATTGTGGTCAGAAAAGATTCTTGATATGATTTCAATTTTCTTAAATTTACTGAGGCTTGATTTGTGACCCATGATGTGATCTATCCTGGAGAATGCTCCATGTGCACTTGAGAAGTAAGTGTAATTTGCTGGTTTTGAATGGAATGTCCTATAAATATCTTAAATATATCTGGTCTATTGTTTCATTTAAAGCTACTGTTTCCTTATTTATTTTCAGTTTGGATGATCTGTCCATTGGTGTAAGTGAGGTGTTAAATTCCCCCACTATTATTGTGTTACTGTCCATTTCCTCTTTTCTAGCTGTTAGCAGTTGCCTTATCTATTGAGGTGCTCCTATGTTGGGTGCATATATATTTATAATTGTTATATCTTCTTCTTGGATTGATCCCTTGATCATTATGTAGTGTCCTTCCTTGCGTCTTGTAACATTCTTTATTTTAAAGTCTATTTTATCTGATATGAGTATAGCTACTCCAGCTTTCTTTTGATTTCCATTTGCATGGAATATCTTTTTCCATCCCCTCAGTTTCAGTCTGTACATGTCCCTAGGTCTGAAGTGGGTCTCTCGTAACAAGACAGCATATATATGGATCTTGTTTTTGTATCCATTCTGCAAGCCTGTGTCTTTTGGTTGGAGCATTTAATCCATTCACGTTTAAGGTAATTATAAATATGTATTTTCCTATGACCATTTTCTTAATTGTTTTGGGTTCGTTTTTTCTGTTTTTTTTTGTTTTTTGTTTTTTTTTTTGCAGTATATGGGCCTCTCACTCTTGTGGCCTCTCGCTTTGCAGAGCACAGGCTCTAGACATGCAGGCTTAGTGGCCATGGCTCACTGGCCCAGCTGCTCCGTGGCATTTGGGATCTTCCTGGAGCAGGGTATGAACCTGTGTCTCCTGCATCGGCAGGCGGACTCTCAACCACTGCACCACCAGGGAAGCCCTTGGTTTGTTTGTGTAGATCCTTTTCTTCTCTTGTGTTTCCCACTTAGAGAAGTTCCTTTAGCATTTGTGTGGAGCTGGTTTGGTGGTGCTGAATTCTCTTAGCTTTTGCTTGTCTGTAAAGCTTTTGATTTCTCCATCAAATCTGAATGAGTTCCTTGATGGTTAGAATAATCTTGGTTGTAAGTTCTTCCCTTTCATCACTTTAAGTATATCATGCCACTCCCTTCTGGCTTTTAGAATTTCTGCTGAGAAATCAGCTGTTAACCTTATGGGAGTTCCCTTGTATGTTATTTGTCATTTTTCCCTTGCTGATTTCAATAATTTTTGTTTGTCTTTAATTTTTGCCCATTTGATTATTATGTGTCTCAGTGTGTTTCTCCTTGGGTTTATCCTGTATGGAATTCACTGTGTTTCTTGGACTTGAGTGACTATTTCCTTTCCCATGTTAGGGGAGTTTTCGACTATAATCTCTTCAAATATTTTCTCAGGTCCTTTCTCTCTCTTTTCTCCTTCTGGGACCCCTATAATGTGAATGTTGTTGCATTTAATGTTTTCCCAGAGGTCTCTTAGGCTGTCTTCATTTATTTTCATTGTTTTTTCTTTATTCTGTTCCGCAGCTGTGAATTCCTCCATTCTGTCTTCCTGGTCAGTTATCCATTCTTCTGCCTCAGTTATTCTGCTATTGATTCTTTCTAGTGTAGTTTTCATTTCAGTTATTGTATTGTTCATCTCTGTTTGTTCTTTAATTCTTCCAGGTCTTTGTTAAACATTTCTTGCATCTTCTCAATCTTTGCCTCCATTCTTTTTCTGAGGTCCTGGATCATCTTCACTATCATTATTCTGATTTCTTTTTCTGGAAGGTTACCTATCTCCACTTCATTTAGTTGTTTTTCTGGGGTTTTATCTTTTTCCTTCATCTGGTACATAGCCCTCTGCCTTTTCATCTTGTCTATCTTTCTATGAATGCGGTTTTTGTTCCACAGGCTGCAGGATTATAGTTCTAGTTTCTGCTGTCTGCCCTCTGGTGGATGAGGCTATCTAAGCGGCTTGTGTAAATTTCCTGATGGGAAGGACTGGTGGTGGGTAGAGCTGACTGTTGCTCTGGTGAGCAGAGCTTAGTAAAACTTTAATCTGCTTGACTGTTGGTGGGTGGGGCTGGGTTCCCTCCATCTTGGTGGTTTTGCCTGAGGCAACCGAACACTGGAGCCTACCTGGGCTCTTTGGTGGGGCTAATGACAGACTCTGTGGGGGCTCATGCCAAGGAGTCCTTCCCAGAATTCTTCTGCCTGTGTCCTTGTCCCAAAAGTGAGCCACAACCCCCCTCCCCCGCCTCTGCAGGAGACCCTCCAACACTAGCAGGTAGTTCTGGTTCAGTCTCCCCTGGGGTCACTGCTCCTTCCCCTGGGTCCTGATGTGCACACTACTTTGTGTGCCCTCCAAGAGTGGAGTCTCTGTTTCCTGAAGTCCTGTTGAAGTCCTGCAGTCAATTCCCACAAGGTTTCAAAGTCTGATTCTCTAGGAATTCCTTCTCCCATTGCTGGACCCCCAGTTTGGGAAGCCTGACGTGGGGCTCAGAACCTTTACTCCAGTGGGTGGACTTCTGTGGTATAAGTGTTCTCCAGTCTGTGAGTCACCCACCCAGTTGTTATGGGATTTGATTTTACTGTGATTGCGCCCCTCTTACTGTCTCATTGTGGCTTCTCCTTTGTCTTTGGATGTGGGGTAGCTTTTTTGGTGAGTTCCAGTGTCTTCCTGTTGATGATTGTCCAGCAGCTGTGATTCTTGTGTTCTCACAGGAGGGAGTGAGAGCATGTCCTTCTATTCCTCCATCTTGGTTCCTCCCCTTATAAAATTTTCTTTTTGATATTAAGGAAGAAATAATATTTCCAGCTGAATGAGTCTGTCACATTCAAGGAAAGCTTGAAACAGACAACAGATGTCTTATTAAGTTATCAAACTTCCAGAATAAATAAATAAAAGCAAATCATTTGAAGTAATTTATAATGAGGAAAAATTTGGGTTAGTCTCAAAATTTTCCACAACAACTTCCAATGCCAGAAGACAATGGAACAATAATTGATAGATACTTAAGGAGATGAAGGGTACCTCAAACAGTGTGATTCCTAACCAAGCTGTCCTTTGCCAATGAGGATGACATAAACAGTCTGAATGTATCATGAAAGAATGTACAAAGACACACATATAAATCTTAATGAAATTCAGAAGAAGAAAGACATCCTAGCAAAAAGATGAGCGAAGCATTACATGGCAGAGGAGAGCAGAGTGGTGTCTATAGTGAACTGAGGTAAGGAAATGTGGGTGATGCACATTTTATACACTAGCTATCCTGGAGCAGATAGGCATCACACATTCTCAAGCACACAAGAATTTTGGGAGTTCCGGGTAAGATGGCGGAAGAGTAAGACGCGGAGATCACCTTCCTCCCCACGGATACACCAGAAATACAGCTACACGTGGAACAACTCCTACAGAACACCTACTGAACGCTGGCAGAAGACCCCAGACCTCCCAAAAGGCAAGAAACTCCCCACATACCTGGGTAGGGCAAAGCGGAGAGATTCCCGCACAGAGGATCGGTGCCGAGCGGCACTCACCAGCCCGAGAGGCTTGTCTGCTCGCCCCGGCGGCGCTGGAAGCTGAGGCTCGGGCTTCGGTCAGAGCGCAGGGAGAGGACTGGGGCTGGCGGCGAGAACTCAGCCTGAAGGGGGCTAATGTGCCACAGCTAGCCGGCAGGGAGTCCGGGAAAACTCTGGAGCTGCCGAAGAGGCAAGAGACTTTTTCTGCCCTCTTGGTTTCCTGGTGCGCGAGGAGAGGGGATTAAGAGCGCTGCTTAAAGGGGCTCCACAGACGGGCGCGAGTCACGACTGAAAGCGCGGAGCCCGGTGACGGGCGCGGGACGCTGGGGCTGCTGCTGCCGCCGCCAAGAAGCTTGTGTGCGAGTGCAGGTCACTGTCCACACCGCCCTTCCGGGAGCCTGTGCAGCCCGCCACTGCCGGGGTCCCGGGATCCAGGGGCGGCTTCCCTGGGAGAACGCACGGCGCGCCTCGGGCTGGTGCAACGTCACGCCGAACTCTGCCGCTGCAGGCTCGCCCCGCCTCCGTGCCCCTCCCTCCCGGCCGGCCTGAGTGAGCCAGAGTCCCCGAAGAGGCTGCTCCTTTAACCCTGTCCTGTCTGAGCGAAGAACAGACGCCCTCCGGCGACCTACACGCAGAGGCGGGGTCAAATTCAAAGCTGAGACCCAGGAGCTGTGAGAACAAAGAAGAGAAAGGGAAACCTCTCCCAGCAGCCTCAGAAGCAGCGGATTAAAGCTCCACAATCAACTTGATGTACCCTGCATCTGTGGAATACATGAATAGACAACAAATCATCCCAAATTGAGGAGCCAGGAGTCAGTGCTGTGCCTCTGAGGTGGGAGAGCCAACTTCAGGACACTGGTCCACAAGAGACCACCCAGCTCCACATAATATCAAACGGCGAAAATCTTCCAGAGATCTCTATCTCAACACCAGCACCCAGCTTCACTCAACGACCAGCAAGCTACAGTGCTGGACACCCTATGCCAAACAACTAGCAAGACAGGAACACAACGCCACCCATTAGCAGAGAGGTGGCCTAAAATCATAAAAAGTCCGCAGACACCCCAAAACACACCACCAGACGTGGACCTGCCCACCAGAAAGACAAGATCCAGCCTCATCCACCAGAACACAGGCACTAGTACCCTCCACCAGGAAGCCTACACAACCCACTAAACCAACCTTAGCCACTGGGGACAGACACCAAAAACAACGGGAACTACGAATCTGCAGCCTGCAAAAAGGAGACCCCAAACACAGTAACATAAGCAAAATGAGAAGACAGAAAAACACACAGCAGGAGAAGGAGCAAGATAAAAACCCACCAGACCTAACAAATGAAGAGATAATAGGCAGTCTACCTGAAAAAGAATTCAGAATAATGATGGTAAAGATGATCCAAGATTCTATTTCCAAGATCCAAAATCTTGGAAATAGAATAGACAAAATGCAAGAAACAGTTAACAAGGACCTAGAAGAACTAAAGATGAATCAAGCATCGATTAAAAACACAATAAATGAAATGAAAAATACTCTAGATGGGATCAATAGCAGAATAACTGAGGCAGAAGAACGGATAAGTGAGGTGGAAGATAAAATAGTGGAAATAACTGCTGCAGAGCAAAATAAAGAAAAAAAGAATGAAAAGAACAGAGGACAGTCTCAGAGACCTCTGGGACAACATTAAACGCACCAACATTCGAATTATAGGGGTTCCAGAAGAAGAAGAGAAAAAGAAAGGGACTGAGAAAATATTTGAAGAGATTATAGTTGAAAACTTCCCTAATATGGGAAAGGAACTAGTTAATCAAGTCCAGGAGGCACAGAGAGTCCCATACAGAATAAATCCAAGGAGAAATATGCCAAGACACATATTAATCAAACTGTCAAAAATTAAACACAAAGAAATCATATTAAAAGCAGCAAGGCAAAAACAACAAATAACACACAAGGGAATCCCCATCAGGATAACAGCTGATCTCTGCAGAAACTCTACAAGCCAGAAGGGAGTGGCAGGACATAATTAAAGTGATGAAGGAGAAAAACCTGCAACCAAGATTACTCTACCCAGCAAGGATCTCATTCAGATTTGATGGAGAAATTAAAACGTTTACAGACAAGCAAAAGCTGAGAGAGTTCAGCACCACCAAACCAGCTTTACAACAAATGCTAAAGGAACTTCTCTAGGCAAGAAACACAACAGAAGGAAAAGACCTACAATAACGAACCCAAAACAATTAAGAAAATGGGAATAGGAACGTACATATCAATAATTACCTTAAATGTAAATGGACTAAATGCTCCCACCAAAAGACACAGATTGGCTGAATGGATAAAAAAACAAGACCCAGATATATGCTGTCTACAAGAGACCCACTTCAGACCTAGAGACACATACAGACTGAAAGTAAGGGGATGGAAAAAGATATTCCATGCAAATGGAAACCAAAAGAAAGCTGGAGTAGCAATTCTCATATCAGACAAAATAGACTTTAAAATAAAGACTACTAGAAGAGACAAAGAAGGACACTACCTAATGATCAAGGGATCGATCCAAGAAGAAGATATAACAATTGTAAATATTTATGCACCCAACATAGGAGCACCTCAATACATAAGGCAAATACTAACAGCCATAAAAGGAGAAATCGACAGTAACACAATCATAGTAGGGGACTTTAACACCCCACTTTCACCAATGGACAGATCCTCCAAAATGAAAATAAATAAGGAAACACAAGCTTTAAATGATACATTAAACAAGATGGACTTAATTGATATTTATAGGACATTCCATCCAAAAACAACAGAATACACATTTTTCTCAAGTGCTCATGGAACATTCTCCAGGATAGATCATATCTTGGGTCACAAATCAAGCCTTGGTAAATTTAAGAAAATTGAAATTGTATCAAGTATGTTTTCTGACCACAATGCTATGAGACTAGATATCAATTACAGGAAAAGAGCTGTAAAAAATACAAACACATGGAGGCTAAACAATACACTACTTAATAACGAAGTGATCACTGAAGAAATCAAAGAGGAAATTAAAAAATACCTAGAAACAAATGACAATGGAGACACGATGACCCAAAACCTATGGGATGCAGCAAAAGCAGTTCTAAGAGGGAAGTTTATAGCAATACAATCTCACCTTAAAAAACAGGAAACATCTCGAATAAACAACCTAACCTTGCACCTAAAGCAATTAGAGAAAGAAGAACAAAAACATCCCAAAGTTAGCAGAAGGAAAGAAATCATAAAAATCAGATCAGAAATAAATGAAAAAGAAATGAAGGAAACGATAGCAAAGATCAATAAAACTAAAAGCTGGTTCTTTGAGAAGATAAACAAAATTGACAAACCATTAGCCAGACTCATCAAGAAAAGAAGGGAGAAGACTCAAATCAATAGAATTAGAAATGAAAAAGGAGAAGTAACAACTGACACTGCAGAAATACAAAAGATCATGAGAGATTACTATAAGCAACTCTATGCCCATAAAATGGACAACCTGGAAGAGATGGACAAATTCTTAGAAATGCACAACCTGCCAAGACTGAACCAGGAAGAAATAGAAAATATGAATAGACCAATCACAAGCACTGAAATTGAAACTGTGATTAAAAATCTTCCATCAAACAAAAGCCCAGGACCAGATGGCTTCACAGGCGAATTCTATCAAACATTTAGGGAAGAGCTAACACCCATCCTTCTCAAACTCTTCCAAACAATATCAGAGGAAGGAACACTCCCAAACTCATTCTACGAGGCCACCGTCACCTTGATACCAAAACCAGGCAAGGATGTCACAAAGAAAGAAAACTACAGGCCAATATCACTGATGAACATAGATGCAAAAATCCTCAACAAAATACTAGCAAACAGAATCCAACAGCACATTAAAAGGATCATACACCATGATCAAGTGGGGTTTATTCCAGGCATGCAAGGATTCTTCAATATACGCAAATCAATCAATGTGATACACCATATTAACAAGTTGAAAGAGAAAAACCATATGATCATCTCAATAGATGCAGAGAAAGCTTTCGACAAAATTCAACACCCATTTATGATAAAAACCCTGCAGAAAGTAGGCATAGAGGGAACTTTCCTCAACATAATAAAGGCCATATATGACAAACCCACAGCCAACATTGTCCTCAATGGTGAAAAACTGAAACCATTTCCACTAAGATCAGGAACAAGACAAGGCTGCCCACTCTCACCACTCTTATTCAACATAGTTTTGGAAGTTTTAGCCACAGCAATCAGAGAAGAAAAGGAAATAAAAGGAATCCAAATCGGAAAAGAAGAAGTAAAGCTGTCACTGTTTGCAGATGACATGATACTATACATAGAGAATCCTAAAGATGCTACCAAAAAACTACTAGAGCTAATCAATGAATTTGGTAAAGTAGCAGGATACAAAATTAATGTACAGAAATCTCTGGCATTCCTGTACACTAATGATGAAAAATCTGAAAATGAAATCAAGAAAACACTCCCATTTACCATTGCAACAAAAAGAATAAAATATCTAGGAATAAACCTACCTAAGGAGACAAAAGACCTGTATGCAGAAAATTATAAGACACTGATGAAAGAAATTAAGGATGATACAAATAGATGGAGAGATATACCATGCTCCTGGATTGGAAGAATCAATATTGTGAAAATGACTCTACTATCCAAAGCAATCTACAGATTCAATGCAATCCCTATCAGACTACCACTAGCATTTTTCACAGAACTAGAACAAAAAATTTCAAAATTTGTTTGGAAAAACAAAAGACCCCGAATAGCCAAAGCAATCTTGAGAACGAAAAACGGAGCTGGAGGAATCAGGCTCCCTGACTTCAGACTATACTACAAAGCTACAGTAATCAAGACAGTGTGGTACTGGCATAAAAACAGAAAGATAGATCAGTGGATCAGGATAGAAAGCCCAGAGATAAACCCACGCACATATGGCCAACTTATCTTTGATAAAGGAGGCAGGAATGTACAGTGGAGAAAGGACAGCCTCTTCAATAAGTGGTGCTGGGAAAACTGGACAGGGACATGTAAAATTTTGAGATTAGATCATTCCCTAACACCATACACAAAAATAAGCTCAAAATGGATTAAAGACTTAAATGTAAGGCCAGAAACTATCAAACTCTTAGAGGAAAACATAGGCAGAACACTCTATGACATAAATCACAGCAAGATCCTTTTGGACCCACCTCCTAGAGAAATGGAAATAAAAACAAAGATAAACAAATGGGACCTAATGAAACTTCAAAGCTTTTGCACAGCAAAGGAAACCATAAACAAGACCAAAAGACAACCCTCAGAATGGGAGAAAATATTTGCAAATGAAGCAACTGACAAAGGATTAATCTCCAAAATTTATAAACAGCTCATGCAGCTCAATAGCAAAAAACAAACAACCCAATCCAAAAATGGGCAGAAGACTTAAATAGGCATTTCTCCAAAGAAGATATACAGACTGCCAACAAACACGTGAAAGAATGCTCAACATCATTAATCATTAGAGAAATGCAAATCAAAACTACAATGAGATATCATCTCACACCAGTCAGAATGGCCATCATCAAGAAATCTAGAAACAATAAATGCTGGAGAGGGTGTGGAGAAAAGGGAACACTCTTGCACTGCTGGTGGGAATGTGAATTGGTACAGCCACTATGGAGAACAGTATGGAGGTTCCTTAAAAAACTACAAATAGAACTACCATATGACCCAGCAATCCCACTACTAGGCATATACCCTGAGAAAACCATAATTCCAAAAGAGACATGTACCAAAATGTTCATTGCAGCTCTATTCACAATAGCCCGGAGCTGGAAACAACCTAAGTGTCCATCATCAGATGAATGGATAAAGAAGATGTGGCACATATATACAATGGAATATTACTCAGCCATAAAAAGAAACGAAACTGAGCTATTTGTAATGAGGTGGATAGACCTAGAGTCTGTCATACAGAGTGAAGTAAGTCAGAAAGAGAAAGACAAATACCGTATGCTAACACATATATACGGAATTTAAAAAAAAAAAAAAACGTCATGAAGGACCTAGGGGTAAAACGGGAATAAAGACACAGACCTACTTGAGAATGGACTTGTGGATATGGGGAGGGGGAAGGGTAAGCTGTGACAAAGCGAAAGAGAGGCATGGACATATATACACTACCAAACGTAAGGTAGATAGATAGTGGGAAGCAACCGCAGAGCACAGGGAGATCAGCTCGGTGCTTTGTGACCGCCTGGAGGGGTGGGATGGGGAGGGTGGGAGGGAGGGAGATGCATGAGGGAAGGGATGTGGGAACAGATGTATATGTATGACTGATTCACTTTGTTATAAAGCAGAAACTAATAAAAAGAAAAAAGAAAAAAGAAAAAAAAAAAAAGAATTTTGGAACTACCCTTCCCAGGAATAAAAATAAATAAATAAATACTTTAAAAATTAAAGGAAGAAGAAAATAACAACATTAGGCAGTCAAGAACCAACAGAGAAATAAATAAAAATATTAGCCATAATAAAAATAACTAGTGATAGCATTTGTGGCAATCAGTAAAAAAGTGACATAGAGTTGTAGAAAACATCATAAACTTGGAAAGGGTAAAAATAGATGTTAAAACAAGAGAATTAGTTGTGGAATAAGGCACGCTAATTTAAAATTTTTTTTCCTGGTTTGGGGTCAATAGACATTGACTAAAATTGAAATATTTTGTTTCAGAAAAACAGAATGACTTCAGTGTATTTAATTTTTATGGTTATCTACTTGTGTAGTCTTTAATATATTTTAGGAACTAATAGTTCTCGTGGTGATAAAAACATTTATCTAAAATTGACTGAATTAATCATTTTTATCACAATTCTATATACTTTATAAACTTCAAATAAAATGAAACACTCTCACACTTAAAAATTGCAAAAATGCAATTTATGACATTTTTAATATTCATCTATCTATACACACCCATCCATTTTCTACCCATTTAGTCTCTCTCTCCTTTCTCTTTGTTGGTTTATATTTATATTTTCTATTGCTATTTCTAGTTAGATGTTCACACAATAATTAAAATGAGTGGAGTAACATTTCCCTAATGTCAACAATGGCTATTTCTATGTAGACAAATTTAAAAAAACTTTGTTTCCTTTATCTTTTTTCCTGTTAATGTGTTTCTTTATTGCTTTGTTAAAATAATGAACAGGTAAAATTATTAAACAAAAATGTGAATTAACTCATTATTCACAGCCCTAAAAACATTTATGAGAAAATCTAAAAATCCTGAATCAGGATCTTTTTTACAGACAGAATTCTGAACCAGAAGAAGCAAAATAATTTTAAAACAAAATGTAGTAAACTTATTTAGCTGAGGTAAAATTGTAAAGCTGGCAAAGCCCACCTCTCCCATATGCATTCCTTCTTATGTTATGACACTGAACCCAGGAACAGTAGACAGTTTTTTCAAAATCTATTAGTGTAAGAATCCCACTTGGGTACTACCCACTGTGGTTTACCACATGTTTCCCAGGACAAAAGTGTTTCTTTCTTGATCTGTCCTACGCTCATACACTAAGATATTTCCACCAAGACATTACTATCTACCTTATTCTCCTATTATTTTACTATTTCTCAAAAACACTTGTGTTACAACCCTATCCAAAGGAGTGAATAAAGGTACACAGAAAATGAAGAAAATAGTTATGGACATGAATACTCTGTGGTGCTCCTCAAACTCCACATCCTTTTTGTCAACATGAAGGGAAGAGGTTGGGCTACTAGTTTAATAACCAGTATTACAATCTTCCCATTTTTCCATGAGACCTAAAGAATCCTTGAATCACAGGTTATTTACTTAGAAATTCAATGAGTAAAGGTCAAACTGCAAGCAGCTTAGAAAATATCCAATGACTTAGAATCTCTAAAGAAACTAAGGATTATTAATAAAGTCCATTGTTTTAGTCTTTGAAAAATATGATTGACTTTTCTGATTAACCATAGCCCTAGAAATTAGATTCATATCTATCCTCTCTTGAATATTACCACATTTCTTAATGATAATCCAAAGAGATAATCATAAATACCACAAAGATAATGTGATCCTGAAGAGGCCAAAGGCTAGGACAATGAGTAGAACACGGTTTGGATCCAAGCTGTGTTTACTTTCAAAAGACCATGTGTTTCTTGTTAAACCATCTTCTCTCTCCTTTGCTTTCTTCCCTCCTCTCCACAGTTCAAAACAGAAGCCAATTACAGGGCCCAGAGTGAGTCCTTTCGCTCCCTTTGCTTTTACCCGAATCTTTCTTGTATGCTCTCAACAAAGTCAGACAACTGTGACAACAAGCTCAAGGCTTTTTTTGTTTTTAATTGAACCACTAGCAGAGCTTAAAACCACCCTAGAGCAGTTATATGTATGTAGAGGTTAAGTTTAAAAATATAATCCAGGGAAAGAGACCCAAACTTATTTCATCAGAGATTTGGAAGTCATTGCCAGGTAGGTTTTAAACCCTTTCAAAATAAAAGTTGCATATCTAGAAGTAAGCACTGGCTGCAGCCCCCTTCTGCACTGCGGCTGTGAATCTCCCGGTGGGGGTGGTGTGGGCTATGCAGACCCCTGTGACCTGAAACAGGCCTTCCTCACTGCTGGAGAGAAGGCTAATCTTTCACTCCTCCTCTGTTTCCCTTCCCCTTAGCCTCACCACCCCCAATGTTCCAAAAGCCACAAGTGTGTGAAATGTATTCATTTTCCAGAAGCTGATTATTCTGTTTAATAGACAACTATTGCCCTCTCATCCTTTCTTTTTAGATTGTCTGGACAGGCACAAAGCAAATTAGTGCAAAATGCTTTCAGTCACGTGTCAGGTGGAATCATGGTGATGAATGCTCCACTATTGGGCTTTCGGATTCTCCCAGTGCTTGTACTGACGGCATTGTCTCTCTCAATGACAGCCTTGCTGATGGGTTACGTGGAGCACCAAAGACAATCCTGTAACTTTGGAAGGTTCTGTTCCAATAAAGACATTTTCCCATTGTGAAAGAAGAAACTGAAAGGATTTGACATGGAAGTTTTGTAAGTTTTAAACATATTTCCCTTAACAGAGCATTTCCAGCCTTTGTTGCTTCTAGTAAAGATTAGGAGGTTCTAATATAATGACACATAAAGATGCTAAGATGTATTCCTTGGCATGAGACTCATTAATGACCTTGGCTTAAGACAAGTTGCTGGAATGATGCACTTAATTTCCTTACATCAAATGTACATATTCAAGTCCTTCTTGATATTTAAGGAGAATCCTTAGCATGCAACAGAAAGACAACTACTGTTACATATCCCTAATTTTTTGCCATTCCAGCCTAGCCTACAAGTAAGTTTAATTGGAATGAATGCAATAATCTTCCAGGTCAGTCTTTGAATTCTCAATATTTAAAATCATCCCCCAATTTTTTTTAGAAAAACTTTATCTTTTGTCCTTTCTTTCTTTTTTTCCTATTTCTCTTTCTGTTTGTTAGAGGCAGGTTAATTTTTCTCTGTTATCATTTGGAACATTAACTATCAGTTATTACCATTGCAAATATCATAATCAGCCACCAATTTATTAAAACCTGGGGAAAATAATCCTCTTAGTACCTCAAAATAGGGAAAATACAGTAGTAAGTTCTTGTCTATGAAAATATTTAGGATATATGAAAAATGTCCTATTACCTCTACTCCAAATAATACCAATTTAGAAGACACCTAGTGGGTTGGCTTTCCAACATAATTCCTCTGATATCTCTAGCTCCACCAGCAAAGTGGGCTTTTAGAAGCAATCTGCTGTTGCAAGACCTTAACTCCAGGCAAATCGGCCCCAGGTTAGACACCAAGATATATAGCTTAATTTCAGCCAATCAGAACCTAGCAGCCTCAGGGATCTGAGAATCAGCCAGATGTCTCTGGCAGACAGAAGAAACACCCATGAAGACCTACCACTGAGGCTCTTGGATTTACTCTGGATCTTCAATGTACTGGAGTTGGGTTGTTCAACTTTTCCTATAATTCTGTACAATACTTTTCTTACAAATCTCTTGAAAACAAACCACCAGAGTAACTTGCAATGAACATAATTTAAACTTATATAACAAGATTTGGATGGCAAACCTCAAAAATGAGGAATTGAGTGCAAATCTGCAATCATCCTTTACTCTCAGCAGAATCTCTAAGGCTCTGTAGTGTGCTTGGCACCCCAGGTTATCCCTTGATTTTAAGAATGGCTGATGGTATTAAGAGTGTGATTTCCCTTCTTTGTCATTGATTTCTATTTCTTTTTATTCTTTTAATGAAATTTAAAATACAGATGAAATAAGCTGAATCATTGGGAATATAGACAATTGATTCCTAATTATGGTTTATTTAAATGAGGAAATAAAATATTCATTCAGACATCTGCCAAAAACTCAAAATGGAATTCTGGAAAAGCTAAAATGTGCTTCAGTGTATTGCTTTGCAGTTCGGGTCAGTTTTTAATTGGCTGTTCCATTTTACAACATACCTGCTTTCCATGTTTAAAGTGAGGTTACTTCACAGCTTTTTCAAAAATTTCAGAATCTGCAATTATATAATTAGTTTAATTTCTATTTAACTATCTTGTTGACTATTCTAATCCACAAACTGTAATGAATTCTATATCATATGAATTCCTAAAGTTTAGGTGATTCATATCTTTGTATATACTTGCCACCTGAATGATAGTTATATATTTAGTGACATAAATCAAATATACAAAAGATGCAGTGTTATGAGCAAGGGTTATATTCCTGGAAACCCATCTTGTATTATAAAAATAAAGAAAATAAAATGCTAACACATACTTTAAACTTTTAATACGTATGTAATGGTTCAGTTTATATAATAACTGTGCCCTGAAAATTCTTTTGGAAGAACATGTTCAGCAAGATTTGTACTTGCTGAAGATGTACAAGGGAGAAGTGCAGGGAAACTGAGTTGAAGTTGCAATTCTTCTTTCCCAGGAAGATTTCCTATAGCAAGTAGCTTTTCTTGCTTTGGAAAGTTCTCGTGGCATTCAAAAGTAGGGCCATCTGTTGCAGATGTACATAGAGTACAAAATTCTATGCAGAATGTCCATCCTTTATTAATGATCTATTGCTCTGTTCGCCCAATAAGCTCTTCATTGCTGAACGTCTATGAATGAGAATCTATAAATTACATCACTTATTCAGAATATAATCTGAAACTAATCACTCTACCTCAGAAGTACCTGGGGACAAATAGGATATAGATGGGCATATATTAACATTCAAATGATGTATTTTACCTGCTTGCAAACAAATGCAATGCCACATTTATTTTTCCAAATGCAGGAAAAGCAGATCTTAGTAAAGGGGGAAACCAGTTGTCTATCTATCTTTTTTCAGTCAATAGAATAAAATATTTTCAAATCTTTAGCCATTAACATAAAGGAATATCTATATAGGTAGATGGAATATATAATTTTAAAAGCAAAGATAGTAGGGAAAAGAAAGCTAACAGTTTTGCAGACATATTACATGTCAAGTCATTTTTATACATTATTTTACCTATTTTTTCCAATTTTACCTAGTTTTTACAATATCCCAGTGTATTACAAAAGCTCAGAAACATTAAACAATTTTTTTAAATGCAAATATCTGATAGGTAGAAAAGATGGAATTAGAACTCTGACTGGTGTCATTCTAAAGCTCTTAGCTCCTTCCATTACGACCTGCTTTTACTATTAAAGTCACATAGTAAGGAGAGAAAATGAGATAATTAAAATGTATCTTTTCTTGTACATAGCAAATCCTAGCCATCTAATTTCTTCAATGTGTATTGAGCATACTGCAGTTATTAATATACAAAATAGCCTGATTTTATTATTCTTATCAGCTAATAAGTATGTTTTTGTTAAAGCACTAACCTTAGTCTGAGATAAGAAAAATGAGAGTAGGAAGTGGCTAAGGAAAATAAATACTATTCTCCTGTAGTTCATCACAAAACGTATAGTATATTTTGATTATATTGAAAACCATAACAGAATTCAACGGATGTTTACAAAGTGAGCACACTGGCATTTATGACACCTTAAATTCAATTTGTCACAAAATCTAATACTTTTGTGGAATATAGGTGATGCAAGCAGAAGAGTGGCCCCCAGAGATGTCCAGATTCTAATTCATGCCACCTATGAATATGTTACCATCCAGGGCAGAAGGGACTTTGCAAATATGATTAAGCACATTGAGATGGAACAATTGTCCTGGATTGTCTGGGTGGACCCAGTGTAATCACAGGGGTCCTTGGAAGAGTCAGAGAAGGTGTGACAGTGGACGCAGAGTCAGAGAGAGATGTGAAGAAGCTGCTGCCTTTGGAGATGGAGGGAGTGGTCACAAGCCAACAGCAGGAAGCTAGAAGAGGCAAGGGAATGAATTCTCCCCTTGAGCCTCCAGAAGGAACACAACCTACCCATCACCTTAATTTTTACCTAGTAAAACCAATTTCGGGCTTCTGACCTCCAGAAGTTTAAGATAAGATCCATGTGTTGCTTTAAGCCCTATGTTTATGATACTTTGTCACAACAGCAATAGGAAACTAATACAATAAGTGAACTGGAAAGGCACATTTTTTTCTTCATAATTCTTCCAGTTAAAAATGTAAGGCTCTCAGTGTAAGTAAAGGCACAATACAGTATATTATTAAATTATTTTGCAGGGCATTTAGGCAGGTGTATCCTGAGAATATGTATTTCGGTAACATATTCAGGGATAAAAGTTCATTTTGCAAATACTTGAAATTCAAAATTAAAAAAAAATAACATGAACAAGCCTTTTTGTTAATGATTTTGTTTGTTTGGTATCTTAAGTTTCTGCTGAATGCATGCAAAACTCCTTACACTTAAGATAATAATATCTACCCCATTATTTAAAATCCATGTTTTCTGTTTTTGAGAAACTCTCATTCCTGGCCTCTGCTTCCTAATTTCACATGTTGATGTTCTTTATGATATGAGCATCTTTGTCAACATTTTTAATGTTGGGGATGCCACAAATACTTTTTGAAAGCATGCAAATTAAAAGAGGAAGCTTCATTTTTTTCCTATTGAATGAAACATAGTAATGGCCTAAAAGGCAAGAGGCAATGAGAATCAGAACAATGCCATAAATCTGGCATTTCCTTTCACTTCAGTTAAACTTTAAAAGTAGCAGAAACAGTTTGAAAAGCAGTTTGACACTGTCTACAAGATCTTTAAAAATTGTATATCTTTTTTTCTGGCAATCTCATTTCAGAGAATCTACTCAAAGAATAATAATTAGTTATACACTTAAATAATTGTGAGTGTGAATTTTATGTAGAATGATAACAGTTCTTTGCTCTCTTCTTTAAGCTTTTATCAAAATTCTAAAGTTTACACAATTTCTTAAACTTGGTATAAAATTTACTTATCTTGTATATTCCCAAAATAAGAAAAAATAAAAATAATTCCTTCACTGAGAGCTGAAACAAACAAAATGTTTGTTTTGATATTAGAAGTGTACTGATTGTTGACCAACATGAATCAAATCTGGTAATTTCTATTTACTAACTGCACCTGTGTAATAACAGCCAGAGGCATGTTGTGGCACCAGAGGCAGTTTTACCACTCTGAACATCTACATGTAAATGGTATGTCTGGGCCACTAGTTTGAACATTTTTAAATGAACTGACACCTGTTTAAGTCAAGCAACAGATTTACTACATTTCTCTACAAAATATATTGTGAACTATTTGACTAAGTGGCTAACTCAACAGTTATCACCACAAGTAACTGTTTTTCTTTGGTAATCAAATTTCAGAGAGTGATATGGCTTAGAATTGTGCCCAGAGCCTAGCCTGGAAGCTAGTTCATTCTAGGTCCACACAGATATCTATTGAATAAATAAATTTCAAGGATTTATTAATGTATATCAAATACTTATCACGTTTTTCTTTTTTATTATTTTGACTTTTAAACAAGTGCATCCAGTGTATTAAGATTCCTTAGTCTCTTTTGCTATTATATCATACTGTGTTGTAAATTCCCAGCTTTGTTCAGACCAATTTGTTATTATCATGGAATAGAAACTAATGGAACCCAACGTTGAAACCCTGCATATTGTTTGAACCACATTTATTCACAGGTTTCCATTTCCCTTCAAAGACCCTGTCTATATAAACTTCAATGTGAAACTCAAGGAAGAATCTTTCCTCCTAATTATCTTCAATACCATACAGCACCACTTATTTCTCAGTAAGTGCTGGGAACACTGTGCTGTGGAGGCCACATCACATAGGGCCCTTCAGAGTAGACAAATATAGTAAAGGCAGTTAGAATGCAGTACTCCAAGTCATGTGAACATCATAGCCTCTAGGACTTATGGGAATCTTTGATAGGGAAACCACTCTAGGCAGTAAATACTGCTGACTGTGGTAGATGCTATGTTTTTGCCTGTACACAAACCATTCCCCTTCTTCTGGAAATAGCACCTTGATTCTCTTTGGGAGAACTATGTAATGCATGGGCTTTGGAGTCACAGTGGTTTGTTTGAATCTTGAATCTGCTGCTTATTACCTGTGTGACCCTAGACAAGTTACTTAACATCTCTGTGCTTACAGCTAATCATCTGTAAATCGTGTATAATAATAGTTCCAACATTATAAGTATGTTATGTGGATTAATTGTTCAGTTACTCCAATTGCAAAAGCAATTAGAACAGCATATGACACATAATAAACACTATAGATTATTTATGAAATAAATAGATTTCTTTCCCTTGCATTCTAGTTTTGTGCGACTCTTACTTATTCCCTTGGCCAAGGAGTAGCGCTGTACCTAAGCCAAATGCAAACTGGCTCACTGTTAATAAACATTGATGTCATAGTTATCTTGCTAAATAAAGCTGACTATTATTCTTTAGGATGGATTCCCTGAAATGAGTTTGTGCGGTAATATCAAACTGCTTTTCAGAGAGTTTGTTACTTTTATTTTCTTTTTTCTTTTTCTTTTTTTTTTTACATCAGAGACAAATTTACCCCATGCTTTAGTGAAGTCATAAATCACCTTTATCATTTCCTTGATGCTTTTCGTTCTTTCCTTCCCTTTTTATTACTCTTAAAGCTTAATTGAAGTGAATTGAAAGGGATTCATTCTGGCAGTGTAGCCCTAGAGAAATTCTCCACTAGCTCCTGCTACTTGGAGCTACAGAGTTGCCCAGGCTCCTAGTAGCAATCAGTATTTCCCTCATAATGACAAGGTTGACCCAGTTGTGTATCTTTCTTTACATTTATTTATTTTTTTAATCTTTTGACCATTTTCTATTGGATTGTGGATCTTTTATCAGTATCTATAAACTATTTATATATTAGAGGGAGTAGTCTTTTGGTCTACTATATAAAATAAAACCACTCATATATGGAAGATTTAAAGTTTCTACATAGTCAAATTTATTGATATTTTATTTTCTGGCTTTTGAATTTTGAATCATTTTTAAGAAAGTCATTCCACACTCTAGAGATGTAATGCAAATTTTTCATGTTTACTTAGGGTACTTTATGGTTTCATTTTTTTACATTTAAATGTTGAGCCATTTATAATTTATTCTGGATTAGATGCCTACCCAGTTGGAAATATTTGTGAAAGAATTTTTCCATATTTCTTCCAGTGCTTTTATGTTTTCACATTTTCACTCCAGTGATCCATTTTTGATCCATTTTGCTGCACATGCCTATGCAGTAGACCTACTCCATTAACTGAATAGTACAGGAGGCATAATTCAAGTATCCACAGCTCTGAATGGCAAACCTTTTTTATACTTAACTGAGGTATAACATACCATAAACTTAACCCACTGTAAGTGTACAATTCATTGATTTTAGAGTTGTTCAACCATCTTTACATCTTTTTAAAACTCTTTCATTTGTTAAGTGACGTTACTTTCTTTTTAATTATCATACAGTAAAACTGATTAATTTTGATGTGCATTTTCATCTATTTCAATATGTGTATAGAGTTGTGTAACCATCACTGCAATCAGGAATTAGAATAGTTCTATCATCCCAAAACATAAAAAGAGAGGGCGAAAGATCTTCAATTATGGTAAATTTTCTATATTCTAAGCAGACTGTGAAAAGTAAACAAATTGCAATCAATAGGACAACCAATAAAATCTATGCAAAGTAATAATCAAAATAGATAAAATAGAGTTAAATACTAAAAATTGTTCAAACAACCCCCCCATTCAAAAAAGGGAAGCACTATGGTTTGAATGTTTGTGTCCCCCTCAAATACATATGTTGAAAACCTAATGCCTAAAGTGATGGCATAAGGAGATGGAGATTTTGAAGGTGATTAGCTTATGAGAGTAGAAACCTCAGGAGTAGAACTAGTGCTTTTATAAAAGGGACCACAGAGAGCTCTCTCATCCCTTAAAGGGCCATCATCAGATCCTGATCCTGCCAGCCCTCTGATCTTGGTCTTCCAGTCTCCAAAATTGCAAGAAATAAATGTACCACCCAATTTGTGGTATTTTGTTACTGCAGCTCCACTAAGACAGGCAGGAAAATGGATGCTGTAACCAAAAGCGGAGACAATAAAATAGATGAGAAAATGGGCCTAAATCCAAACACACCAATAAATACTTTTAATGCAAATGGTTTAAACACACCACTTAAAACACAAATAATGTTAAAATGGGGAAAATAAAGTGAACCTACTGTGCTTTCTACAAGAAACTTAATTCCAACATAATTAAACAGGTAGATTAAAAGTAAAAAGATATTCCTGGGCATATACCCAGAGAAACCATAATTCAAAAAGATACATGTACCCCAGCGTTCATTGCAGCACTATTTACAATAGCCAGTACATAGAAGCAACCTAAATGTCCATCAACAAAAGAATGGATAAAGAAGGTGTGGTACATATATACAATGGCATATTACTCAGCCATAAAAAGGAACTAAATTGTGTCATTTTTAAAGAGATGGATGGACCTAGAGACTGTCATACAGAGTGAAATAAGTCAGAAAAAGAAAAACAAATATTGTATATTAATGAATATATGTGGAATCTAGAAAAATGGTATAGATTATCTTATTTACAAAGCAGAAATAGAGGCATAGATGTAGAGAACAAATGTATGGATACCAAGGGGGGAAGGAGGGATGGGATGAATTGGGAGATTGAGATTGACATATACACACTATGATGTATAAAATAGATAACTAATGAGTGCCTACTGTATAACACAGGGAACTCTACTCGGTGTTCTGTGGTGACCTAAATGGGAAGAAAATCCAAAAAAGAGGGAATACATGCATACATATGGCTGATTCACTTTGCTGTACAGGAGAAACTGACACAGCAGTGTAAAGCAACTATACGCCAATAAAAAAAAGTATTAATAAAAGAATAGAAATATATGTACCTTGTCAACATAATCAAAGAAAGTTGGAACAGCTTTATTGGTATCAGGTAAAATAGACTTTGTAGTAAAAATAATTACCAGGATATTACCTATTAATAAGAGGGTTAATTAAAGAAGATATAGCATCTTTAATGTCTATGTATCTATCTCCACAGCTTCAAAATACATAAAGCAAAATCCGATAGAACTAAAGGAGAAATAGACTACTATACAAGTATAGTTGGCACCCTCAACATTCATCTCTCAGTAGCGGATAGAGCTAGTAGACAGAAAATAAGCAGAAATATTGAAGGACTAAACATCATCATCAATGAACTGGATCTGACATTAATAGACTTTCCACTGAAGAACAGTGGAACACATAGTCTTTTCAAGTAAACATGGAACATGCCCTGAGCCATCAAATGATCCTTTACAAATTAAAATAATTAAATCATATCAGAGTATCTTCTCTAGCAATCCATCTTTAGAACATTTTCATAATCCTATAAATTCTGAGAGTCCCATGTGAAGTCATTTCCTCCTTCAAAACTCAAGCCTAGTAAATCAATTATTTTTCTACATCTCCATAAACTTGTCTTTTCTGAATATTTAATATAAATGGGATCATACCACGTGTAGACATTTTTGTCTAGTTTCTTTCATTCAGTGTAATGCTTTTGAGGTTCACTCATGTTGCAGCATGTTTCAGGATTGTTTTTCTATAGAGTAATTTCATTGCATACATATATTTTTTTCATCCATTCATTATTTGAAGTACTTTAGAACTATTTTCATTTTTTTGTTATGAATAATACTGCTATAAGCATACATATACAAGTCTTTAATGAACATATGTTTTAATTTTCTTTGTGTAAATTCATAGAAATGGAAGTGTTGAGTCATATAAAAAGCTTATGTTTCATTTTTAAAGAAACTTCCAAATTGTTTCCCAAAGTGGCTTCACAATACAGCATTCCAACCAGCAATTTATGAAGGTTGTAGTTTCTCTGCATATTTGCCACCCTTGTATTTTCACTCTTTTGGATTATAGCATTTCAGTGAATGAATAGGGATAGGAAACTGTGGTTTTAACTTGCATTTCACTAATAATTATGGGATTGAGTATCTTTCTACGTGTTCTGTAGATATGGTAAAATATTTAAATATTTGTCCATTTTAAAAATTGGGATGCTTTCATATTATTGTTTTAAGAATTGTATACATAGAGACACAAGTCTTTTGTCAAATACATGATTTGCAAACATTTTCTCCTAGTCTGTGACTTGCCTTTTCATTCTCCTAATGGTGTTTTCAAAGCACAAAATGTTTAATTTTAATGATATCTAGTTTCTTATTTTTATGGTTTGTGCTTTTGATGTTGTTTGGCTAAGAACGCAAGATCACACTGATGTTCTTTTATGTTTGCTTTTAGATATTGTATAGGTTTAACTTTATGTCTATGGTTCATTGTTAATTAACACTTGTGTATGGTATGAGGTAAAGATTTACGCTGATTTTTTTTGTGTGTGAATATGGATATTCATGTTCCTGCAATATTTAATGAAAAGAGTATCCTTTCATCATTTAATTTTCAGGGCACCTTTTCCAAAATTTATTGACTGTAAACATAAATGATAATTTGCAATCTCTCAATTGTTTTCCATTTGTTTATATCACCATTTTTATGCCAAAACTTCACTCTGCTTACTGTAACTTCATGGTAGGTTTTCAAATCATGTAACATAGCCCTTCCATATTTTCTTCTCTTTCAAAAATTTGTAGATTCTAGAGTTTTTTCCACTTCCACATAAATGCTAGGATCAGCTTATCAATTTCTGCCAAAATTTTTTTTAGTATTGTTTTGGGGACTGTATTGAATTTGTAGAACAATTTGGAAAGAATTGCCATCCAACCAATACTTACTCTTCCCATCTATGAACATAGGATGGCTCTCCATTTTATCTTGATCCTCTTTAATTTCTCCAAGCAACATTGCATTATTATTACTATTATTATTATTATTATTATTTTTGTGGTACGCGGGCCTCTCACTGCTGTGGCCTCTCCCATTGTGGAGCACAGGCTCCAGACGCGCAGGCTCAGTGGCCATGACTCATGGGCCCAGCTTCTCTGCGGCATGTGGGATCTTCCCGGACCAGGGCACAAACCCGTGTCCCCTGCATCGGCAGGTGGACTCTCAACCACTGTGCCACCAGGGAAGCCCAACATTGCATTATTTTGTTAAATTTATCCTAAGTCTTTTAATTTTTTGGTGCTTTTGTAATGGAATTATTCATTAATTCCAACTTCAAATTGTTTATTGCTAATATATAAAAGTACAATTGTGTTTTGTCTATCAATTTTTTTTAGTCTTTTGACCTTGTTAAATTTGTTTACTACCTCTACTAATTTAATCATACATTCCTTAGGATTTTCTAAATATAAAATAATGTTATTTGTAAATAAAGACCATTTTACTCTTTCCTTACCTATCTGGATTCCTTTCAATAATTTTATTTGAGGTAGAACTTCCATTACAATGTTGAATAAAAGTGTGAGAGTAGACATCCTTGTTTTGTTCCCAATTTTAGGGGGAAAGCATTCAATCTTTCACTCTTAAATTTGATATAAATTGTAGGTTTTTCATAGACTTTTTATCAAGTTGAGAAAATTTCTATTTTTAATTTCCTGAGACTTATTATCATGAATATGTGTTGCATTTTGTCAAATGTTTTTTTCTACATCTACAAAAAGAATATGTTGTTCATCCTTTATTTTATTAATATTATATAAATATATATAACAATGGCATACAATAGTTTTAGGTGTTGCTGAGTTTGCTAAATTTTTAAACCAAATTCTTATTGCATAATTGACAGTGAGATTGAAACCTTGTGGTGTATTTCCACATTATTGAATTCTATTGTATAATTTTAGAGTCTTTCCTTCCTTGCCTGATAGAATAATTGTGTACATTGAAGAAAATTATCTCTTTTATTATTAATTATACACGAACATCCGGTCCTTTTTATGCTACCATGAAGAAAGTATACAATTCACACCTGTGAAAATGTGTCCATCGACATAAATCATCCTTTTTCACTGCCCTAAATATATCAGAATAAGCTCAAATCATTATTTTGTTCCACTATAAGGTAAAACTTAAATCCTTTTAACACTGAAACACTTAGTTCAATCTTATTTTTCCCTTGTGGAAAAAAATGTAGATTTTACTACCTACTCCATCACTCACCCAGTTTATAGCTTGCATAATTTTTTTGCTTTTCTACAATATTTCACAATAGTCAATTTAAAGATCTCATCACATTATGTAACCAATATTTGCAGCTTGATGTAAAAAAAACCCAAAAAAACAAAAAAGAAAACTACTCGATAAACCACAAGTGGACATAGAAGCCAGTGATATGCGCTTTTAAATATTAAACGACAACAAAATGTCTTGCTCACATGATCCCTTCCTGTTACCCTACTCTCCTTATTTTTCTTTCCATAAACCATATTTTGACATCTGCTAAAATTTGAATAATTCCTAATTTTGGTTATCACTCTTAAGCTCAAACCAAATAGCTGCTTAGGGTGCAATTATCTGGACATTAAAAATTGGATTATATTAAGAATCTAGACTATGACTTTTAGAATTTTGAGAAGCACTCCAGTGTTATCCTGGAAAAATGACACTGCATCTTGTAGGAGTCCATAAGGGGACGAAGGGAGTATTGGCAGAAAGCCAGAGTATTGTGTTAACTTCAAGAGCAGAGGTGATTTTTAATACGTCAATATCATTCATGAAATATTATATATATAAACTGTACTCACAATAACAAGCATGCTCTCCAAGGAAACATTAAAATAAATAGCTTCTTTAACTCTTTTGTACCTTGTTCATATCTTATTTTGATGAACCCATAAAAAAGGGAAGGTGAGATTTATGTTGGACAGATCAGTAGGGCAATCATGTAGTTTATTACATATTTATGACTCTGAAAGATAAAAGGATGCTTTTATGCACATAACTTGGCAAATGTATTTTGCCACGTTCAGATATGTTCCAAGTGACTTCAGTGGGGAAGTGAAACGATCTGGCTCATTGCCTGTAATGCTATTTGGCAAGACATTGAATGATGGTGGGATTTGAGAACACAGAAACATACTGTATTACATGTATATGTATATACACTTTATATATGTATGCATACATTCACTGGTATATAGGAAATGTGTGACTGTATACACACTCTACTTAAATATGCTAAACTATATAATCAGAGTAATTAGTTGAAATATTAGTATCATTATGTACCAATAAACTATACATTTGGAAGGACTCCAAAATTTTTAAATAGCTTTCTATAATATAGACTATATGACATTGGAAATCATCAGGAGGCTGCCCTAGCTTTTCCCCTAAAGATCAGAGTCAATGATTCCTTTACACATTGTATCAGGAGCATTGTGCAGAACATACCCTGGTAAACTTATGATTACCTGACAGGTCTGCCACTGCAATAATAATTTATAGTTAACTTGCCATTAATTGTTGAGTGCTCACATCCCCTTAGTTACTTTACTTAGTGCTTATCTAAATACTCTTACATCATTCTATAGATGAGAAAAGTAAAACTTGAAGAGGTTGAACAATTTTCCTGGGAGCACATGGCTAATTGCAAAGTCAAGATTTGACCCAAGTCTGTCTAGGTCTGTCATATCTTAAAAGTCCTCATCACAAGAAAAAAAAATTGTAACTATGTAAGGTGATACATGTTAACTAGTCTTGTGGTGATCCTATCACAATATATACAAATATCACATAATTATGCTCTGTAACTAAAACTAATATAATGTTATATGACATGTATTCCTCAATAGAACAAGAAAGAAAATAATAAAATACAATCGTATCAAAGAAAGTTTATCATGTTGGAACATTTTTTATCAAAGTATGAGTCTTCACTAGATCAGATATGATGAGAAAGCACCATTTCATCTGCTGTAATGTTCTATACCAAGTCACACATTATTTGTTGTCAGTTGCCAAGTATTCCTGTTCCAGATGTATTGTTTTTATAGTTGATGCTCCAAATGGTAGCTTACATTTGCAAAACATTAATGCTAAAATAATCAAAGGACAAACATGAAATACTGACCAAGGGAAAGAAAACATACCATGTGTTCTGCAGAAAGAAACCAGAAAACTTTACCTTTAGACCCTGCAATTGCAGGCTATTAGTACCTCATTGGGGGACCCTGCAATTGCAGGCTATTAATACCTCATTGGGGATCTATATTTCACTAAAGCAAGGTGACTCATTCACTTATTTGTCTTTGTTTTTCCCACTAAGTAAGTTAGGATAATAGTTGAGAAGAAAATATGAGGTGGCAGGTGAACACTGGTATTTCTTGTCTCATTTTTGTACCCAAACGTGAGAGAAGTTTGGAAATGGAAAACCAGTTTTCCCAAAAGCATTTATTGAAGATACTCTCCTTTCCCCAGTGTATGTTCTTGGCACCTTGGTCAAAAGTCTAATTGATCATAAATGCATGGACTTGTTTTTTGTCTATCTATTCTGCTCCATTGGTCTACATGTCTGTTTTTATGCCAGTACCATGCTCTTTTTTTTTTTTTTTTTTTTGCAGTACACGGACCTCTCACTGTAGTGGCCTCTCCCATTGCGGAGCACAGGCTCAGCGGCCATGGCTCACAGGCTCAGCCGCTCCATGGCATGTGGGATGCTTCCGGACTGGGGCACGAACCCGTGTCCCCCTCATCAGCAGGCGGACTCTTAACCACTGCACCACCAGGGAAGCCCTTCATGCTCTTTTGATTACTGAAGATTTTTAGTATATTTTGAAATCTACTAAAATTAGTGGTGTGATGTGTACAAATTTTTTTTGGGGGGGTCAAGATCTCTTGGACTACTCACAGTCTTTTGTGGTTCCACCTGAATTTTAGGATTTTTTATTTTCTATTTCTGTGAAAAATATCATTGGAGTTTTGATAGGGATTGCTTGGAATCTTTAAATTGTTTGGTGTAATGTGCACATTTAAAAAAATATTAATTCTTCCAGTCCATGTGCATGGGATATCTTTCTACTTACTAGTGTCCTCTTCAATTTCTTTCATCAATATTTTATAGTTTTCAGTGTACAGATCTTTCACGTCTTTGAATAAATTTATTTCTAATTATCTTATTCTTTTTGATGTTATTTTAAATTGGATTGTTTTCTTAATTGCTTTTTTGGAAAGTTCATTTTTAGTGTATAAATATGCAACTGATTTTTGTATATTGTTTTGTATCTTGCAACTTTGCTAAACTAGCTTATTAGTTCTAACAGTTTTTTGGTGGAGTCTTTAGAGTGCCCTGTATATAAGGTCATGTCATCTCTAAACAGAGACAATTTTACTTTTTCCTTTTGATCTGGATGCCCTTTATTTATTTTTTCTTGTCTAATTGCTCTGGCTAGGACTTCAGGTACTACTCTGAGTAAAAGTGGGGACAGTGAGCATCATTGTTTTGTTTCTGATTTTAGAGAAAAAGCTTTTAGCTTTTTACCACTGAGTATGATTTTAGCTGGGGGTTTGTCATACATGGCCTTTAATATGTTGAGGTGTATTCCTTCTACACCTAATTTGTTGAGAGCTTTTATCATGAAAGGATATTGAATTTTGTAAATGCTTTTTCTCTAACTACTAAGACGATCACAATATTTTTATCTTTCATTTTTAATGTAATGTATCACATATATTGATTTGTGTATATTGAAACATCCTTGCATCTCAGGGATAAATCCCACTTGGTCATGGTGTATGATGCTTTTAAAGTGTTTTGAATTTCGTTTGCTGGTATTTTGTTAAGGATTTTTGCATCTAGATTAATCAGGACTATTGTTCTCAAATTTTCTTTTCTTGTAGTGTCCTTATCTGGTTTTGGTATGAGGATAATGCTAGCCTCATAAAGTCAGTTTGGAAGTGTTTCCTCCTCTTCAAATTTTTGGAAGAGTTTGAGAAGGATTTTTGTTAATTCTTCTTTGAATGTTTGATTTAAGTAACCAGTGAAACCATCAGGCTTTGACTTTGGGAGCCTCATTGGGAGGTTTTTGATTACTGATTGAATCTCCTTACTAGTTATTGGTCTGTTCAATTTTTTTATTTCTTTATGAGTCAGTCTTGATAGATTGTATGTTTCAAAAAATCATCCTTTTCTCTAGATTGTCCAACTTGTTGGCATATAATTGCTAATAGTAGTCTCTTATGATATTTGTATTTCCGTGGTATCAGTCATAGTATCTCCTCTTTTTTATAATTTTAGTTATTTAAGATTTTTTCTCTTTTTTCTTAGTCTAGCTAAAAATTTGTCAATTTTGCTTTACTTTTACCTTTTCAAAAAAAAAAACCTCTTAGTTTCATTAATCATTTCTTTTGGTTTTCTAACCTCTATTTTAAAGAAATAGTACCTTTATCTCACTCCATACAGAAAATCAACTCAAAATGGAATAAAAACCTAATGTAAGTTCTGAAATTAAAAACTATTAGAAGAAAACAAAAAAAAAGTTTGACATTGCTCTGGCAAAGAATTTTGGATATAATCCCAAAAGCACAACAATAAAAGAAAAAATAAACAAATAAGATTGCATAATACCAAAAGACTTCTGCACAGCAAGGCAAAGTCCAGCAGGGTGAATAGACAACCTATGAAATAGGAGAAAATACTTTCCAACCTTATATATGATAAGGGGTTAATATCCAAGATATATATGGAACTCAAATAGTTAAATAACAATAAAACAACAATTTAAAAATGAGTAAAAGATCTGAATAGACATTTTTCCAAAGAAGACATGCAAGTGGCCAACAAGTACATGATGCTCAACATCATTAATCATCAGGGAAATGCAAACAAAAACACAATGAAATATCACCCCATACCTGTTAGAATGGCTATCACCAAAAAGACAAAGTTAATTGGAGTTGACAAGGATGTGGAGTAAAGGGAACTCATATACACTGTTGGTAAGTACAGAAATTGGTACAGCCATTATGGAAAACAGTATAGAGGGTCCTCAAAATATTAAAAATAGAACTACCACATAATACAGCAATCTACTTCTGGGTATATATTACAAAAATGAAACCATTATTTCAAAGAGACATCTGTACTCCCATGTTCATTGCAGTATTATTCCCAACAGCCAAGATATGGAAACAGTGCAGGTGTCTGTTGATGGATAAATGGAATAAAAGAAATAGAATGGTTAAAGAAGAGCTATATTACATTATAATTCCATTGTACTAAATATTTTATTATATATTTTTGAAATGGAATATTTTCCAATCTTGAGAAATAAGGAAGCCCTGCCTTTTGTGACAATGTATATGAAGCTTGAGGACATTGTACTTAGTGAAAGATAAATATTATATGATCTCACATATGCATGGAATCTAAAAACAAATAAACAAAATAACTCAACTTATAGAAGCAGAGAGTAGAATGGTTGTTACCAGGACCTAGGGGGCAGGTAGGAGAAATGGGGAGGTGTTGGTCAAAGGGTACAAAGTTACAGTTACCTAGGATGAATGTCTAGAGATCTAGAGTACAGGCATGCTGATTATACTTAATAATGTTATGTCCAGTGAACACTGGAAATATGCTGAGAGTAGATTTCAAGTGCACTCGTCACATACAAAAATTGTAACTGTGTAAGGAAGTGATATGTTAATTACTTGACTGTAGCAATCATTTAACTATCTATATTTATATTATATCATTATGTTGTACACCTTGAATAAATACAATTAAAAAATATATATAAATAAGTGGAAAAGAAGGTAGAGGTTTGTATGAGATTTCATACTACACATAATACACATATTCATTTGTATAAATCTGAAGACTAAGACATTTTTTGATAGCGTTAAAATTTGTACTTGCAAGTTATCATGTGATTAAATGATAACTGCAAGTCCATTTTTGAAAACAAAATCCATTCTTCAAATAGGATACGTAAGTACCAATACTTATATTTGAGCTTCACAAGGTTGAAAAGGAAGAGTAATTTCTGATTAGGATTTTATACAATTTGATTGACTCATAAAGCTGAAGAAAGAGGATGCCAAAATGTGCTAATATATACAGAAGCTGTCAATACCATGGAGGGAAGTATCAGTATCACCTGGAGCCAAGGCAATCTGGGGCTTATCACTGCATGAATATTGCTACCATGTACACATATATACATGATATATTTAATGGATGTGTGTGTGTGTGCATGTGTTTGTGTGTGGTGTGGCATGTACTTAAAATGTGCTTCATACTCTAATTACTTGTAGAATTGTTGAATTATAAGAGAGAAGGCCTAGAAAAAACTCTTACTGTTTGATGTTCGTATATGTGTTGTACTGAAAAATTATTATTTTAAATTTGTGGTCAAAGGTGTATCAAATATGTTATAGGAACAGCATATTTCAAAAAGTATGAAAAATTTATCTGTGTCCTCACAAAATTAACATGACATTCCTATAGGTAAAGGTTTGAACTAGAAAAGTGCTGAATTTCTATAGATTTATATGACTTGAAATCATATTTCTTAAGTATTTTTCTTCCTTATGAATCTTTCCTAATTTTTTAAGTCTTACTTGATCCCAAGTATGTCAAATTCACATCTGATTTATCCACTGAGGCAACAGTAATGCATCTTTTAAAAGAACATAGAAGCCTAGGCTTCAATCAGGAAACCTCCTTGATAAATCCTTCGTGTAGACATAGTTTATTTATATGATTTTCAGCAGTTGAGAGAGTATTAGCACTTACAAAAAAATCCAGATGTTAATTCTGTTTTCATGTCTTTTGTGCAGTAGAAAACACACTCTTGTAGAGGGGCTTCTCTTAATAATGATTTAAAATTTGGAGCCTTTCCAAAAGAGATCAATTCAGGCCAGGTATTCCTGCCTTCAACAAGAGCAGTGAGATGCTGCAGTGTTTAAGAGGTTGGACTCTGGGACCAGATTGCCTGGGTTTAAATCCTGAACACTTATTAGCTTTGTAATTTGGGTGACTTATGTAACCTCTCTGTGTCTTATTTTCCTCATCTGTAAAATAAAAACGATAATACTTCTCACCTACGCTGGTTGTTATGAGGATTAAATAAATATTAAATGTAAATACCTAGACCAGTTTCTGGCAAACTGTATTATAACTATGTCAAATGAATGTAAAAATTAATTTCAGAGTGCTCCATTCCCAGGCCACTTCTCCCTCATGGACCAATCAAACATTTATTGAGTGCCTTCTATATGCTAGATTCCATGTTAGGCAAACCAGATTTACCTGCCTACAGATGAGCAGGAGTCTTATACTCAGGAATGCTGTTACAATCACATCCTAAAATGTGATACAAAAAGAGAAAAGTTTAAAAATACAGTGGATTAAAAACTAAGGAAATCTGGATAAATTGTAGACTTCATTTGGTTACGTGGTTTATTTAGTTAGTAATAATTTGTCAGTATTGATTCATTAGTTTTGACAATGTGGATATACTAATTTAAGATTTTAATAGTAGAGGAAACTTGGTGTGTGGTATGTGAGCACTCCCTTTACTCTTTTCACAATTTTTCTGTAAATCTGAAACTTTTATAATTTAAAAGTTTATTTTAAAAAACTGCCCCTTTCTGCTCCAAAGTCATGGTTATGAAAAGTATCTCAACTTCCGGGGACCTCGGAATGGCCAAAATCCCAAAGAAGCAAATAATCACTTCTTGTTCTAGGACTTTTCAGGTGGAACAGAATGGTCCAAACAAGACCATTTTAACATTCTCCTCTGAATTTTTAATGGAAATGTAAATAAAACTAGATATTCAGTATTGTTTTAAAATTTTAAGAGCTGACATTCACTGAGGTCTTATTATATGGTTGCCTGTGTTAAACTCTTTCCATGGATTAGCTCTTGGGAGCTGTTCAAAAACCTGTGTGGTAGATACTATTTTTGCCCCTATATGAGAAAACCATTTGCAGTTGTGCCTCTGATGTTCTTGCCTTTGGGATGGTCCAGATTTAATTCAATGCTGTACATGTAGAGCTCTTCCTGCTTTCCTTGAACTGAATGCCCCAGTTCAGATGACTAGATGACTATTCAATGATGTGCCTTCACTATGCTTCCTGGCATCAACTGTGTGATACTGTAACATTGCAGTGTCCCATGTGGGATGCTACACCTACAATGGAGAATAAGCACAGGCTTATTCATAAAAGAAAGAGTGCACGATGCCACATGCATTGCCCACATACAACTAACACATCTATCTAATGCCTGGGAGTACACAAACAAACAGCAAGGTAGGATCTACTTATTTAGTGGATTCTGAAATTTTAAAAGTGAACTAGAGGCAAATCTCTCTGCTAGTTGTTTTTATGAATCAGTTTTATAGCCAATCTTAGTTGGGTCTTCAGAAAACACTGAAGAGAAATGGCTACATTTAATGAAATCATAGATGTGTTAGAAGCAGGGCAATAGCACAGGGCCTCATGTTCGTAAAGAGCCTACACTCGACCTAATGTTCTACTGTCACCATCTTGAAACTCTTAATATTTTTTTGAATCAGGGATTCTGCCTTGTCATTTTGCCCCACAAGTTATGTAGCCAGTCCTGTTCATAAGTTTTATGTATGCTTTTCTCAAATGAAATCTCAGGTGCTGTTTTTGAAATCAAGTCCCTGAGTGTAGCCTCACAACTTTATACTTGCTAAGTCTTCCTTAGGAAGACACAGTCATTCTTAGGAAGGTTGGTTTACCCCAATACCTTACATAAAATGTTCCAATTCAAGTGGGTTAAGTAAAAAATTTTGCTCTAATCTTTCTCTGTATTGCCTGCCTGCAAACCCTGAACTTAATGCCCTGGACAAGCAGAAGCTTTGGATCTGCAGTGAGATTTTAATCATAGATACAGACACTGTCAAACAAACCAAGAGAAAGTTATCAATGCTTTGCTATAGTACTGCTAACCTAGTCTAGAGATTGAATACCCAAACAGTTGGCCTACAATCACAGTGCATAATTCTGGAACTGAAAGCCTTGCAAGAGAAAGGATATTAGAAAATCATGTGGTAGAAACATTTTAAGGCCATTAATCTACAACTGGCTCACTGGAGCCAGGCAATCTCTGATTGCCAAATTTGAAAACAGATGAAAAGAAAATCCCCTTTATTTAAGAGATACTATACACTCCTAGGGAGTTTGATGTTAGTAGTTTTGAATTAAATCAGGCAAAATTTTCATCATGCCAATGAAAATTTTATTTTTTCCTCTTTTTGTTTCCTACTGAAAACCTAAAACCCTTAACTTAAAGAGTTATTTTCCCCAGTCTGTTTGTAGCTCCTAATCATTAAGCCCTGAAAAAAGAGAAATCTACTGAGAAACACACTAGAGAGAAACATCTTCTTTAAATATGAGTATTTTTTGAATGCTGTTGGTAATTAATAGCACCTAAAGAACTCATACTTTTGGAACTACCTGCTAAATCAGGGAAATTAGGAGTAGGGTTGAAATCCCCATTTTAAACTGGACCACAGGATAAATATTTTTCAGCTCCTGACTTTATAGAAGGCTTTAATTACTCTCCGCTTCTTCAAATATCTCTACTGCCTTCTTGGGTCTTCTCTCCTCCTTGCTAATGTGTCCTTTTGAGGTCCCTGCGTCCACATTGGAAGTCCATGGCCCAGGCCTTGCTACGGTAGCTGAAGGTCTCTAATGAGGGTGGCACTGACCTTCCAGCTTCTTCGGAGATTGCCTCGGCCACATGGTTACCCCAGAGCATCCTAGCAGGGGTATCTTCTCACCTCTGTCAAGCTCTTTTGTTGAGTTCAAAACCTTATTATAATTAGAGTAGAAAAGCCTCACTGGGTTGTTTAGATGTTATCTCTGCCACAGAGAAATTTTCTACAACTTAGCCTGGACAATTTTTTTTCTAAACTAAAGTTAATTGATGGAGAATCTGCTGGTATTCTAGAGAAAATTATGGGACACTGTCAAAAGATCTTCTTTGGGATTACAATGGAGTAATTAAAAATTATCTCTCTTCTCTTTTTCCCTATCTCTATTTACAGTAACCCCACCTATATGAGATTTTTTTTAAAGTACCAACACAGAATGAACACCAATTTATTTCATTAGTAAAAAATATACCATTCCATTTGCTATATGTATCAATTTGTGTGTTGAACTCAGCTTTTACTTCTGGTTTAAACTGCCACACTCACTCCCAGACAGAGAATCTTCTGGGCCGGTCTTTACAAGTAGATGGCCATTGATTAGATCACAGGTCCGAAGAGGAGGCTCATTAATAAACTGGAAAACTGGCCCAGGATATGAGTTCTTCCCTAGAGGTGATGAGCAATGTCAATCAGATTTGTTTTCTTGAAAGGTTGAATTAAAAAATGCAAAAGGAACCAGATTTGGGGGTAACTGGGAGGTCCCTATGTAGAACTAGGGCTGGTGGCCAGGAGAGACAAAAGAATGGACAGTTGAGGGAAGAATATCAGACACGCAAGTGACCCTGAGAGACCAGAGGAGAGCAGTAGCTCTCATCTTTCCAATTACATTGCGTAGCAGGCCCATCAGCTCTTTATGTTCCTCCATTTACTAAAACCTCTACAGAAACAATGTAGAAGAACCTCTTGTAATACTCTACCCCTCTTATGTGAGCTTGCCCAAGTGAACTTCTATTTTTAAAATATTTGATTATTTAACTGGACGCTAAGAAACACGATGGAAGTGGAAGACCTGTCCACATTTCCTCCTAAGAAATACAGAAGGAAAATAGAGAGAAACCTATTGATTTCCTACTGGGAACATGGTATGCATACTACCATCACCAAATTTAATTTCCATACAACCTCAGAAAGTAGGTGTAATTAAACCCATGTTAGAGCTAAGAAAAGTGAGATCAGGAATGTCAAATAATTTGTCCAAAGTAATTGGGAGTCTAAGATTTAAACAAAAATTTTTCCAGTTCCAAATCCCATAGTCTTTTCAATAATAACAACAAGGGCAATGCAAAAGAAAGGAAGGGAGGGAGGAAGGAAGGAAGGGAGAAAAGAAGGAAGGAAGGGAGAGAAAGTAGCACTTTAATGAGTCTCTACTACCTGCTGGGCACTTTTATATGTCACTTCATTCAGTCTTCACAACAATGAAAAGCAGAACTGATATTTGTATATATGTATATATTTATACACAAGAAAACTGAAGCTTAGAAAAGTCACCAAAATCACACAGCAAGGAGTGGAACCAGGATTTATACTGAGTCAAATTGACTCCAATACATCACCTTCCACTAACCTTTAATTTTTTTTCCTGGAGAACCAGAGCAATTCTAGCTGATAATTAGGTAGAAAATCAAGGAGAGCATAGATATGAAGATCCAGATTCAAAAGGGGGGATTTTGATTCAAGAATTTACATTAAGTCCTATCTGATTCTTCATCCTAATATCTCAATAATGATTGATAATGATATACATAATGATATATATGTATGTGTGCCCAGCTATGTTATGATATAGATGTAATTACATATAAAATATAAGTTTGGATGGGGTCATTAGAAGACAAACAATTTCAACACATTTGTGGAATCTGAAAACACTGAAAAGCTTTGATCAGGAAATGATGGAGGAAACCATGAGTGACACCCAGAGGGGACTGCAGCAGACAAGGAACCAGTCTACCTAGCAGAACCCCCAAGGTGCTTCAATACAGAGACAACAGGCACAGCGGAGATTAATGTAAAATTTGCTTAGTACTTCTACATGACATGGTATATTTTCCTAAGTTTTCTGTAAAATGGGCATGTTTGAAAGTATATGTTTAACCAAATATTTATTTGAGGGTAGCTAGGTCTATTTCCACTCACTAATAAAAGTTATAATGACCAAATTGACAAGGATTGGATGTTTTCTACATGCCTAACTCTTTAAGCACTTAATTTACTCTTGCTACAAGCCACTAACTTGTTGGTATTATCCCTATTTTTTAGAAGTGAAAACTGAGGTTTGTGGGGGTCAGGGAAACAAAAGCATGTACCTATTATGAGCAGTCAAGATTCCAGCATTATCAAATCAGACTCCCAATCCCTTTCCACTATTCCTTTACTATTTTCAGTGCTACTAAGTACTGACCATATGATGAAAGTTTCCACCTCCTAATGTTCAACCTAGAAACTACACAATGAAATGAGGAGTCAGTTTGGTAGTTTTTCATTTCGAGGTTTATATTAAGATTGAAAGCCATAGCACTGTTCTACAGTAATTAAGTAAATAAAATTGTGTGTGTGTGTGTGTGTGTGTGTGTGTGTGTGTAAACCGCCTCCCCCCAAAAAAAATTCAGCTGTTGGAACAGTACTTGGCACACAGTAGGGACATCATATTTGCTGAGTGAATGTATGAACAAGTCAGAGAACTCTTGATTGAATCTTTTCTTTCTTTTCTTTAACTTGCATATTCAGCATAATCAGGCAGACTTTGAGCCAATTATTAATGTTGGAAATGGAAATTCGTTCAAGAGAACAATGCTTTTGAAAACAAAGAGCCAAGTCACTTTGGTGTGTAGTGGCACAGCCTTCTGTCCCTCTGCAGCCAGTTTATTACTGAGCTTACTGATTAGCTAATCAGTAATTAATTTAATTATTAATACTATTTACATATTTGGATTATTGCAGCTATTAAGCAGCCCTGCTCTCCTCCTGCTTCCTTTGCACTTTAAAGTAAGAGGGTTAAGAAGTGAGAAGATAAGTGGCAAATTAATCTATGAGATGCATAAGGCAAACCAACCAGAAGGACATGTAATCAGAGATTGCACATAAAGGGTGAAAGGAATTACAAGGAAGTGAGTGAAAGATGGGCTACCTCTCTGCAAGCAACTTCTGAACTTTGAGGTAGAGGCTATGTATAAATGCACATCTATACACAATTTATAACAAAGCATGGGAGCTTGGAAACCTGATCATACATTAAGTGAGTGCAGCTGCTGAAGGGAACCCACACGTCCCCATAATTCCCATGGTAGCTGCTGGCAGTAGGGGAGGAGTGGCAAAAGAATTTTTAGCATCTTTCATCTCAATGAGTGTTGTTTAACTTGAAATTTGATTGAAAATTCTGCATTTACACTAAAAATTAACATGCACCCTCCAGAAAGAACAAAAAAGGTATAAATTATGTCTGACTGAACAAACACAACTCCACTGTTGAACAGATAGTCAATGGAGAGGGCAGGGAAAGGCAATGGAGCAGGGTAATGTGTAATCTCACCAGTCAATGGACTGTGGGCAGGCCCGGATGGCCCGGCACTGGAGGTGTCAGGGAGATAAATAGCAGAGTGTCCTCCTCAAAAATATGATTAATACCCTCCTCGGTCCACTGCTGAAGATGTAGTGGGTGCAGCTGGTCTGGACAGCAGTTGCATAGAGGGAAAATCCGGGACGATCGCAACCGAGCAGAGAGGGCAAAGAGGAGGACAAATAGCCACCAGAGTGGGAGTGCTGAGGCCTGACAGCAGGGAGGGGTCTGAACTGGCTGGAGGTCTTCTTAACCTGCAGCTTAAGTAATACTTAAGGCCTTCTAGGCATGTGGATCTAAGCCCCAATGGCTGTGATCTCGAGGAGAAAAGACAAGTCGAAGCTGAATCTTTGAGGACATTTTTTGTCTTTCCTCAAACAGTGAGAAATCTTGAAGAATTGTGGTACTTATGGTATAACGAGTGTGTGAGTAACACACTCCCTTCAGAAATTTTTAATTCTCACAGGTCAGTATGAAGTAATGGGGTTAATTTCTTCTTCTTCAGATGGGAAGGCTGAGGGCCAGAGAATTTAATTGACTTTCTCAAAGTTACATAGTTAACAGATGGCACAAGTGTCTAGGACTCACAAACTTCCTTTCTCCTCACCAAACTGAACTGATTCTCCAGAAATTAAAAAAGAAAACATTTGATAGGTTATTCATCTTTGGCTATTTGCTCTAGTTTCCACTCAACATATCAACAAAAGATTCTCAAGCATTCACAGCTATAATATTGCTACTTACAGACCTACACACACACACACACACACACACACACACACACACACACACACACAATGATTACCCAGAGTGAAAAGCACATTGTTATGTTCTAATACCTCTTATTTCACTGGTGGAAGACAGGGGAACTTTCTGTCCTTGGGCAAATATAACTCTTACATTTTCTTTATTAGATGATTCCTTCCCTCATGGTCAAGATATTGCAATGTTCATAAGGCCACCAAAAAGTCTTTTTAGCATACTATAGCATTGTAATATTGTTAGAAAAAAAGAATAATTAAGGAAGGGCTATCTAAACCTAGAGTTGTTGGTTTACTGAATATTGATTTTAGACATTAGGAAAGGAAAGGAGGATTTTATAAAACTTGTAGGATGGAAGGAAATAACCTGGCTATAGGTAGAATCATCCAGGTAGCACCCAGCCACCTAAATAGCAAGGAGGTTCCCATTGTCCACAGGCACAGACGTTTAGAGTGAAGGTGTTTGTTGACACAATCAAGGGGATTGTGCCAAAGCCACCTAATTTGGCCATAGTAGAGCTCTCTGTACTTTCCGCAACTAAAGTTGGTTTTGGGGTACCTTCTCCCATTATCTTCTAAAGCTTGGCCAAATCATGAAAAGAAGTCAGTGTTGACATGAATCTAAAGCCACTACTCCACTCAGGGAGTTGAGAGATGCTTACTAAAGGTAAAAACAATGGCTAAAATTCCACATCCTTTTCTTATCTTGGACTCAGTCAGATATATCTGTATACAGTAAATAGCCAAAGATATAGCTATATACTGTAGGGAGTCATTCTGCCAGCCTTAAATTATTTTTAGGTTTTACATTTTGAATCACAATCTTCTTGTTGGATTTTATATCAGTTATTTCTTCATGCTTACAAAACATATTTTCTGACTCTATCCTAAGTCACAATCTTTAAATATTATCAGTCTTTATCTATTGTTATGTATATGGAGAGAAACAGACATAAAGTAATATATATATATATATACATATATATTTATACATATTTGTGTAATACAATTATATCCACTTAATATTTTCTGACAAATAAATAGATAGATAAATAAGTTTCATTGTCAAATTAGTTTCAGAAGTATTGTGAACCCTACTGCCTTCTTGAAAATTTACAAGGATCTGAAAACTCCTGTCATAAACAAATTTATTTAACTTTGTTTAACTTGGCATTTATAGCAGGCATTTGAGTTTGTTTTTAATTTATGCTTCTAGAAGACCCACAGAATAACATTTTATAGACCATTGCTTAGGAAACACACCTTATATTATTGGGTCTAGTTTCAACTTATGGCAGGTATAATGCAGTATAGGAGACACACTTGAATTTGATTTTCATAATTCCTAACCTTTTAGATTATTGCATCAACAAAACATTTTATTTATAGAAGTGTGAGATAAATTGTGTCCTCTAACATCTTTTGCTTTTTTTTTTTTTTTTTTGGAACTCCCCTGAAATAAATGTGTTTCTAGTCAGTTGGTTCCTTTCAAAAAAGTCCAAAATGTTTGAGGCACTTTAATTAAACAGTAAGTCAACTTAGTTTCTAGGCATTGAGGCTTTATGAGTTCCATATATGCACATGCACATCACACACATATAGACAATATTTGTTTAACATGATCACTTTTGGGCATGTAGGGAGAATTTATTTGTTACAATACAATATTTCATATGAGAAGATTATGGAAAAATTATCAATATTGTTCAGTGAGTCATTAGCCAAGTGATCATTTAGCCTGGGCATTTATTTTATATGTGTCCTAACAGACTAGAAGTGACAAACTCACAGTTACACAGCTGATGAGCGAAACAAGTTTGGCTTAAACCCTTACTTTGATGTCTAAAGATACCTCAGCTTCTCACCTTATCTTTAGGCACCAAGAACATAAGGTGTCCACACTGGTTCCTGAAGCTTCTCAAGACATATTTCTAAAGACAATTCTCCATTTGCTTTGATGTGTTCTTATGACCCAGAGGTACTGGTTGAAAAGTCAAAATCTTAAATCAATCAGTAGTGTTTGGAATGGAACAAGATGGAGATGGTTCCGAAAGACAAATACAAAGTTGACATTTTCCCATAATTTTTACCCTAATTAAATGAAGTGGAAAAGACTGACTATTATCTGAGTTATTAAATCAGAAACAGAAATAAATACTTTAAGGCCAGTTAATAAAAAAGGGACCCATTATTTGACTTTTACAAATAATTTTCTTGATCCTCTGTCTAAATAACCCACATGTATTGAAGTGGCTTTCAGTATGGTTTTAATATTATATTTTTAGGACTCTGGGAGGGGTTCAGTATTTGGAGGCATCACCATTATGTTAAAGAGATATTTTATTCTATATTGGAGATGAAGAAAATAAAGAAAATCTGACATCATTCCTGCACTTTCTTCTCCTGAATACATAATCTCTCTTTAAGTAAAACACTAAATAAATTCACAGACTCAGGACCCACGTAAAAACTAGATGTTTTCAAAGGCCCTGGTTAATGAAGAATCTTTTAAATGTCACATCTACAGTGCAAATTAACCAATATTGCATAGCAAAATCTGGTCAATGGTTTATGACAAAAAAATTAATGCTTTCTGTCAGGAATAAGGGTTAAGTTTGATATTAATCATAAAATGACCTTTAATTGCCAAACAAAAGCACTTTGTTATTTCACTACAATCCTGAGCTCACCCTGAGCATTGAAAAAAAGTCATAATTTGCTTAGTATAAATATATTAAAGTATTAAGCCCACTCTGCTACTCAATTAGTAAACATGTCAAGGAGTGGGTGAGTTATTCATGGTTCAGAGGGCCAGCCCCTTTTCACAGGGAACTTTTTTCACTCTAATGAAATGATGGATAATCTGGAAGTAGGTGCTTTAAGAAGATATTAATCATTCTCTGTGGTGATGTTAATCATGCATCCCATCATCTCCAGATGCTGTGGATCACCTTCCTTGGAGACAAAGGGCGCCTAAGCCAGGAGAGTCCTTTTGATCACTTTTCTACAGAGACCCTCACATGCAACTGACTTTAAAGATAGCTTTAGATTTCAGGCCATCCTTAAGATAAAATGGCAACTGCAGCACAAAACTCCATCAACTGATTTCTGAGAAACATGGGCTGGGGTTTCTCTCCAGTCCTAATTATTTACATTTTCTCATTGCTCATATGAGAGTAGGAAAGTACTTACCTGTAGGAGAAGATAGAAGTCCATCAAGTAAAAGCTATAAATGTATGTCCTGGCAAACTGCTTTTACAGTCTAGGCTTCTAATCTTACAAAATGTTAGCATTCCTCACATCAGATTCATCTCTTAAAATTTCTCTGATGTCTCCTTGAGTAATGAAACACCGAGCCTCCAGAGAGACTTCTGGCCAATTAAACATAGCTATGGCCAGTGTTTTTCAAAGGGAAAAAAATGTTGAGGAAAATATGAGGGCACATCTTATGCAGCTAAAATAGGTCCCATCACAGACTAATTTTGAATGCCTCATAGACCCCCGTGCCTGCAGAAGGAACCTGGAAGGGTTCCTAAAGCTAAGAGGCTGTTCCATGTAAATTGCTTCAGAAAGATATAACCAAGAGGAAAAACTGAAGCTCCTATCATCATGCAAAAGTATTAAGGACTCTAGGGATTGGATAATATCTTCATGTAAGGGAGGCACCATTCTCTAAAATATGCATGTGCAGTGCAATCTCTACAAATGGACATGAAGGTTACTAATGAGGTTATGTGATCTCCTTTTTTTGGGTACAAATCTACTTAGAGACAAGCACTCTCCAGATGTTGGCTAATAATACTCAGACCAACTGCTAAATGTTTTATATTCACATGTGAGGACAAAAGAGCTAGAAACTCACTCCTGGTCTTCTAGAGAAAACTAGTTATTTTGCTCTTCACCCAGATTTAGCTCTCTATTCACCCTCCCAGCTGTAGTCTTTCAAATTGATTGATATATCTCAATAGTCCACCAAATTAGAAAAACATGTCCATGTAGGTGCATTTGTCATTTGCCTGATGATTTGTTTATTTATTGGGCTTCCGAACTCCAAATACCTTCACTGCCATTTTACCTCACTTCCCCTTCTTCTCTGCTCCTGTCTAGTCCACACTTAAATTCTGTTATCTCCCACAGCAGATTCATCTCAGACCTTTAAATTTAAATAGCTAATTGAATGATAAGAGATGTATGTCATTTCTCATAACCTCACTTCCACTGAATTTTCTCTTTGGCCTCAGTATTTTTACCCTTGTAAAATATCTCTGTTGGGTCCACATAGCTGGCCAGAGCCCTCTACCTCTGTCCATCCCTCCCTTGATGTCCAATGCAACTAGCCAAACTTCAAGCAAGGCGTGTTCTTAAAATATGCCTTTATGTACTTTTCCTGGCCTGTACTGGGTTATTAAGCAAATCATCCACTCTGCAGCTTGGAACCCTCTAAACATATGGTCTCGGATGTCAACTGGTCTCACTAATATTCACACTTCTTGGTCAACTCCAAGTTCTAGCACAAAGTTTTCCAATCCTCTGAAACATTGTCCTTGATTTCATTCCCCCTTCTCTCAACCTCCTTATTGAAAAGAGAAAGGCTCTCAAAAAAATTCTCGGGCTTCCCTGGTGGCGCAGTGGTTGAGAGTTCGCCTGCCGATGCAGGGGACACGGGTTCATGCCCCGGTCCGGGAAGATCCCACATGCCGCGGAGCGGCTGGGTCCGTGAGCCATGGCTGCTGAGCCTGCGCATCCGGAGCCTGTGCTCCACAACGGGAGAGGCCACAACAGTGAGAGGCCCGCATAACGCAAAAAAAAAAAAAAAAAAAAAAAAAAAAATTCTCAATATTATACTGCCATCGTGCACCAACAAATTTGTCCTTTGCCATGTCCTTCCCCTTTTTCTTCTCAAATGATGAAGTGTTTTTCCCTCCGTTAAAAATTCACTTATTTGAGCTCTTGATTTTATTCTCTGCTTTTTATTCTGCAACTGCCCTCCTGTACTCAAGCTCTTTTGCTCCAGAATCTTTAATTTATCTCAGACTATAAATAATTTCATGGCTCTCCTTCTCCAAAATAAAAATGCTTAATTTATGTCAAGTCCTCTCAATGTCTCTCTCTTTCAATTACCATATAAAATTCTTGAAAAAAGAGTCTATACTACTGGAGTCTTTATTGCTTCGCCATTTGGCATTTGACCTCACTGCTATATTGAAATTTTCATTCCTAAGGCCATCAGCGACTTCCTAATAAATATTGAAAGCTTACTGTGTGCCTGGCATTGATCTAGGTGCTTGGGATACAGCAATGAACAAAACATTTAGGAAGTGACTAATATTGCAACTCTTTTGTATCTTATGTTATGGTATTGTCAACTGTAATGAATATTTTAATAAACTTTCTAGACCTCTTGAGTTTCTCCTTGTACTATTTGCATCACTTTTACAAAACCTTTCTCCATTCCATCCTTGGTATTAGCCTGAAACATTAGTACTCTCTAGAGTTCTTTATTACACTGCTTTTCATACCCATGCATTTATCCAGTTAACTTTATCCACTTTCAAATATTCAATTACCATCTATATGCTGATTTCTTCCAAGTCTATCACTGTAGTCTAAATTCTTCCCCTCACCGTCTTCAGACCTATGCATCTCCCTGCTTCTATTTCTTCATTAGATAGACTTCATCTTCAGCGTTTCCCAAACTTAACATGCCACTTTCTCAAAATCAGCCCTTCTTTCTTTCCCTAACTTAATTATGGGACATCAACAGCTACTATCATTCAAGCTAAAACCTGAGGGCTCATCTTTGATTTTTCTCTTTGCTTCTCTGTCTACCTAATAAAATAACTAGTCCTCAAATATTTATTTTCTGAATATTTTTTCACCTGAATTGTAATTCCACAATCATCTACTCTACTTTACACCCTCATTTCTCTTATGAATGATTGTAACTACTTCCTGTTCTACACATCATGTTAGCCATTCACTTAGCATAAATGATTTTACTATGTCAAGTCACTGTTTAGAAGTTATTGAATAATGAATAAACCAAAGTCTTCAATATGACATAAAATATGCTTCATAATACTGTTTCTATCAACCTTGCCAGCATTATCTTTTACCACTGCATGACTCACTTCCTATATTTCATCACAGAAAGCAACTTATTTTATTCTGTGCATACACATGATACTTTTGTCTTTCACCTTTATAGTTTTGCTTACTCTTTCCTATCTCCCTCTGTGCTATGGAGATACACAGAAGAAAGTGTTTCTTTTTTAGTAAGTGTGGGAAAGAATCATACAGTAGGTGTATTTGAGCAAAATCTTGAAGGATCATTAAAAGTTCGCCAGACAAAAATTAGCAAAAATGTATTCTGGAAAATGCTACATGTAAAAATACAGAAAAGAGAAATACGAGAAAATCAGAAAACCAGAAGTAGTTCAGAAAGGCTTATATGGATATGCAGGGTGTCTTTTAAGGGAGTTATGGGAGATATAAGCTAGATCTTTCTCTTTCTCTGAAAAGTTAGTAACTTCAAAAAAGTTGGTGTCAGAGTGGAGGAATAAATTAGGAGTTTGGGTTTAACAGATACACACTACTGTATATAAAATAGATAAATAACAAGGTCCTAGTGTATAGCATAGGGGACTATATTCAATATCTTATAATAACCTATAATGGAAAATAATTTGAAAAAGAATACACACACACACATATAATACTGAATCACTTTGCTATACACCAGAAACTCACACAACACTGTAAACCAATTATACTTCAATACAAAATAAAAAAAATTACAAAAGTTTGTGTCAGCTGGTGTTGGTGGGCACACTATTTCCCAAGGTTAATCCTCTCCTAGAAACTACTCAGACATTATTAGTGTTGGGACACTCTGGTGAACTAACTGTAACTACCTAGGCATCCTCCCTTATTCTTCCTGCCTGAAACATCCATTCTTGAACAATGCATCTCCCCAGGGGGTATAATGATGACATTACTGGAGGCTTAATCGTAGCCTTGTCCTTGCGTGACAGGGCCATGTTCAGGAGCAAAACTATCCCGGGTGGGGCCACTTGGACTCATGTAGTTATTTAAAAGCAAGGGCTGGGATCCACCCTTAGCTAACTGTTTCTTTAGATGACCCCTACATGTAGCACAAGCATTGGCTGTTCTCACTTTACATCCTGGGTAAACACTTTTGTTATATGTCCTTCCCCAGGTTAGGTCTTTCCCAAGAAATCACTGAACTAACACAACCAGTACATTTTCCTAAAGTTGAGAGTGTCCAGTGGCAGTGGACCTCCAATCACAACTCCTTCAAGGTCTTCTCACCAGAAAGAGCGTACATCTCCTTATTCTTTCAAGTCACCATCAGTAACTGTTAGAAACACAAAAACACACCTGTCACAAGGGTAAATATTAATTTTTGGATCCACTTTAAATACATAAGGAGAAAAATAATTCCAAAGGGGCTCACAATTTGCAAAGCTACCTCACTCACAATGGAGTTAACACTTCTGTTCTTTACTTGAGCCACTGTATTTTCATGACATAAAGATGCTATTGAATATCAGCACACCATCAACTAAAAGCAGCAAATAAATACTACCACAATAAACACCGCTTTATCATTAAATGCTTGCATTTATTGAAATTAAAAAATTTTATTTAAAATATAAAATAACAAAAAAAGTCTTAGCTTAGAATTGTATTTTTTTTTATACACAGGCTGAAAATTAAGTAAAATACTCATTATCAGCTTAGCAAAAGTTCTAACTCTTACGTTTCCCTCTAAAAACACACCATATTTTTCAGACATTACTTTTCAGAGTGGAAGTTGGAATGTCTATCAAAATCATGTTAATTCTAGCATTTTTAAAAATTCATTTGACACTGAGCTTTGTATCATTGGCAGTAATTGACAGGAATATTAGAATCCCAGACACAATACAGGGTCATGCTCTCCAATAACTCAATTTTCTCCTGCTATAATCAATTATGTTAGTGTTTTTAGGTCAAGATAAGTCAGTGGAAATAATTATTTTTCCCACGAATATTCATCAAAATAACAGCTACCACAAAAAATATGTGTAATACTGAGGATATGGAAAATAGTGTTTTCTGAAATAGTAAATATAAGTTGAAAAAAAAGACAAATTTACAGTTTGTGTTGGTCTTTATATGTCAAGTAGATAAGAAAAATGCTTACTGGTTGAGTAGAATTCATTGTAGCACAACTCATTACCCTAAAGATTTGGATAGGTCACAGGTCAAAGGAAGTTCTCCAAAATGCCTTAAACAAACATGTTCCTTAAAATATTCACATAATTTGCTTAAAACTGGTGATGCCTCTGCTCCCTCATGCCAATGCTAAAACAATTTTCTATTTAAAATTTTTTTCTTAGTATATTAAGAAATAGGTTTACCTTGTATCACCATTGAATAATAGAAGTGTCATCTAATGATACCCTCTGAGGCCAAATTTTCAACAACAAATTGCAGGATGCTGAAGGATCCCCAGGTCTATTGTGAATCACAATGGCCTTGCCAAAGGACACTAGCCACTACATGGGACCACTTTTGCAGCACAAGGAAAATAGCCTGAAGCAACAATTGCCCTTTTTTTTTTTTTTACATATTTCTGGAAATAAACATAAAAACACTTTAGTTGCTTAACTGGTGATAACATACTGCCTTTTGCCCCACTTCTTCTTATAAACTCCCAACTCAATCTGTTTAAGCCCAATGCTTTTCTTGACATTACCATGTCCTGAAAACCATTAGTGTAATTTTCACTTGCCATGACTACTTACATCCAAGGATTACTTACAAATTCAAACTGTAATTAGAAGATGAACTAGACTGAGAGGCTTTGATTATTCCTTTGCCTTTGTATTTGAATAATGTACTGTTAAATGTGTCTGCATTCATTGCACAGAGACCTGCTGATAGAGCTTGGCAAGTAAATGAAAGGTAACATGGCATGGCATGGTGAAAAGAGGTAGACCTTGAAGTGAGGCTGGCTTAGACTTAAAGTTTACTCCATCACTTGCTATGTGGATGAGCTTAGGTCAGTTACATGGTCACTGTGACACTCACTTTCTTCACTGGTAAAACAGAGATAATTATGCTTGTAAACGACTCTTTTATTCCTGTCCTGAGGTGTCTGCTCAATAATTTATAGGTGTTGCATTCTTACAGAAATATACAGCTCTCTGACGAGCAGGAGATGGGGATAAATATTGGTTATATTCTACTCTCTTCCATCAGGTCACACCTAGAGTTTTTTTGTTCATTTTTAGGGCCCACTTTTTAAGGAAAATGACTTTGATGGATGAACAAATGCATGAGAAGCAAGTAGGAAATCTAAATTATGTCTTGTGAACAACAACATGGAGGAGAGAATATGTCCAAAGGATAAGCAGGTTTGAAAAATAACTACAGATCTATAACGCATGAGAAAATTTAGAACTATTCATGTGATCCCAGAGAGCAGGACTGAGACTGGGGTGGAGAAACTACACAGGCAGATTTAGCTCAATATAAGGGAGAACAGAGTCAAATTCCAACAACTGAACTAGGGTACATCTGTTCTAATAGAGGCTAGCTAACTATTTGTTCAGGACACTAGACAGATAGTGGCTTGAATAATAGTAAATTAAATTGGATTATTTGATAACTAAGGTGCTGCCTGATCCTAAGAATCTGTTTTAATACCACATGCATTATTATGTAACTTAAAATGATGACTGTGTTTTCACATCAAGAAATAGAGTTCTACCAAGTGCAAAGAGATAGTAGCCACAAGACATTATCATCTCATTCTCGAGTTACCCCAAGGTCTATTTGTCACCTAACACTCGCTCTTCCATCACCAAATCAGTCTAGGCTCACATAATCTTGTTCCAATCTACTTTCCCAGTCTCATATTCTGCTTCCTACTCACAGGCATTCCTGGATGTAACCACATCAGGCCACTTGTCCGTATAAAAAGGGACCATATCTTCTCTATTCTCCATACCTCTATCCATGCAACCTAGGCCTGCAAAACTTCCTCTCCTCCATTGGTCTTCAGAATCTCTCTTCTTCTCAAACCCTAGCAGTGTTTTTAGGAACATGGTTGTTTCTTTGGCAATATCAAGAGACCCTGAAGGCCAGCACCATGTCTCACGCCTGCTAATATCTCAAAGGACTGTATATAAAGTCTTTTGATAATTACACAGTGTTGATTTATCCCAAGCATTTTTATTCAAAATAAATAAAAAATTTAAAAATCATTGTTCTTTATAGGGATTTTCAACCATCATCAGTTGAGCTACTCTTCAACTAGATATTGTTACACCAAAGTTTAAAGACACAAAAGAGATAAAATATCTGCACCCATTTTTTAAATAAAATATAGACAATATAAAGACATTGCAGGCAGCAGATTTACTGTAGATGGTAATTTTCAACATTTCCCAGAAAATTGTGACCACAGGCCACTCTGATTGATGGGGTCAGGCTCTGACAGAGAATCTGATTGGAGCTCCTCCTGGCTTTGACAAGGATGTCTGCACCCTTCCAAATTAGACAAGGCCTCTGCTCTCTGTTGGACACAGCCTAAGCCTACACTGCCTGTTTAAAGAGACAGCAACTTTAGTTAAGATCCAGGGCACAGAATTGAATTTGAGGATATGAACAATCACTTTTCCCAACATCCGCCCTCATCTCTGCTTTAAGAAATAAAGGCTTTGGCAAAAATTGCATATACTCAGGGTAGCCCTTGCTTTCTGATAGTCTATTCATTGATGATGACAGAATACCCGGCTAGCTGTACCAGTTGTTTCCAGGTTATTCCATTTCTAAATTGTCTTTCCCAATGAGGTAAAGGCAAATTTTCTTTGAAGGTCATAGCTGCAATTTACAAATACTTCCTAAAGCAGTCAAGATAACTTTTACCTTCCCCAGCTGATCTGAACTTTATGGAGTGATTCAAAATGCAAGCTTAATCCTACCTTGACCTCCATTTCCTCCAGGGAGTGTGCAAGAGCCCGCTTGTCACCTACTGCTCACTGAGATATCCTCTTCCCTTTCCCTACCAGAATCATTTCCATTGACTCCACTAAATTCCAGTCTTGCTTTCCTTTTCAGCATTTATCTGAAACCAATCGTATTTGGTTGCCGCCTTGATTTTGGTAATTCCTTCTTCTTGGGCTCCAGTCCCATGTACTAGTGGAATTTCTCTTATGGCCTCAAGTAGAAATGCCCACCTGCCTTTGGGAGTTGACAGTAATCAGAGTTGTCTTTTGACAAAGCCTGGGCTCCTTCTTTCCCAGGGCTCTACTTCACCAAAGGACACCAACAATTCTAAGCCCTTTCCATCTTTCTCTTCACCCAATCATTAAAATTGAATTTTGGGTGACAATAGGGAACTGAGTGAAATCACCAATGATTTAATCATCAGTGTATTAATGAAAATACTGGCTGCAAATCTACTACATAACAGATACTACACTAAACACTGGGAATGCAGTGATAGGCACTCAGTTCTTTAGAGATCCCCTAGAATAAGATAAAGCTGTATTTCCCCTTATATTCATTTAAGTGTTAATATGCCCTTAAAAAAGCATGAAAGATCAAAATGCTTTGCATCCACAGACACTTGGGGAGCAAGACAGGCCTAGGCACAATCTTGAGTGCCTCAGGGTACATCAGAGAAACTGAATACATGGCTTCTGATATACTGAAAGTTATATCTTCAGAAAGTCACATTATTTTTAACAAACTCAACCAAACTAAACTAAAATATGTTTTTGTGTGCACTTGAAAGGAAAACAGAGACCCTTTTTCTTCTTAACAGAACGTGTTTAAATAAGAAAAAAACTCATTTATTTATTTGAATGTTGAGCGCTATGCTAGGCAAAAGAGTGACCCCCCAAAAATGTCCACACATTAAAGCACGAATGTGTTACATGGCAGAGGGGATTTTGCAGCTATGATTAAATTAATTATTTTTTTAGATTAGGAGATTATTATCCTGGATTATCTGGGTGGGCCAAATATAATCACAAGGGTCCTTATGGATGGAGGCAGGAGGGTCAAGGTCAGAGTCAGAGAGGATGGCAGCAGAAGTTTGCCTGGTGTGAAACCATGAGCCAAGGAATGAGGACAGCCTCTAGCAGCTAGAAAAGGCAAGGAACTGATTCTCTTCTCAGCCCATTTTAGACTTCAGATCTTCAGAAATGTAAGGTGGTAAACTTATTTTGTTTTGAGCCACTAATTTCTTATAGCACCAATAGGAAACCAATACAGGTATACAGAGAGTTTCATCATTTAATTTCCATGAGAATTCCAGGAAGAAATTGGAATTGGAAAACTTTGCTGATAAGTCAAACAAAGAAGAAGATCTACAGCTCATCTGAATTTGAAGTACCCAGGTTATCCACAAGTCATCTTAATAAAAAAGCTGGAAAAGAGCATAATGACTTGATCATCTCAGTCATTACTCTTGACTCCAAGTGAAAAAAAGTCAGGAAAAAGAGCAAAGGGATCTTAGGGAGCAGCACACATTAACTAATAAGTGGCTACATGAAACTTTGTGGTTAGCCTTTATAAAAATAGATAACACAACAGAATACATATATCACCTGCATCCCTTTCTTTTTCAGCTCAGTTACGTGGAACATTATTTCATTTGTAAACTAACAATTTTCTACTGAGTAACATTTTACAGACAGCACATCCAGGTTCATCTTTCAGCCTTGATATCCATGACTCTAAAGTATCAATTGGTCCATAAGTAATTTCCTGAAGCTGTTGGTTAGAAAAATTTAAAGGAACCTAATGTGTAAAGGCATCATTCAGTGGTCAATATAAATATCAAAACCAATATTTTTAGGGGCAAGGTGAGGGGAAAAAGAGATGATGACCTACAATTAACACTACAGACATTTCAAACTGCTCAAGGATGCACTTTCCCTTAATGCAAATCATTAACACACTGAAAAGCGATCAACTTGTCTTACTTCAAGTTCCTGAAATTGTGGTGAAAATGTTAGTACCACTACTTAAATTTCTTCTTTTCTTTAGGCAAAATAAGCTATAAGCGCTGCTCGTTGGTGTCATTATCTCCACCTGGATATGCCTTGTGTACCTGCTCCACTGCTCTGGTTCAAGACAATTAATCCTAATATCCAGCCCCTCCTGTGGTAATTTCTCATCTTGGCAGGTCTCTTTCTGTAATGACTAAAGGGGAGTGGCCGAGTTCCCAAAGCTCATGCTGAGCCAGATGCATGTCTCCTCCCAGACATGAACAGCCTGTTCTGGTCTCTCCCTGTCTTTCTTCTTTCTCCTTCTTGTTCTTCTTTCCTTCCTTCCTTCCTCCTTTCCTCACTGCCTCGCTTCCTCTTCTTTTCTTACTCAGTTCCCTAAAAACTATTCGACTTCAAAAAACAAAACTAAAACAAAGCAAATGATTCCCACAGAAGTCTCACCCAGGCTTTCAGCACAATGGAGAACTTTGGCCGTAGCCCTCTCTACAAAGTGTAATTAGGTGACTGACAAATGGCAGGTAGCAGTGGAGGTGGAAATAACCTCTATTATCATGCCTTCCTTACTCAGAGAAAGAGCTTCAGTGTCCTAATTTTTCAACCCAATTCTAATTTCATATTTATGAAAAGCTAGCCTCTGCCACTCCCCAGCAATCTGGTTATTGAACATAATTTTCTGCAAACATAATTATATCCCCCATCCCTTAATATTGCATCCTTTTATTTCATTTTCCTCTCCGTCTCCTGCTGTGCTGACTGCCATCACAACGTTTCATGCTCTGACCAAGAGAATAGGTCACTGATTTTTTTTTCCTAAAGCCAGTACCACTCTGTGAATGGGTCTTGATCCCCAGAGACAGTGAGTGTAAGAGAGAGAGAGAAATGGGGAGAGCATGATAACACAGCCATAAGACACTAGGTCAAAGGTCCCCATCCTCTCCAGCATTGTACACTGTGTTTCCTCCCTCCCCTGAAGCTATCTCCTCTAATGACAGATGCTACTGTGTGAGTGCTTATACTAGAAATTGGATGTCATTTATGTGTGGACATATGATTATCATATATACACATGAGATTTAGTCAAGATCTGCATTTGGAAAGCGGTGAGTGACAAGGAAAATACCCATTAGTCTATAATTTCAGATTATTTTTTTACCAGCTTAGAGAGACTGCACATCTTTTATTCACATTGAAGATAGCTTGGACAGGTTGAATATTTACCAATAACTTTGCAAACCAATACTCTGTGAAGCTATATAGCACTCCGAATTTGAAGGTAGCAGTGAGGACACGTTGCTGGGTATCCTGTAGGAGGAGTACACACTGCCTCTCCCCTCTGTCTCCACAATTCAGAGAATTGTATTAGTGTAGAAACAATTAATTAATTAATTACTGAGTGAGAGCCTATTACATGCCAAGCTCTCATCTAGGCACAAGGAATATGGTGACGAGGAAAGCAGAGAGCACTCACTATTTTTCCAGTAAAGGGGGAGTGGATGCCAAAAGATGACTTCACTTCACAATTTTAATCTAATTGTATGTGAACTTGATTTGGTTGATATCTCCAAATAATCACTATGATTTGACTTGAATGTGAAGAAAATACTGAGTTTACTTTGTATTTGGTTTAATATATCTATCTTTCTCACTATATTTGGGGTATATGTATCAATATGCTCTTATCTTACTTGTAAAAACATTTGGAACCAGTTATTTCTATGATAGAAAGTATAGAATCCAAAGGAAAACATATTTAGATATTTTGTGAGTAACCTGCTACCATTATGCAGAAATCATTAGATTTGTATCCTCCCTGTTGTGTCTGTGAAGATTTTTTCTTTTATTTTGTTCTGTTTGTTTATTTGGTTTGGTTTTTGATCCTCATAAAAAGCAGCATCAATCATAAAGGTATTTTTTTTCCAAAAACAAACTACATATTCCCCCTATGCACTGGCTTATCTTTAATCAGGAAAATGACATCCTTGCCTCCACACCTAGAAAGGTACAGTTTGTGAGGTGTCTAAGTCTTTGATACATTAAAGATACTCTACACAAAGAAATATGACTGTCAGAATTATTCTGACATTATAAACACAAATTATTTCATGTTTTTATAACATCCTTTCCTTCCTCTTCAAATTTCCTCATCTTTTCCTAAATTTGTCAAGCTAAATTTACATTATTATCAAGTATCCCTTGAAAAATAGATGGCTTTTCCTCTGGTTTTTATTCTAAATATGAATTTTCATGACTAGAAAAATTTTCATTTATAGCATTTTTACTACTATATTAAACGCTTTTAGCATCAGTTTTCTTCATTATCAAATGATAATTGTCCATTCACCTTTAATTTGAATTTTTTTGAAAATGTAAGAATTAGTTGATACTTTTATTTGGCCATCCAGTTTTTTGCACCTGTCAATTCAATCCTTTATGTCTTAAGCTGAAAGTTTTAAATGCTGAAAATAAAACTATAGATTTGGAAATTGTGTATTTAATAGATTATTTAATAGAATAGTATAATAGTTATATATATGTGTATATATATATATATATATACACACATAGGTACATGATTCAAGATGATATGATAAAAACTTGATAATGCAAATCAGAATTAAATAGATGAAAAAAAGTACTTTTATAATTCATAAATTGCCCAAACACAGAAGCAACCAAGATATCCTTCAATTCGTGATGGATAGATAAACTATGATACATCCATACAATGGAATATTATCCAACACTGAGAAGAAATGAGTTATACAGCCTTGAAAAGACATGGAGAAACTTAAATGTATTTTACTAAGTGTAAGATAACAGACTGAAGAAACTGCACACTGAGTGATTCTAACTATATGACATTCTGGAAAAGGCAAAACTATGGAGATAATACAATGATTAGAGGTTGCTGAGAGCTAAAGGAGAGGTCAGGAGGGATGAATAGGTGGAGTACAGAGTGTTTTTAGGGCAGTGAAAGTATTCCGTATAAAACTGTAATGGTGGATACATTTGTGAAAACCTAGAGAACTATATACCAGACAAAGAGTGAACCCTAATATAAACTTTGGACTTCAGTTAATAATGATGTTTCACAATTTCTGCATCAGTTGTAACAAATGTACCACACTAAGTCATGATAATAATAACAGAGGAAACTATGTGTACAGGAGGAGGGAGTACATAAGTACTCTCTTTACTTTCTACTCAATTTTTCTGTAAACCTATAAACGTTTTAAACATAAAGCCTCTCAGTAAAATAAAAAAAAAGCAGTTCTTGATATCTGGTAGAAGACAGCTTCATAGTACTGTACTTACTAGTTGTATAAATTTGGAAAATCTGTAAAGTGAGGATAAGAACAAACTCATAGAGTTGCTATGATGATAGAATGACCTTACCAATCCAATGACAAATCCTTAGCATGAGAAAAGTAATGAGCTAGAGTTGTCTCAATAAATATTAGTTATTCTTATCTTTGAAATTCATAACTATTCAAATAGCATCAAAAACAGATTCCACCAACAAGTATTCCTAGTAGGTTCACAATGCTTTTTGAGCTGTCCATCATTTGGCATTTGATTGCACTGTCAAACAACCATAGTACATGCATCCTCCTCAAAAAACGAGATGGGAGGCCAAAATTTTTCTTTGATTTTGTTTCAGAAAATTCATTCCTGTCAAAAGTTGGCTGGAAAAAGTCCTGCTATCCTTTAGCAGCACTGTTTGGGGGAAAAAAATGTCTGCTGTTCTTTTTTGTGTCATGGAATCTATAGACACCTTAATAAGATGTTAATTCCAGTCCCAGCATCTCCGTTAATTCTAACTTCTGTTGAAATGTTCAGATGCAATAAGAAGCGAGATGTAATCCACTAGGATTCATTGTCTTGTGCTTAATACAGGTAAAACTGAGCAATTCAAGAGAAATAAGGAATCTCTTCATTGAATGTAAGTTTGAAGACCAGTGTGAGCTAAATGATTTTGTTACACAGAAAGCATGCCCCATTTGATTTGGACCAAATTTTTTGTGTGTTTGTTTGTTTGCTTGTTTTCCAAATGCATCAGAAACAACAGAGCCTGTCCTAAGCAGTTGCTCAAGACCACACCTTCCTTCCCACTTCACTCTTGACCCACCTTGGCTTACCTGTTTCATTCTTCTCTACCTTCTACCTCAACTCTGTGTTGCTGATATTTCCCTGTCTGCTCTCTGTTTAAAAGACGTTTTTGAAATCTGCTGGGGTATAAAACCTGGTGTCCAACTCAATGGTCAGCCTTGTTCATCTTGTTTCAGCACATTCCACTGGGTTTGTCTAGTCCACTAACCTAACTATGCCTTTACACTTCCTGTTAAAACTGGTCCTGAGGGCTTCCCTGATGGCGCACTGGTTGAGAGTCTGCCTGCCGATGCAGGGGACATGGGTTCGTGCCCCAGTCTGGGAAGATCCCACATGTCACGGAGCGGCTGGGCCCGTGAGCCATGGCTGCTGAGCCTGCGTGTCCGGAGCCTGTGCTCCACAATGGGAGAGGCCACAACAGTTGAGAGGCCCGTGTACTGCAAAAAAAAAAAAAACCTGGTCCTGAGAGATGTCACCACCTGATCCCTTGCCCAGGAGAGGGTTTTTTTTTTTTTCTTCCCTTTTTTATAAGCTTTACTTTACATTTTTTTTACATGCTTGTATCTAAACTCAGTGGTCTAAGGCATATGATGATAAAAATTCTAAGGTCTCTCAACTATCAATATTTCTGCTCTGGACATAGACACAAGTATTATATTTATCTCCTGGTATGTCCAGTATATCCAGTTAAACAATTGTTTTATGTGCAGTTTTGACAATTTAGCACCAGCTTTCTTAAAGGAAGCTTGCACAGTAGCAGAGTTTCCAAAATGTCTTTTATTGTTCACCTGCCCAGTGGATATTCTACTATTCCATTTGACAATCTGTGGTCATACTTAAGAAAGCTTAATAGTAATACTCTCTTCTTGCTCAGTTGGACTATCTGCAGCTCATGAATACAACAGATTTTCCCTCCTTTTCCTATATGTTTTAGTTTTAACCTAAGCATGGATATTTAATGATCCCTCCTTCCCTTTTTAATTCAATTTCTTTTGGCTCTTGTCTCACCCTAGCTAATGCTTCAGGGATGATTCATGCCCATTTTGACATTTTGACAGATTTTTTTTTTTTTTTTTAGTATGTGTTAAATAGTTTTTTTTTTTTTTTCTGTCTGCTGAAAATTTCTGATACTGGGTAACATCAAAAATGAACTGGATCGGTTTAAAGTGAGAGATGACCTGATCTCAGAGAAGACTGATCTCTTCGAGAGAAAAACAAATACTGTATGCTAACACATATATATGAAATCTAAAAAAAAAAAAAAAGAAAAAAACACTTTGATGAACCTAGGGGAAGGACAGGAATAAGACGCAGATGTAGAGAATGGACTTGAGGACACGGGGAGGGGGAAGGGTAAGCTGGGACAAAGTGAGAGAGTAGCACTGACATATATACACTAACAAATGTAAAACAGATAGCTAGTGAGAAGCAGCTGCATAGCACAGGGAGATCAGCTTGGTGCTTTGTGACCACCGAGAGGGGTGGGATAGGGAGGGTGGGAGGGAGATGAAAGAGGGAGAGGATATGGGGATATATGTGTACATATAGCTGATTCACTTTGTTATACAGCAGAAACTAACACACCACTGTAAAGCAATTATACTCCAACAAAGATGTTAAATTTAAAAAAAAAGTGATCTCTTTTCTTTGAACAAAATGAGCCCTTCCTTGGAGGAACTTCGCAAATACAGCCCACAGGCCTAGAAATAAGGCAAAGAACTCCAACAAGTGGCAGCTATATGCCAAATAAAATCAAGCATAATTAATAGAAAAAATCAATAAGCAATAATCATAATCAGTATATATATAAAAAAAAACTTGGTCACAGTGAGATGCAAAGAGAGTAACGATCAATTTGACCACTTATTGCACAGTATAAAACTCTGAAAGAGGATGACTGAATCACAACCAATACAAATGCTTTTGATGGGATATTTTGTTATGTATTCCTTAGGTCCCACTAGGATCGTTTTCTTTGTTTTCCCAACATTTATTTATGCATGTATATTAAGTGTATGTTTATGCAATAAACAAACATCAAGTGGGGGAAAATACCAGATTAACCTTTGAAGCAATTATATATAAAGATTTTACACATTCATGCTAATGACAACTTAAGTTAATAATTCCATTTATTGAGTTTACTCATTTTAAAACATGATACTTATTTCCTCTGACAAAACAGCGTATGTATTATTATTACCTCTGTTTTATTTTCTTCTTTTTTTTATTTTTATTTTTTTTCGGTACGCAGGCCTCTCACTGTTGTGGCCTCTCCCGTTGCAGAGCACAGGCTCCGGACATGCAGGTTCAGCGGCCATGGCTCACGGGCCCAGCCGCTCCGCGGTATGTGGGATCTTCCCGGCCCGGGGCACGAACCCGTGTCCCCTGCATCGGCAGGCGGACTTTCAACCACTGCGCCACCAGGGAAGCCCACCTCTGTTTTATTTTCTGATGAGGAAATTAAAGTTCAAAGTGTCTTGGTGCCTTGTGCCCAAGAGTTTTCAGTCAATCAGTGCTAGAACTCTAAAAAAAAAAGCAATTTTGATAAAGCTGATGGGCTACCAGCCCCTAAACAATGTCACAGGGACTCTTGTTGCCCAAAGGGCCAGAGGTAGAGAGGGATGCCTGAGGGAAGAGGAGGAGCCCTATAAGACTAGGCTCTGCTCCCATTTCCTGTGTTTGCATAACCTGAGTTAGAACTGGTGGCATGGAGCCTGGGCAGGTCCTTGGCAGTGTCACTCTTCCGATGCTAGGGGTGGCTCCTCTAAGGTGCAAGTTACTTGAAGGTGGCAAACTGCCGAGGCAATGGGAGTTTCCATAGGAACTTCTCTTCTACTACCTGCCTCACCTCCACATGGGCCAAAGCAACCCTGAAATCTTATTCCTTGTTTGAGGATTAATACTTTGTCCAAGGAAGCTTTTAGAGAAGTAGGTGGCCAATATTTGTTTGTTACTGACCTTCTCGAATCAGATGGGACCACAGCTGGGACCTTTCCTTGCCCAGTACCCCTCAGGCCAATTGAATGAGACCAGGTTCAGCAAAGCAGAACAGAAACTTTATTTGTAGATAAAAGATGGGGAAGGGAGAGCTAGTGCTCTAAAGATCCCTTCTCCCTGAGGAAGGGATGCAGGAAACTTTTAAGTGGTTAGAGGTGGGTGTGCCACCAGAATTCCAGGAAGGGGGTGGCAATTTCCAGAAACAACCAGAGCATGCACAGCACTTTGTGCTCCTTTCCACGTGGTACTAATTATGCCTAGCATAGTGCAAGTCCCCACTTTGGGTGGAGATCCTAGCATGGTAATGTGGCAAAGGCAACTTTTGTATACTGGGTCTCATCTGTGCAAGCGCTGTCCTCGTTGTCAGGCTGGAACTGGTTCAGGGTAGTTGGCTGTTGCCATCTGGGGGTTTTCTAACTGAGACTGGTTCTGTGATTTTGTTTCTGTGGCATCTGCCTTAGTTTCTGTTAAACCAGCACAGCTGTGGGCATAGATTAAAGGATTGTGATGAAGGAAAAAAAAGAGAACGTAGGTTAGTCTCTGTACAGGATTGGGTCTCTTCCCTGTGACACTATGACCAGCCTACACATTCCATGCAGACCCACCTAGATTGGGATAAACATGCTGACCACCTTGGACACTTGGACTAAGTCACCCTCCACACTCACAAACAGTACCTCCACCTCAGCATGCCTGGGCCACCGTGTTGGGTGTGTGAAAGGGGACCAGAGTGAGATTGGCTGACATCTCCTGCAAACCACCTTCTAGATTCTTCTTCAATGTATATTAAATCCCTGAGGGTTAACAAGGACTAGTTGCTTTCGTGATAACTGTAACGTGAGGATGTATTAACGTTTAGTGGTGACATGGAAACCAAGAATTTAATTTATAAATATAGATACTGATTGATAATTGGTGTATGGTAGGTGGGTACTATTTTTTTAACCACATGCATTTATTAACCTGTATTTATTTAAAAATTTTAAAATAAATCTTTATATTTCTATCACTTGAAGCATTAAATATATATCAAATATTTCAGACTAAATAAAGCACATAAATATGTTTATAAGAATTGAGTGCATACCCGAGTTTGATACTGGGACAGCTGTTTGACAGAATCTGCTTATATCTTTAGAAACTGTTTTTTTTTTTTTTTTTTTAAGAAGATGTTGGGGGTAGGAGTTTGTTAATTAATTTATTTATTTTTGCTGTGTTTGGTCTTCGTTTCTGTGTGAGGGCTTTCTCTAGTTGTGGCAAGCAGGGGCCACTCTTCATCGCAGTTCGTGGGCCTCTCACTATCACGGCCTCTCTTGTTGCGGAGCACAGGCTCCAGAAGCGCAGCCTCAGTAGTTGTGTCTCACGGGCCTAATTGCTCCACAGCATGTGGGATCCTTCCACCAGGGCTCGAACCCGGGTCTCCTGCATTGGCAGGCAGATTCTCAACTACTGCGCCACCAGGGAAGCCCAAGAAACTGGTATTTAATAAAAGCCACCTGCTTCATGTTGCTCTCTTGAGGATTTGATGTGATCTTACAGTTAGGAAAGGTTGTATGTGACAAGAATGGGGTTTATAACTGTGTTTACAAAGAAATGAACAAACAAGTAAATAATAAGAAATTTATTAAACACACTCCACATCTGCAAGAAAATGGGTATTGCACCAGGTACAATGAGTGAGCATCACATCTCCATCATTTAAGCAAAATATGAATTCCATTTATGATGCTGAAATAACCAGTTGAAAGATGAAAAACATATAGAATTAACATCTTACTTGTCTCATTATTTAATTTACCCTTGAACAACTTCCAAATCTCAGATCATCTTCATCTTCTGGGAATATAAGTCTTCAACTTTTCTCCATTCCTTCTCCCAGACTTCAATAACTTGTGGGGGGGAATATATTAAAAAAGCCCAATATATTTCAAAAAATTGTGATGCTCAAATAAAATTACGTGTACAAAGTATTTAGTAAGTTGTAAAGTGTCATAAAGATATAGATTATTTCCATTGCTAAATTGTCCTAACTGCAACTAAAAGAAAAAGAGATTAAGTAAACATAATAAAATAATAATTATTTATAAAAGTAAAATATTCCAGAGTGTCTGCTTAGAATTAAAGGTCCAGACCATTAGAACTGTGTTTATTTTATTTTATTTACTTATTTATTTATTTATTTATTTATTTATTTATTTATTTATTTATTTTGCAGTACGCGGGCCTCTCACTGTTGTGGCCTCTCCCGTTGTGGAGCACAGGCTCCACAGGCTCAGCGGCCATGGCTCACGGGCCCAGCCACTCTGTGGCATGTGGGATCTTCCCGGACCGGGCCACGAACCCGTGTCCCCTGCATCGGCAGGCAGACTCTCAACCACTGCACCACCAAGGAAGCCCAGAGCTGTGTTTATTTTATGTAGAACAAATAGAAGCTCATCTAGCATCTTGTAGACCCTCATTATGAATGGTAATGTTGTCACTAAAGGTTTTGCTCTATAAGACTCCACCACCCTTGAGGGGCAATTGTATTGAGATAGTACTGACATTTCTCAAAAGTCCACATTGATCATACAAGGCAATTGATCAGTAATAGCATCTTGTAAGCCCCCACTACTCTGCCCACCAGCAAAGTAGCAAGCTCTTTGCTGTCAGTTCTTCCAGATAGACTATCAATAAAAACAGTTGTCTTTGATTTTAGAAGCACACATTCCAATCTCTGAAACTCTGAGAGATGGATAAAGGTATATTTTACTCCTTTTAAGTCTCCTGATACAGGCTTAACCAGAAACATAACTCTCAGATATTAACTCAATATATGACACAGCCTCACCCAGCTTTTCAAATATTTCCTCTTTTCCATTGTACAGTTTTATTGTATTTTAATGGTGATGAAAGGTATACTGTCATAAGAGAATATATTTTCATTTTGTGTCATATAAAACCCTGGCTCTAGTATCTAAATGTTAAACACATCTGTTAATAGACCAAAGATTGACTCTCTTTCTCCCTCTCTCTCTTTTTATTTCAAACCTGACAGTTGACACATTTTAAAACAAAAATATACTCAATAGCAAATGTATTAGCATTTTGATTTTCTTCTTCCATCCATACAGGTAACAGTTCACACAAATATATACACTGGTACATACATGACCCTGTTATAAATAAATGTATGCCTCTGTGGAAGGAGGTAAGGAATACAGGTTTGTTCATTGTTAAGAAGACCAAGTGAGAAGCACAGGGTTCTTCTGTTTAATGGGACCTTGACATCTTGCTTTGATCTATGGGGCTACAGCTGGTGAACTGATGCTTCTACTCCCAGTACTTCCCTTGTAACATTTTCTTTTCCCCAAGGAGCATCCCTAACAGATTTTAGTAGGATCACCTCCATTCAATTTTAGTGGTGCCATTCCCACTCTGTCAGAGACAGAGCAGCCTTATTAATCACACTCAGGTCCACTAATACCAACAATCCGTCACCACAGCTGACTGAATGCATCATCCATGGTAACTAGAAAATTCACTCTGAGACCTGATGACTTGTCTTGGCTACATCCTGGAGCACAAAGCAAACAGAGACCACTAGTTATGCCAGTATGTTATCTTTTACTCTTCTTCCCTTCTTCCTCCATTTTTTGGGGGGTGATGGCACAAATCTTATTGAGTGTAGAAGACAGTTTCCCTTTAAAACATGTTTACTCAATGTTATCTCCTTGCTCTGGGTTGAACTCATCTGGGGAAGGGTCGTCACTTGATCCCTTTGTGATAATGTCAGTGAGTCAATATATAAATTGGGGATTCTTGTTTCTAGCTGAATTTTGACAATCTGCTTTTGACTTTTTTTTTTTACAACATTTAACCAGAAAATATGGATGATATCCTCTGTTTACCTGTCAAGGTGACTCTTCCATTTCATTGCAGTTTTTCCTTTTTGTATGGAGAGGTTTGTAGAAGGGTAAATGAGCAGTAGAATTAGCTGATTGATCCCATCACAACATCTCATTAGAATATGTGGAACTGACAGGTTGACCATGGAAATATCAATCAATGTGAAGCCAATGCCAATAATCGGTTTGGTGCAAGAACTTATTGTAATAATGGTGCATATGCCAAATAAACAATACTTTTACCAATTATTATTTTTTTTATTTTTTACATCTTTATTGGAGTATAATTGCTTTAAAATGGTGTGTTAGTTTCTGCTTTATAACAAAGTGAATCAGTTATACATATACATATGCTCCCATATCTCCTCCCTCTTGTGTCTCCCTCCTGCCCACCCTCCCTATCCCACCCATCCAGGTGGTAAGAAAGCACCGAGCTGATCTCCCTGTGCTATGCGGCTGCTTCCCACTAGCTATCTATTTTATGTTTGGTAGTGTATATATGTCCATGCCACTCTCTCACTTTGTCACAGCTTACCCTTCCCCCCGCCCCATATCCTCAAGTCCATTCTCTAGTAGGTCTGTGTCTTTATTCCCGTCTTACCCCTAGGTTCTTCATGATTTTTTTTTTTTTGCTTAGATTCCATATATATGTCTTAGCATATGGTATTTGTCTTTCTCTTTCTGACTTAAGTCACTCTGTATGACAGACTCTAGGTCCACCCACCTCACTACAAATAACTCAGTTTCGTTTCTTCTTATGGCTAAGTAATATTCCATTGTATATATGTGCCACATCTTCTTTATCCATTCATTTGATGATGGACACTTAGATTGCTTCCATCTCCTGGCTATTTTAAATAGAGCTGCATTTAACATTTTGACACATGACTCTTTTAGAATTATGGTTTTCTCAGGGTATATACCCAGTAATGGGATTGCTGGGTCATATGGTAGCTCTATTTGTAATTTTTTAAGGAACCTCCATACTGTTCTCCATAGTGGCTGTACCAATTCATATTCCTACCAGCAATGCAAGAGTGTTCCCTTTTCTCCACACCCTCTCCAGCATTTATTGTTTCTAGATTTTTTGATGATGGCCATTCTGACTGGTGTGAAATGATATCTCATTGTAGTTTTGATTTGCATTTCTCTAATGATTAATGATGTTGAACATTCTTTCATGTGTTTGTTGACAATCTGTATATCTTCTTTAGATAAATGTCTACTTAGGTCTTCTGCCCATTTTTGGATTGGAGTTTTGTTTTGTTTGTTTGTTTGTTATTGAGCTGCATGAGCTGCTTGTAAATCTTAGGAGATTAATCCTTTGTCAGTTGTTTCATTTGCAAATATTTTCTCCCATTCTGAGGGTTGTCTTTTGGTCTTGTTTATGGTTTCCTTTGCTGTGTAAAAGCTTTGAAGTTTCATTAGGTCCCATTTGTTTATCTTTGTTTTTATTTCCATTTCTCTGGGAGGTGGGTCCAAAAGGATCTTGCTGTGATTTATGTCATAGAGTGTTCTGCCTATGTTTTCCTCTAAGAGTTTGATAGTTTCTGGCCTTACATTTGGGTCTTTAATCCATGTTGAGCTTATTTTTGTGTATGGTGTTAGGGAGTGTTCTAATCTCATACTTTTACATGTATCAGCCCAGTTTTCCCAGCACCACTTACTGAAGAGGCTGTCCTTTCTCCACCGTACATTCCTGCCTCCTTTATCAAATATAAGGTGACCATATGTGTGTGGGTTTATCTCTGGGCTTTCTATCTTGTTCCAACGATCTATATTTCTGTTTTTGTGCCAGTACCATACTGTCTTGATTACTGTAGCTTTGTAGTATAGTCTGAAGTCAGAGAGCCTGATTCCTCCAGCTCTCTTTTTCGTTCTCAAGATTGCTTTGGCTATTCCTCTTATTCAACATAGTTTTGGAAGTTTTATCCACAGCAATCAGAGAAGAAAAGGAAATAAAAGGAATCCAAATCGGAAAAGAAGTAAAGCTGTCATTGTTTGCAGATGACCTGATACTATACATACAGAATCCTAAAGATGTTACCAGAAAACTACTAGAGCTAATCAATGAATTTGGTAAAGTAGCAGGATACAAAATTAATGCACAGAAATCTCTGGCATTCCTGTATACTAATGATGAAAGATCTGAAAGTGAAATCAAGAAAACACTCCCATTTACCACTGCAACAAAAAGAATAAAATGTCTAGGAATAAACCTCCCTAAGGAGAAAAAAGACCTGTATGCAGAAAATTATAAGACACTGATGAAAGAAATTAAAGATGATACAAACAGATGGAGAGATATACCATGTTCTTGGATTGGAAGAATCAACATTGTGCAAATGACTCTACTACCAAAACAATGTTCAGATTTAATGCAATCCCTATCAAACTACCACTGGCATTTTTCACAGAACTAGAACAAAAAGTTTCACAATTTGTATGGAAACAAATTATTATTTATTGAGCACCTACTTTTTGTCAGATACTATGCTGAGTATTTTATTTTAATTATTTTTGCACTTTGTATTTTACACATAGTACAACCCTGTATGGTTGGCCTGATCATCCTCGTTTTACAGATGAGGAAACTGAGAGTAGAAGGGACTAAGGAGCTAGGTCAAAAATATACATCCCCAAATTGTAAAGCCAGACTGACACCCAGGTCTGGCTGCTACCCAAACCAGTGGTGGCACCAACATTGCACAACAGGTTGACTTATATACATGGTGAGGATTTGGCAAAAGATAAACTGCACTTTTAATATTATTTCCCCAATATCATCCAAAGAACCAAAGAAGTTAATAAAATTATTGAGTAGATATACTTCAAGATGTCTTACTAGATCTCCAGCCACTGCAAATGCTCTGCTCTCTCAGCCTCTCCTACATGCGTGTGAACTAGCAGCTATATTTGTGTGATACCACCCTGCTCTCCATGTACCAGGCCAGTGCTGACTAACTCAGCGATTTCCACCAGGGCCAACCTGGCTGGACTGATCAGTTAAGCTCTCTGGATTTGGGGAATGGAATTCAGAGAAAATTAGTTAGTCCTCTGCATGACTGGTGGTGAGAAACATGCAATTTGGACATTGTGGGATAGTCATCTTCTACCATGAAGGCTGAGAAACAAGAAGCAGAGACAACCAGTTTGCCTTGACAAAAGAAAAAAGTAGTTGCAGACAACTAAGAGACAAGCAAGAGGAAGAACAGGTTGTCTGTGTTTGCTAATTCCCTGTGGCAATCCCTTCTGAGGTCATATAGCATGCAACATTGGGATTCTTTGAGACCCCTTGACTTCTATACTGAATATTCAAAGATCATACCCACAACTGTCACTTTTATTAATGCTGGTTTAAGTTGGTTCCCAATTCTTGAAACACAAAGAAGCTCAACTAATACATAAAGCATCTTTACTTTCCCTCATCCACTCAGATTACAATCTGTAAGACATGGAGACCTGTGATGGTAAGGCTACCTAGGTTGCCCATGTATGTATTTCCCTGGTAGAATAGAAAAATCACCCTCCTATATTATACATTGTGCTTACCAGTCAGGAACGAGGATACTCTAATGCTTCCAGAAACAGAAAACTCCTCCTGGTCCATAAAGACTGGCTTACACTGGCCACCATAGCAGATGAGTTGGTTACTCTACAATCTTAACCTTCCTGAGGAACAAATCTCTATATCCAGTATCCCATATCTTCCATGAAATGGTATTGCCGATAGGATTTAAAGTTTCTGTTTGTTACCTCTCTCTGCAATCTCAAAATGTCAAATCAAAAATGCCACATTCTGCCATTCAAAACACACAATTTTATTAGAAAAGAAATATTTCACACAAAATATTTACCCAAAATTGTCTTTTTTCTTCTCTTAATAACAGGGGAAAGAACTATCTTTTAAAAGAGTTAAAATAATATTATTTTTCTCTCAGGCATCAAAAATTAATCTTTTCAGTAGATTTTACTACCTCCTGTCATCATCCTTTGCTTCAGTCATACTATTCAAAACTCGGCATACCTTGAACATATCAAATATGTTTTGGTCCTTGAGATCAAAAGCACTCTCCTATTTTTTGTTTAATAAAATCCTAATCATCTTTCAAAACTTGGGTCAAATGGCTCCTCTTTCTTGCAGCCCTCCCTGATAAGTTCTCGTGTCCATACTTCAGTGTGTGTATTTCCATTGAACAACTAGACAACGTGCTTTGTATCACAGATGAAAGCTTATGTGCCTCCCTCCTCCAGTAATTAAATTTTTTTTTCTGACCTCCTTGGACTATGTCTAAGTTACTCTTAATTGCACATAACAATGCCTAATAAATTGGCCAACTTGTAGAATAGAATTTTAACAATCATTTGAATTTAAATAACACATGTCCACATTTCCTTAACAGAAAACTTTACAGCAAGGTGTGTTTTGAATTTAGAGTATTTCTGATTTTAGAAAGGAAAAATGGTGCACTTAGCTAGGCTCACCTGTCCCTTGTATTAAATACATTAATATTTCAGGCCATGGACTATAATGGCTTTCTTTCTAAGTGGAATAAATAAAGACAAAAAGTTGTCCAAATTAAGTTCACAATTTCACAAGTTTATGAAAAGCAAAACAAATGAAGAAAAGCTTTCACAACTTTTGGGGTTCAGAGTTGTTTGGATTTCAGAATTACAGAACAGACTGCAGACTTGGAAATCCATAAGGACTTTCTAAGGAAGTTATGAAAACTTTATTCAAAATCATATTAAGCCCTTTGTGATGAATTTTTTTCAGTCCATAGAGCTATTAAAACTTTCTGTTATCATATGCTTCAGGTACCCCCAGACACTTAGATTACATCATCCAGGTTAATTATAGTAGATCTCCACCCACTTTCACAACTGAAAGTGGATAAGTTACATAGTCACCCCAGTAATAGTAAACATCAAAGCTTAATCCATGCTGGACACTGTTCTTAATAGTGTTACATGTACTTACTCATTTAATCCACAGCATCTAATGAGACAGCTATCATTTCCATATTTATGAAAATGGGAATTGAAGCATACAGAGGTTAATTGACTTGTCCAAGTTCCGTGACTAAAACTGGGGAACAGAGATTTCCATTCACATAGAAGTGCTCTGGAGTCTCCAGAGTCCCCCAGTCTTAATAGCTACACAGTGTAGAAATCCCCGCAACTGAGTTGGTTAACTATCTTTAAGATAGAGTGTTAGATTTGGAGCGTTGGATATTTCATTCTAAATTCCATTGCTCTATGAATTATCATTCCAAATTTATAAACCTCTACTTTAATTGCTTTCTTGATAATTACCAAATTCCTAAGTGACATCTAGACTTAGAAAATGGAAAAGTGACTTGTCTAAGTGCACAAATTACTCTTCTAATATATTTAATAAAAGAAATTATTACATGGAATCAAACATGGTAACATGTAGTCCACTAGATTTTATTTATTAGGGACAAATAAGAAATTGAGGACAATTGACATTTTCACTTTTCAAGGGTTTTTTTTCATAAAGAATAAGGAAAAAATATATCTTAAATGAGTTTATTTACTGTATTAATTTCCCAGGGTCGCTGTACAAAAGTATCACAAGTGTGGTGGCTTAAAACAGCAGAAATTTATTCTCTTACAGTTTTGGAGGCTAGAAGTTCAGGATCAAGTTGTGGGCAGGTTGGTTTCTTCTGGAGGCTCTGAGAAGAATCTGTTCCAGCCCTCTCCTAGTTTCTGGCAGCCCCAGTAATCCTTGGCATTCCTTGGCTCATCTATACCTGCCGTCATCCTTGCATGGCACACATGTCCCAATTTCCCCAGTGAAAGAGAATATGTAGTTAATCAGAATCCTTCATTTCTCACAATTCTTATACTTCATAGTTTTAAAAATATTTACTGTTCACAAAGTGGTTTCTTTTCAGAATCCGTAGACTTGATAAAGAAAAATACTCTTCAAATAGACAAGGATTCACTAAAATACTTTACTGACTGGAATTACTTCCTTTGAGTAAAATGAGGGAAAGCTCTAATGGGTTAAATAGAGGACTAGTAACATTGCATTTATAATAACAATTTCTTTAATACAAAATAAGGCTGAGGCCTCACTCTTTCAGTGCCTTCAGCCAAGTTTTTGGCCTCAGATGACTGCCTTCTCAGGCAAATTGTCTTCAAGGCAAAAGGCTTTGCCCTATCGAAAGGGAAATCTCTTCTTTTTTGTCAGACAATGCAACAGGGAAAAAAATAAAAACTTCTCTGTATAAACACCCTGGTAATTTTATTTAATAGTCTCAATAGAAATTTAATAAACTATTTAACTAGTTATTCTAGTTATAAAAGTCTTTCATTTGGATGAATAATACAATCAAGTTTTCTAACATTATTGGAAATAAAACTCAATTTAGGTCAGTAATTTCTGTTTCTGGGCATTGTAATGTCAAGTCCTATGACTTTCTAAGTACATGACACTGGCCAAGTCATTAAGTGCTTCAATTTTCAATTTATAAATTTATAAAATTTATAAAATAAAGCTAATATTATATACACAACCTAAAAATACATTATATGTACACATATATATAATATGGACATGATGACCATAAAAATACAGGATTAGCACCTGCAGTGTTATGTGAACTCTCCCTGCATCAGAACTGACCTTCACTTGCACAGAGTGCACCTGTCCTGGACATGGAGATTGGAAGTGAGGGCACTGTAGGCTTTGGAGGATAGAGGTAAATTCTGGCTGGTAACAAAATGAATGAATTGTACCACCATAATTGTACAATTTGTCACCATCCCTTTAAATGAACCTATTTTTACATGTTTTTGCTTGATTTTCCCTTTACTATGTTATTTCAAAATCCCACATAGGATGGTTTATAGGGAGTAACAAACATAAAACCTCCCTTGCTTCCCTCAAATGGTGGTCAATTATACATGGTACTACAAATAACATTAAACTTTCTTTAATTCTCTGAACTGTATTTAATGAGCCTACCTCCATGGGAGGATTAGCTTTTAGATAAATACATAGGTGTTATTCTGTTATTATTCCCTACGGCTCATGTTCTTCATATATTTCTTTTAATGTGACATTGAAAATAGGGCCTGCATTGTGTGACACAGTTCTTATATGTTTAAATTTCATTAATTAAAAAACAGTAAATGTTGAAATCTACAGTAAGCCTGATGTTTGTACCAATGTATTTCTCCAGCAAGCACTAGAATACTACTTGAGCCTAAAAACTTATTCGTTGTCATTTGTCTCTCTCTATCCAAATTCTTGAGTGCATTCCTGTACTACACCCACAGTGGAGGACCACTGTAACTCATCTTGGAGTACTTCATTGAGACAATTTCATTCAGGACTTGTGTAGGATCTGAGGTCTCAGAAATAATGTGACTCTTGCCCTGTGGCAACTGGGTTCCTTCTTTGGATGGAGACATGAACCTGAGAGGTAGCCAAGTCATTCATTAAAGGTCATACATGTTTGGGATGTAGAATTCCAGTGACAATGTTTGAACTATTAGACTGGACTGCTTATTAGCTATGAAGCAATTTACAATGTCTTCAGAAATGTAATTTTCTGCCCAAAAGGAAAGTTTTACTTTATTAAACAGGTAGGAATTTTTTAAAAAAATCAATATAGCAGCAATCTTGAGAAAAATACCACTATCTTTATTTTTGCATAAGAGAAACTGAGGCACAAATACATTTAAATAAACATCCAAGGCTAGCTAAGCCTTGGTGGAGCCAGGATTCTAACCCACGCTGTCTCACACAAGTTTATTCTCTTAACCTCTACACTGTTCACTTAATGCAACAAATTATCTTGCCATACTTGAGGTCTTAAACCATTGCAAAGGAATGATCAGGTTTATGAAATATCAGATTTATGAGCCATCTCTAACATTATAATAATATAAAAACCATATTATATACAAAAAAGGCAAGCTAGACCTGGAAGAATTTTTAAGTTAGGAGAGATATTATATTATATGGTGTCAACAGCACTAAATTACATGGAATGAAGTCCAATCTTTGTCAGTTACTGGTATGTTGTCATTTTTTTATACTAAATTTTAATTTTCTCATCTTTAAAAAGAGCTAAGTACATATATAATTATATACTTACCTTACAGAGCTGTTGCTTGGATAAAATTATGAGAAAATTTTGTGATACTGTATGTTCCCACTTACATGTGGAATCTAAAAAAGCCAAACTCATAGAAATAGAGAATAGATTTGTGGTTGCGAGGAGATGAGAGAGTGGGGTAAGTGGAGAGATATTAGTGGAAAGCTACAAACTTCCAGCTGTAAGATGAATAAGTTCTGGGGAACTAATGCACAGCTTGGTGACTATAATTAACAGTACTGCATTATGCTTGAAAGTCTTTAAAAGGATAGATCTTAAATATTATTACCACACACACACAAATGATAATAATGTGAGGGGATGGAGGTGTTAACTAACATTATTGTGGTAATCATTTTGCAAAATAGATATATACAGTCGGCCTTTCGTATCCGTGGTTCTGCATTCACAGATTCAACCAACCAAAGATAAAAAATATTCAAAGAAAAATTCCAGAAAAGTTCAAAAAGCAAAACTTGAATTTGCCACACACAGACAACTATTTACATAGCTTTTGCATTTGCAACTATTTACATAGCATTTAGATTGCTTTAGTTATTATAAGTAATCTAGAGATGATTTAGAGTATAAGGAAGGATGTGTCTAAGGTATATGCAAATACTGTGCCATTTTATATAAGGGATTGAGTATCCTTGAATTTTGGTGTCTGTAAGGTGTCCTGGAACCTACCCCTTGAGAATACCAAGCGACACCTGTAGGTGTATCAGACCATCATATTATACACTTTAACTTACATATGTTTTATATCAATAATATCTCAATAAAGTTGGGGAGAAAAAGTAGACAATTTTGTGGCATACTTTATAAATTGGCAAGCATAACACTTTTGTATAATTCTTACATTTTGTATATTTTCAAAGGGAATAAACATCTATATGATAAGATACTAAACAGACATTAAAAAGCACCTTTGCAGGATCCCGGGGGAAGATGGCGGAAGAGTAAGATGCGGAGATCACCTTCCTCCCCACAGATACATCAGAAATTCATCTCCACGTGGAACAACTCCTACAGAACACCTACTGAATGCTGACAAAAGACCTCAGACCCCCCAAAAGGCAAGAAACTCCCCACATACCTGGGTAGGGCAAAAGAAAAAAGAATAAACAGAGACAAAAGGATAGGGATGGGACCTGCACCAGTGGGAGGGAGCCGTGAAGGAGGAAAGGTTTCCACACACTAGTAGCCCCTTCGTGGGCGGAGACTGTGGGTGGCGGAGGGGGAAAGCTTCAGAGTAGCGGAGGAGAGCACAGCAACAGGGGTGTGGACGGCAAAGAGGAGAGATTCCCGCACAGAGGATCAGTGCCGACCGGCACCCACCAGCCTGAGAGGCTTGTCTGCGCGGCCGCCGGGGCGGGCAGGGCTGGGAGCTGAGGCTCGGGTATCGGGTTTCAGTCAGAGCGCAGGGAGAGGACTGGGGCTGGCGGCGGGAAGAGAGCCTGAAGGGGTTAGTGCACCACGGCTAGCCCGGAGAGGGTCCGGGAAAAAGTCTGGAGCTGCCGAAGAGGCAAGAGACTTTTTCTTCCCTCTTTGTTTCCTGGTGCGCGAGGAGAGGGGATTCAGAGCGCCGCTTAAAGGAGCTCCAGAGAAGGGCGCGAGCCACGGCTAAAGGCGTGGACCCCGGAGACGGGCGTGGGACTCTGGGGCTGCTGCTGCCACCGCCAAGAGGCCTGGGTGCAAGCACAGGTCCCACGCCCCCTTTCCGGGGAGGCTGTGCAGCCCGCCACTGCCAGCGTCCCGGAATCCAGGGACAACTTCCCCGGGAGAACGCACGGCGTGCTTAAGGTTGGTGCAACGTCACACCGGCCTCTGCCGCTGCAGGCTCGCCCCGCACTCTGTACCCCTCCCTCGCCTCGGCCTGAGTGAGCCAGAGCCCCCGAATCAGCGGCTCCTTTAAACCCGTCCTGTCTGAGCAAAGAACAGACGCCCTCCGGCGACCTACATGGAGAGGCGGGGCCAAATCCAAAGCTGAGACCCGGGAGCTGTGAGAACAAAGAAGAGAAAGGGAAATCTCTCCCAGCAGCCTCAGAAGCAGCAGATTAAAGCTCCACAATCAACTTGATGTACACTGCATCTGTGGAATACATGAATAGACAACAAATCATCCCAAATTGAGGAGGTGGACTTTGAGGGCAAGATTTAGGACTTTTTCCCTTTTCTTCTTTTTAAAACGAATTATCCCAAACTGAGGAGGTGGACTTTGAGAGCAACATTTACGATTTTTTCCCCTTGTTCTCTTTTTGTGAATGTGTATGTGTATGCTTCTGTGTGAGATTCTCTCTGTATAGCTTTGCTTTCACCATTTGTCTGAGGGTTCTATCCGTCCATTTTTTTTTAAATAATTATTTTTTTATTTTAACAATGCCACTATATTCTATTATACTTTATTCTATTTTACTTTATCTTCTCTCTTTCTCTTTTTCCTACCTTTCCTTCCTCCCTCCCTCCTTTCTTTCTTTCTTTCTTTCTTTCCTTCCTCCGTCCCTCCCTCCTGTCTTCCTTTCTCTCTTTCTTTCTTTCTTGCCTTCCTCCCTCCCTCCTTTCTTTCTTTCCTTCCTCCCTCCCTCCCTTCTTTCTTTCTTTCTTCCTTCCTTCCTTTCCTTCTTTCTTTCTTTATTTCTCTCTTTCTTTCTTCTACTAATTCTTTCTTTCTACATTTTCTCCCTTTTATTCTTAGCCGGGTAAATGAAGGGCTCTTGGTGCTTCAGCCAGAAGTCAGTGCTGTGCCTCTGAAGTGGGAGAGCCAACTTCAGGACACGGGTCCACAAGAAACCTCCCAGCTCCACATAATAACAAGTGGCAAAAATCTCCCTGAGATCTCCATCACAACACCAGCACCCAGGTTCACGCAACGACCAGCAAGCTAAAGTGCTGGTCACCCTATGCCAAGCAAATAACAAGACAGGAACACAGCCCCATCCATTAGCAGAGAGGCTGCTTAAAAACATAATAAGGCCACAGGCACCCCAAAACACACCACCAGACGTGGACCTGTCCACCAGAAAGACAAGATCGAGCTTCATCCACCAGAACACAGGCACTAGTCCCCTCCACCAGGAAGCATACACAACCCACTGAAACAACCTTAGCCACTGGGGACAGACACAAAAAACAACGGGAACTATGAATCTGAAGCCTGCCAAAAGGAGACCCCAAACACAGTAAGATAAGCAAAATGAGAAGACAAAAAAACACACAGCAGGTGAAGGAGCAAGATAAAAACCCACCAGACCTAACAAATGAAGAGGAAATAGGCAGTCTACCTGAAAAAGAATTCAGAATAATGACAGTAAAGATGATCCAAAACCTTGGAAATAGAATGGACAAAATGAAAGAAACAGTTAACAAGGACCTAGAAGAACTAAAGATGAATCAAGCATCGATTAAAAACACAATAAATGAAATGAAAAATACTCTAGATGGGATCAACAGCAGAATAACTGAGGCAGAAGAATGGATAAGTGACGTGGAAGATAAAATAGTGGAAATAACAGCTGCAGAGCAAAATAAAGAAAAAAGAATGAAAAGAACTGGGGACAATCTCAGAGACCTCTGGGACAACATTAAACGCACCAACATTTGAATTATAGGGGTTGCAGAAGAAGAAGAGAAAAAGAAAGGGACTCAGAAAATATTTGAAGAGATTATAGTTGAAAACTTCCCTAATATGGGAAAGGAAAGAGTTAATCAAGTCCAGGAGGCACAGAGAGTCCCATACAGAATAACTCCAAGGAGAAATACGCCAAGACACATATTAATCAAACTGTCAAAAATTAAACACAAAGAAATCATATTAAAAGCAGCAAGGCAAAAACAACAAATAACACACAAGGGAATCCCCATCAGCTTAACAGCTGATCTCTCAGCAGAAACTCTACAAGCCAGAAGGGAGTGGCAGGACATAATTAAAGTGATGAAGGAGAAAAACCTGCAACCAAGATTACTCTACCCAGCAAGGATCTCATTCAGATTTGATGGAGAAATTAAAACGTTTACAGACAAGCAAAAGCTGAGAGAGTTCAGCACCACCAAACCAGCTTTACAACAAATGCTAAGGGAACTTCTCTAGGCAAGAAACACAACAGAAGGAAAAGACCTACAATAACAAACGCAAAACAATTAAGAAAATGGGAATAGGAACATACATATCGATAATTACCTTAAATGTAAATGGACTAAATGCTCCCACCAAAAGACACAGATTGGCTGAATGGATACAAAAACAAGACCCATATATATGCTATCTACAAGAGACCCACTTCAGACCTAGAGACACATACAGATTGAAAGTAAGGGGATGGAAAAAGATATTCCATGCAAACGGAAACCAAAAGAAAACTGGAGTAGCAATTCTCATATCAGACAAAATAGACTTTAAAATAAAGACTATTAGAAGAGATAAAGAAGGACACTACATAATGATCAAGGGATCAATCCAAGAAGAAGATATAACAATTGTAAATATTTATGCACCCAACAAAGGAGCACCTCAATACATAAGGCAAATACTAACAGCCATAAAAGGGGAAATCGACAGTAACACACTCATAGTAGGGTACTTCAACACCCCACTTTCACCAATGGACAGATCATCCAAAATGAAAATAAATAAGGAAATACAAGCTTTAAATGATACATTAAACAAGATGGACTTAATTGATATTTATAGGATATTCCATCCAAAAACAAGAGAATACACATTTTTCTCAAGTGCTCATGGAACATTCTCCAGGATAGATCATATCTTGGGTCACAAATCAAGCCTTGGTAAATTTAAGAAAATTGAAATTGTATCAAGTATCTTTTCCGACCACAATGTTATGAGACTAGACATCAATTACAGGAAAAGATCCGTAAAAAATACAAACACATGGAGGCTAAACAATACACTACTCAATAACGAAGTGATCACTGAAGAAATCAAGGAGGAAATTTAAAAATACCTAGAAACAAATGGCAATGGAGATAGACGACCCAAATCCTATTTGACACAGCAAAAGCAGTTCTAAGGGGGAAGTTTATAGCACTACAATCCCACCTTAAGAAACAGGAAACATCTCAAGTAAACAACCTGACCCTGCACCTAAAGCAATTAAAGAAAGAGGAACAAAAAAATCCCGAAGTTAGCAGAAGGAAAGAAATCATAAGGATCAGATCAGAAAAAAATGAAAAAGAAATGAAGGAAACGATAGCAAAGATCAATAAAACTAAAAGCTGGTTCTTTGAGAAGATAAACAAAATTGAAAAACCATTAGCCTGACTCATCAAGAAAAAAAGGGAGAAGACTCAAATCAATAGAATTAGAAATGAAAAAGGAGAAGTAACAACTGACACTGCAGAAATACAAACGATCATGAGAGATTACTACAAGAAACTCTATGCCAATAAAATGGACAACCTTGGAGAAATGCACAAATTCTTAGAAATGCACACCTGCCAAGACTGAATCAGGAAGAAATAGAAAATATGAACAGACCAATCACAAGCACTGAAATTGAAACTGTGATTAAAAATCTTCCAACAAGCAAAAGCCCAGGACCAGATAGCTTCACAGGCGAATTCTATCAAACATTTAGAGAAGAGCTAACACCTATCCTTCTGAAAATCTTCCAAAATATAGCAGAGGGAGGAACACTCCCAAACTCATTCTACAAGGGCACCATCACCTTGATACCAAAACCAGGCAAGGATGTCACAAAGAAAGAAAACTACAGGCCAATATCACTGATGAACATAGATGCAAAAATCCTCAACAAAATACTAGCAAACAGAATCCAACAGCACATTAAAAGGATCATACAGCATGATCAAGTGGGCTTTGTTCCAGGAATGCAAGGATTCTTCAATATACGCAAATCAATCAATGTGATACACCATATTAACAAATTGAAGGAGAAAAACCATATGATCCTCTCAGTAGATGCAGAGAAAGCTTTTGACAAAATTCAACACCCATTTATGATAAAAACCCTGCAGAAAGTAGGCATAGAGGGAACTTTCCTCAACATAATAAAGGCCGTATATGACAAACCCACAGCCAACATCATCCTCAATGGTGAGCAATTGAAACCATTTCCACTAAGATCAGTAACAAGACAAGGCTGCCCACTCTCACCACTCTTATTCAACATAATTTTGGAAGTTTTAGCCACAGCAATCAGAGAAGAAACGGAAATAAAAGGAATCCAAATTGGAAAAGAAGAAGTAAAGCTGTCACTGTTTGCAGGTGACATGATACTATACATAGAGAATCCTAAATATGCTACCAGAAAACTACTAGAGCTAATCAATGAATTCAGTAAAGTAGCAGGATACAAAATTAATGCACAGAAATCTCTGACATTCCTGTACACCAATGATGAAAAATCTGAAAGTGAAATCAAGAAAACACTCACATTTACCATTGCAACAAAAATAATAAAATATCTAGGAATAAACCTACGTAAGTAGACAAAAGACGTGTATGCAGAAAATTATAAGACACTGATGAAAGAAACTAAAGATGATGCAAATAGATGGAGAGATATACCATGTTCCTGGATTGGAAGAATCAATATTGTGAACATGACTCTACTACCCAAAGCAATCTAAAGATTCGATGCAATCCCTATCAAACTACCACTGGCATTTTTCACAGAACTAGAACAAAAAATTTCAAAATTTGTTTGGAAAAACAAAAGACCCCGAAAAACCAAAGCAATCTTGAGAACAGAAAACGGAGTTGGAGGAATCAGGCTTCCTGACTTCAGACTGTACTACAAAGCTACAGTAATCAAGACAGTGTGGTACTGGCACAAAAACAGAAAGATAGATCAATGGAACAGGATGGAAAGCCCAGAGATAAACCCACGGACATATGGTCAACTTATCTTTGTTAAAGGAGGCAGGAATGTACAGTGGAGAAAGGACAGCCTCTTCAATAAGTGGTGCTGGGAAAACTGGACAGGGACATGTAAAAGTATGAGATTAGATCATTCCCTAACACCATACACAAAAATAAGCTCAACATGGATTAAAGACCTAAATGTAAGGCCAGAAACTATCAAACTCTTAGAGGAAAACATAGGCAGAACACTCTATGACATAAATCACAGCAAGATCCTTTTGGACCCACCTCCTCGAGAAATGGAAATAAAAACAAAGATAAACAAATGGGACCTAATGAAACTTCAAAGCTTTTGCACAGCAAAGGAAACCATAAACAAGACCAAAAGACAACCGTCAGAATGGGAGAAAATATTTGCAAATGAAACATCTGACAAAGGATTAATCTCCAAAATTTACAAGCAGTTCATGCAGTTCAATAACAACAACAAAAAAAAACAACCCAATCCAAAAATGGGCAGAAGACTTAAATAGGCATTTCTCCAAACAAGATATACAGACTGCCAACAAACACATGAAAGAATGCTCAACGTCCTTAATCATTTGAGAAATGCAAATCAAAACTACAATGAGATATCATCTCACACCAGTCAGAATGGCCATCATCAAAAAATCTAGAAACAATAAATGCTGGAGAGGGTGTGGAGAAAGGGGAACACTCTTGCACTGCTGGTGGGAATGTGAATTGGTACAGCCACTATGGAGAACAGTATGGAGGTTCCCAAAAAACTACAAATAGTACTACCATATGACCCAGCAATCCCACTACTAGGCATATACCCTGAGAAAACCATAATTCCAAAAGAGACATGTACCAAAATGTTCATTGCATCTCTATTCACAGTAGCCCGTAGATTGAAGCAACCTAAGTGTCCATCATCGGATGAATGGATAAAGAAGATGTGGCACATATATACAATGGAATGTTACTCATCCATAAAAAGAAATGAAACTGAGCTATTTGTAATGAGGTGGATAGACCTAGAGTCTGTCATTCAGAGTGAAGTAAATCAGAAAGAGAAAGATAAATACCATATGCTAACACATATATATGGAATTTAAGGGAAAAAAATGTCATGAAGAACCTAGGGGTAAAACAGGAATAAACTCAGACCTACTTGAGAATGGACTTGAGGATATGGGGAGGGGGAAGGGTAATCTGTGACAAAGCGAGAGAGAGGCATGGACATATATACAGATGAAACGTAAGGTAGATAGATAGTGAGAAGCAGCCGCATAGCACAGGGAGATCAGCTCGGTGCTTTGTGACCACCTGGAGGGGTGGGATAGGGAGGGTGGGAGGGAGTGAGACGCAAGAGGGAAGGGATGTGGGAACAGATGTATATGTATGACTGATTCACTTTGTTATAAAGCAGAAAGTAATAATAATAAAAAAGCATCTTTTCAAAGACCAATAAAATGAGAATTGCTTAAAAATAGGCCTTAACCATGATCCTTATTTTGTTAAGAAAAAAAAGTTATGTACACTGTGTATTTTTTTAATGCCCCATACAAAGGACACAGGGAGTATACCTGTAGTCGAAGTTATATTAACTCTTTGCAACACAGGAAAATACACACAAGGTATTTCTCAGTTACGGGGTGTTTAGCTGGGGTTGTTATAAGGTTTGGGCTTCTGTTGGGTAGTTTTGGAAATGGCTTAGGAAAGTGAGGCTTGATCTTGATCTTGGGTGCTCCCTTGAAATAGGGGCATTTGGGAACTGGGTATTTTAATAGTTTTTATTAGTAGATGGAAGAAATGAAGCTGCCATTGCTGTCCTAGTCACTGATATTAACCAATAGAAAAAGATATTTGGTTATTTTTGTTGTATGATGTCCTTGTCTTTGCTGTATATTCAGGTATAGAGTGACCTTTTTTTGTCAAATTTCATCACAATCTCAGAGTGACCTTGTTTAATTACTATTGACATTCTGTGGGATGTGTTTGTTGAGTACACAGCCTAGCTATTAGCTACTAGTTTCCAGGGCCTTTTGTTTTGTTTGTTGGCTTATCGATATGTAGTGAAAAGACCAGCTGATACAGTAGTTTTTTACTTTTTAATATTTCTATAACAGGTAATAACTATATATTTTATATAATTATTTAAATAATATATAATTTTATATAATATTTATAATTTATATATTATATCATATATATATATATATATATATATATATATATATATATAGAGAGAGAGAGAGAGAGAGAGAGAGAGAGAGAGAGAAACATTTCTTCTGTTACTCATTGAATAATATATCTCTTCAGTGTCAAGAACAAATTAGAATTTCTAACTCAGGTACCTAACTCAGTAATCTTTCTACTATTCAATGCCTTTAAGACTGGAGTTTTATTTACTCCATTTTTTTTTTCTAACTTTGGCCTTATTGCTATTTGCCTTGGGTCATTTCCCAAGAAATAGCCATACATTCATTTTCATCTGTGACAAAATTAAGTTTTCCTGAATTTGGGTGATATATTACTCATTGCCTTGCAACCAGGAAAATAACCCATTGTAGGTAGGATTCCTAACTACAACCTAATTCTAAAGTCCTGGAGGTCAGGGCCATGATTCACACATCTCCATGTGATGCTTACCAACACAACTGGCCAAAATCATATGTGCCCAGAAATGGCTGCTGATAACTAGGTCACACACACACACACACACACACACACACACACACACACACTGGTTTTTGGTTGGTCTTGACATTTTCATTTATATGGGTTCTCTGACAACTTCTCAGAAGATTCCAGGTCCCTGTGTGTGAAATCATAATCATGAACTCAATTACCATAGAGGATTATAAAAGAGAAAGAAAACCAATCTATCTCTCCAATCAACTGCTTCAAACACACGTTCCATGAAATATGGATGACTTCAGGGGATGATGAAGCTCGGAAGAGACGGTGAGAAGGTTCCAGGTGAAGGTTTCCATTTGGATGGCAGAAAGATGTTCCTTGCTTTGGCAAGGCAGAGTAGACAATCACTGGGGACAAGGGATACCTGTGGCTTCAGGGACACAGTGTCCCACTGACCCTTGACACTTAGCTGAGAATCTGGGGGGAATGGAGGCCAAGTTCAGGGCCTATTTTAATGGACTAGACATTTATCAGTGACTAGAGGACTAAAACAATTATGCAATTTCTGGAAAACTGAGAGAGACGTAAATACTTTTTTGTACAGAACAGGTGTTCTCTGGAGAGCAACTGGCAATACAGAAGTCTTGTGTATTTAATGAAATATGAGAAAACTGAAACCATGGAAAAGTGGTCCATTAGCCAGCTAATCAGCCCCATAAGATGAAGCAAAGACATTGAGCTCCTTATTTTGAAATCAAGAGAAAAGTGAGGTGAATTTACATGATGAACTAAGAGGTGTCCTGAACGGAATGCTTGGACCATTTCTGTTGCAAATGTCAGTGTTTCTGAATGTTAATGCCCTGAACTTACCCAGGGCCCGATTTTATAATTTTCATTGACTCTTGTGTATAAAGAAATCCCATTGCTGACAACTTAAATTGTGCAGTTAGGACTCCATGATTGGGTTCACTGTCTGCTAAAAGTATATTATTTTAATACTTTTTTGTTTTTATAAAACTACACTGTGAACCCAAAGGGAGAATTGGGGGAGAGGCTAGGGAATAAGCCTGGCCTCTCCATTAAATCATTCTCTGTATTTGGAAATGTCAGCCACTCTGAATGCTGTTTCTTTTAAGTGAAAAATAAGAGTAGGATACTTACATCATAGTAGACATATCAGAGAATTAAAGTTTGCATAGTCTTCAGGGATGGACTGAAAGGAGCATCTATGCAGAAAGAGAAAGAATATGGCTTAATCCTGACACATAAGTGCATTTTACTCTGCATTCAAAAACAAAATCAAACAACCAAATTAAACTAGAAAAGGAAGTGTAAACCTCAAAACCTAGGAATTAAATTGTTAGAATCTGGGATAGTCTGCTTTCTAGCTCACCTCCTTCCAGGAATCCCAAAGAAAATTCTCTCCCTGTTATAGAAAGACTAAAAGACATTTGTTGATATCATAGTGCTGGCAAGAGTCACCATGAGAGCCACATCATATTAACTTAGAGTGGGATTTTTCCTTTCAGCACTGAGTCTTGAAAAATTGGGCATACTGATTTCAGTAAGTTGTTACAAGGTAGTGATGCTTTTTCCCCCCTCCTTTAATAGGTGCTAATTATTATAATTCTTACAGTCATATTTCTTTGTGTAGAGCATGTTTAATGTATTGAAGACTAGTAAAATATAGCAGCCATGCCTACTGTCAGGTTAACGTGGGCTGCTGTTGAGGTGTCTAAGTGTGCATACGTGTGAGCATCTGACAGTGGGTGGTTTTGGTGTTTGCTTCATAAAAACATTTGAATAAGCAGCTTTTGAATAAAGCAGTTGGGATTTAACAATTTAACTGAATTGACATATAAATTCATAGGAAGATTTTGGTTCTTGGAAAGGCAGTTGTGCTTTGCTGAGGCTTTGTCAGACATGTTTACCACAATTCAGCATATCTGGTGAGGCTAAGAAGAAAGAAGAGTCCAGAAAAGAAAGATAAAAGAAACTAGGACAGAGGTAGAAACAGGAATGATAAATAATATTCCTTTCCAACTCAATGCTGTCATGTCTCATTTCTCTAACAGATCTACATAATAATGTCCAGATACTCAATCTGGGGTATATATATTTTTAATTGCAAGAAGAGGAAAAATTTTTTTAATGCTGTGAAATAATATTGAATTTGTTCACTTGCAAGGTTTGAGTTGGCCCCAAAGGGGTTTTGGTTGGAAATGAGGGTGGATGGGGTAGAATGTTATTTTCTTTTAATCAGTATAAAGCTATTAGACATAAGTGGCTTCTCACTGACTCAGTGACAATAACCCCAGGGGGAAAATCACCCAAAAAACTTATCCCTTGCTTTAGAGCTGGGTCAGGTCCTTAATCAGTTGCAGGGTATTTCTCTTGCAATGGCCATAAAAGCCTTTTTCCAGTAGTAGTTTACTGTTCTAGGGTTACAATGAAGCAAGTTATGTAAAGTGTGATGCTCCTTAAGTTCATGTGTGAGTCTTTTAACTTCCCCCTTGTTAAGATGGAAAGATGTCCTGGTGAATAGAAACATTCTTTTCAATTCAAAAGTTCTTCATGATGGGCTGTCCCTTTGTGGGGCTTGCTGTATACAAGGCATATCCAGGTGACCTTTTCTGGGCTCTTATGGTGGTTTTGTCTTTATCAAAATGGTTCTATTCACAGGAGGGGAAAGGCTGTGACATCATCCTGCAAAAGAAAATCCTCTAAAGAATAAGGTGGAAAAAAATACCACTTTCTTTTGGGAAGGTGGGAGAAGAGGAAGAGAAGAGAATAGAGGAGAAGCAAAGAAGAGAGATGCCATTGGCAAGAGGGAAGGTCAAAAGGGAAGAAATGCCAGAGAGAAGCTAGAGACAGGACAGAGCAGGGTTAGGAATCCCAAGAGACACTGTGTCCATTTCTTCCCACAAGTCCAGCGGTGGGCACTTTAGATCCCATTTTGCAGATTAGGAAACAGCTGCAGGATGAAGCATCTGGCCCACTCCCATGTAGTTTGCAACCAAACCAAGATTTAGTCTCAGGTCGACCTCACTTCTGGCTCTAACCTCTCCCCAAGAAAATGCAAACCTTTGTTTCATTTTGATTAATTCTCAACAATACTTTCTAAAGTAAATATCTCACGTGCCCTTCCCTGACCTAAAAGAGAAGCTCCTGTGCACTTTAGCCCTCAGATCTCCCAAAGAAGCAGTGCGAGTATTATATCTCTGCTAACTGAAGCCACTCATCTGTTTTCCCAACAACATTAAGGTTCTTTACACTTTGAGAAAAAGGACAAAGGCAGGGGAGAATGATGGTGGAAATAAAACTGTGGTAATTCAATGCTGCCTCTGGGATTTATTTATTGTTGATCATGGCTGAGGAGCTCTTTGTACCTTACATATGTGTAGGGTTGTGGGGGTCAGAGCGCATATGCCAAAAGAGAGCTAGGACAGAGGGAAACCTGATGAATAAGAAAGAGAATTCCAGAGAACGGGATCGATGGGGTAGAGAGGGGATGTATCATCATAAAAAGAAATTGAAAGCTCCTGGGGAAATTTATAGTTATATGATCTGCACCCAAGGGGGAAGTCTATAGAATACTCCTTGCCCATAAAAATGTATTAGGTGGTAATGGTCCCTAATAGTGCTATGTTCCCTGCCTGAACATGACACATCGGATTTTGAGGGAAGCGGGAGAAAGAAGAGGAGGGGTGGGGTCCTTATAGCCAGTGCTCCCTGTGCAGTTGTTCAGGGAGTTCACTGCACTAGGGCACCCAGCTAAGGGGGAGGTGGGGGCTAGAATCTAGCCTGAGTTCAGCTCACCAAGCTCTCAGCCCTGAAGAGGGCTGGGTACTCCTGGAAGAAGAGATGCCTTAGCTATGGGGTTGTTTCTGCCCAAGGGATATATCTTTTTCTAATTTGCATAAAGGTGTAGAATAGACTAGAGTCTGCAGCCAAGGAACCCAGAAGTATCAGTGATATCGAGTTTGAAGATAAAGTTTGTGTTCCCTGTGACCTCTTGCTGTGTCAGATATTTTTCTCATTTATTTTCTCTTCCTAAAATGTACAAATGGTCAGGCTCTTCCAATTTATAAGACTTAGGAGGTACTAATGTTCTCTAAAATATGTGTTGTAAAAGAAAAATATGTTCCCTATAAGAGAGGAGAGAGCAGGTTATTGGTGTATGCTTGTCTATTTCAATTTTAATCTTGTAGATGATAATATTTTATGTGGAACAATCTATTTGTGAAAAATTAGATCTGGTAATTGCCACTGATTTGGAGAACACTTAAAACAATCCCCTGCATCTGAAGAACTTGCTATCAAGATGAAGATATGCTCTTAAGCCCTCACTGCTTCAGAAGGCTCTCACTTTCAATTACCAGCCAGTATGGAAGCTGGGAAAAGATTCTATCTCTTTATACCATCTCAATTCCTTCTCAATGCCATCTTCTTTCTATGATTGCCTTACTTTCAAACAATATTCTGACCAAAGTGAAGAGACAAATGACTGCTAGAGAAATCATGGAGTCAGTATGACATGATGACATGGACCTTGGGCTGAGAACCCAGAGGCTGACTTGGTGGAATCACTAATTAGGCTGCATGATCTTGGGCAAATCACTTACCTCCCAAGATTGTTAGGCAAACTCTTCATATTCTGTCTGCTTCTGGGAGATTGGCAACATTTATTAGCTTATTAAAGACCTTGAGAAGTCCTGCAATAAAGAACACTGTTTGCTAACTGGGGAATGTAACTTTATTTTACCCCATAGTATATATAGCAATATACTAAGAAGAATATTTCCGGCAGAGAGAAGAATGTCAGAGAAGACCCAGAAAAAAAGAAACACACAAACAAACAAACAAATAAAAATTGTCAGAGTAAGTTTGATTTCGAAGAACATGAAGTGATATAAACAAAGCCTGGGCATGGGAAACTGACCTGTACAGACTCTGCACAGCTTTGCAAGCTACATTATGAGTTTGGCATACCTACAAAAACAGACTGCTCTTGGTAGTAGACATAACCCTGAACTAGAAATGACTGGGAATGAGCAATAGTCTTCGTTCTTTCTCAGCTGTGTGGACTGAGGCTAACTACTGAAATTTTGTCTCTTTAATTATCAGTCTCCATATATATAACACAAGAATTCTCTGCATACCTTACATGGTTTTGAACATCAATTAAGTAAGAGCTTGTGAAAGTGTTCAGTAGTCTATCCTGTACTCTATAAATATAAGAAGTACCAAAAAAAATCTCAAGGATAAAATTCCAATGAATGGTATATTTTTCACATCTCCATTTTAATTAAACATAAAAAATGATGCATTTAATATTTTAATGCAATCCAATTGTTAGAAATAAAATGCTAAATAATTGAATCTATTAGATGATATGCTTGAACATTGGTTACTGCCAGCATCCACTGAAATTCATGATCTCTGGCTCATGGCTTTCAGAATCCCTCTTCTTGACAGATGGAGAAATTTGAGAATAATCTAAAACACATAAGCTTAATTACCACAATCAATTTGAACATATTTATTGGATTGTTTTAGCTTAAATAAAAATAAGTCAAACCTAAAGACTTTACCAATCACTATAAAAGTTCCATTGTGAGTTTAAGACTGAGGATGAAAATGTATCTCAGAGTTAAGGGGACACAGAATTTGAACCTGAACAGAGAAAAGTTTTATAAGATCATTTAGAGACCTCAAGTTTTTTGCTGCAGCTTGAGCCAGAAGATACTTTTCTTCCAACAGGAACAAGAAACATCTGAGAAATGACTGAAATATTTTAGTGTGTCTTACACATAGAATGCCCCCTTTTAAAAAAAAAAAAAGGCTCACTACCCGTTAGACATGCCAAGGGCATCTCGTTAGATGTCCCGACTTTAGAAACAGATTTGCAAGCCAGAATGTTCCAACCCTGCAGTAGGATTGTGGGTTTTTAACCTTCACAAGTTTGCCCTTTGAGCAGAACTTGAGAAAGGAAGAAAGAGGAAAAGAATGAAGAAGAAAAGCAAAATAAATCAAAAGCAGCTTTCTTAGTAACAGAGACATCTCCAAGGCCATGTGCGAAAGGACTGGGGCTCTAATGATATCAATTAGGCCTGACCCACTGGGACTCTGGAAATATATTGTACTCATGGACTCTGCTCAAATCCATATGTAAAAGGTCATTAACGGGGTACAAAATATTACAAATTATTGGCCAAGTGTGCCTCCTTACCCCAAATACTTCCAACATTCTGAAATAAATTATAACCAGTAATGCTTTCATGTTGACAAACTAATTCTACTTAGATTTTCCTTCCTAAATCAAGGAAATTAATATTTTAAAAAATAGCATTATGTGTTAAATGTGGATTCACAAATACAGAGAGAGAGAGGGAGAGAGAGAGAGAGAGGGGAGAGAGAGAGAGAGAGAGAGAGAGAGAGAGAGAGAGAGAGGAAGAAAGAGAGAGAGTGACTCACAAATACCTGTTTTTTCCAGTTTTGTTTCCCAGTTGAGATAATGGTAGCAGGATAGGTGACTTCTCCACTAGAATGTAGATTCCCCAAAACATTCTCTTCCTTGGCTACACTTTTTGCATCACTTTCAAGGCATGGTGTGTATCTTCGCATCAGTGGGCTGAATTTGCTGAAGCAGAAACTGTAAGCTACTTAATAAAGGCTCAAGCTTCCATATTTGTGTGGGAATATTTTGGCAGCCCTTCCAGGAGATGTCAGCTCTCCCTGGGCTGTGTTTAGGATGTGGTGGCCACCTGAAGGCATTCTCACAGGCTGACAGCCAGTGACTCCTACCTACCACCCTCTTTCTGACAGCAGGCCTCCTGCTGAAGCTGCAGAGATTTCCCAGTCCTCACAGAGAAACTTTGCCAACTCAGGCAAACAAAACACAATCCTGTTACATAAAGCAACTTGAGTTGTGGTCCAACTGCATCTTCAGTGTTCAGCAAAATGGTAAATTATCCAAGAGGGGGCTTCCTCTGATAAGAGTGCATCTCACATTGCACCTCAACAAAACTGGGCTCAGAAGGGGCTGATTTGGGGGCAGGTCTTACTTGCCTCCCAGGCCTCGGTTTCTTGTCTATTAAAAGGAGGTAGTGAAGAGAGGAGATCAAGATGGCAGAGTAGGAAAACGTGGAGCTCACCTCCCCCAATGAACACATCAAAAATACATGTACATGTACAGCAATTCTCACTGAAAACAAACTGGAGACTGTCAGAAAAGCTCTTCTACAACCAAGACTGTAAAGAAAGATCCACCCCAATTGGTAGGAAGGAAGGAGAAGCAATCAGCTTAACCCCTAGGAGGTGACACAGAAGAGAAAGGGGATATCACAGGCTTGGAGATCCTCCCTGGGGAGTGATAGGTTCAAGCCACACATTGGGCACCCCAATCCTGGGGTATGACACCAGGAATATGAATGAGTCCCTTAATTGGTTTGAAAACTGGTGGGATTTATAGAAGGGCTGTAAGAAACATAGAGTTGCTTGTAGTAGTCTCTTAGGATTCTTTGTATTTCTGCAGTGTCTGTTGTAACTTCTCCTTTTTCATTTCTAAGTCTATTGAGTTGTGTCATCTCCCTTTTTTTCTTGATGAGTTTGGCTAATGGTTTATCAGTTTTGTTAATCGTCTCAAAGAAGCAGTTTTTAGTTTTACTGATCTTTGCTTTTGTTTTTTTTTTTTGTTTCTATTTCATTTATTTCTGCTCTGATCTTTATGATTTCTTTCCATCTGCTAACTTTGGGTTTTGTTTGTTCTTCTTTCTCTAGTTCCTTTAGTTGTAAGGTTAGATTGTTTATTTGAGATTTTTCCTGTTTCTTGAGGTAGGCTTGTATTGGTATAAACTTCCTTCTTAAAACTGCTTTTCCTGCATCCCATAGGTTTAGGATCATCGTGTTTTCATTGTCATTCATCTCTAGGTATTTTTTTTTATTTTCTCTTTGACTTCTTCAGTGTTCTGTTGGTTATTTAGTAACATATTTTTTAGCCTCCATATGTTTGTGTTTTTTACGTTTTTTTCCCCTGTAATTGATTTCTAATCTCCTCGCATTGTGTTCAGAAAACATTCTTGATATGATTTTAGTTTTCTTAAATTTACTGAGGCTTGATTTATGACCCAAGATGTGATCTATCCTGGAGAAAGCTCCGTGTGCACTTGAGAAGAAAGTGTAATCTGCTGTTTTTGGATGGAATGTACTATAAATATCAATTAAATATCTATCGGGTCTATTGTGTCATTTAAAGCTTCTGTTTCCTTATGAATTTTCTGTTTGGATGATCTGCCCATTGGCGTAAGTGAGGTGTGAACGTCCCACACTATTATTGTCAATTTCCTCTTTTATAGCAGTTGGCAGTTGCCTTATGTATTGAGGTGCTCCTATGTTGGATGCATATATATTTATAATCATTGTGTCTTCTTCTTGGATTGATCGCTTGATCATTATGTCATGTCCTTCCTTGTCTCTTGTAACTTTCTGTATTTAAAGTCTATTTTATCTGATATGAGTATTGCTACTCCAGCTTTCTTTTGATTTCTATTTGCATGGAATATCTTGTTCCATCCCCGCACTTTCAGTCTGTATGCGTCCCTAGGTCTGAAGTGGGTCTCTTGTAGACAGCATATATATGGGTCTTGTTTTTTTATCCATTCAGCAAACCTGTTTCTTTTGGTTGGAGCATTTAATCCATTCACGTTTAAGGTAATTGTTGATATGTATGTTCCTATTACCATTTTCTTAATCGTTTTGGGTATGTTTTTGTAGGTCCTTTTCTTCTCTTGTGTTTCCCATTTAGCATTTGTTGTAGAGCTGGATTGGTGGTGCTGAATTCTCTTAGCTTTTGCTCATCTGTAAAACGTTTGATGTCTCCATCGAATCTGAATGAGATCCTTCCTGGGTAGAGTTATCTTGGTTGTAAGTTCTTCCCTTTCATCACTTTAAATATGTCATGCCACTCCTCTCTGGCTTGTAGAGTTTCTTCTGAGAAATCAACTATTAACCTTATAGGAGTTCCCTCGTATGTTGTCATTTTTCCTTTTGATTACTATGTGTCTCGGTGTGTTTCTCCTTGGATTTACCCTGTATGGAACTCTGCGCTTCCTGGACTTGGGTGGCTATTTCCCTTCCCATATTAGGGAAGTTTTCGACTATAATCTCTTCAAATATTTTTTTGGGTCCTTTCTCTCTCTCTCTTATCCTTCTGGGACACCTATAATGTGAATGTTTTGCTTTTAATGTTGTCCCAGATTTCTCTTAGGCTGTCTTCATTTCTTTTCATTCTTTCTTCTTTATTCTGTTATGCAGCAGTTTATCCTACCATTCTGTCTTCCAGGTCACTTATCCGTTCTTCTGCCTCAGTTATTCTGCTATTGATTCCTTGTAGTGTATTTTTCATTTCAGTCATTTTATTGTTCATCTCTGTTTTTTTGTTCTTTAATTCTTCTAGCTCTTTGTTAAACATTTCTTGCAGCTTCTCGATCTTTGCCTCCATTCTTTTTCTGAGGTCCTGGATCATCTTCACTATCATTATTCTGAATTCTTTTTCTGGAAGTTTGCCTATCTATCTCCACTTCATATAGTTGTTTTTCTGGGGTTTTATCTTGTTCCTTCGTCTGGTACATAGCCCTCTGCTTTTTCATCTTGTCTATCTTTCTGTGAATGTGCTTTTTGTTGCACAAGCTGCAGGATTGCAGTTCCACTGAGAATTTTAACAAGAAGCTGAAAACTAAAAAAAGCCAGTCAGTACTGAAGAATGAAATAACTGAAATGAAATGTACATTAGAAAGTATTAACAGTTGACTAGGTGATACAGAGTAATGCATAAGTGGTCTGGAATATAGAATAATGGAAATCACCCTATCAGGAAGGCAAAAGTAAAGAAAAATTTTAAAATGAGGATAGTTTAGAGGACCTCCGAGACAACATCTACTATATTAACATTCAAATTATAGGGGTTCCAGAAGAAGAGAGAGAGAAATTGTTCAAAAATGTATTTGATGAAATTACTGCTGAAAACTTCCAGAACCTGAAGAAGAAAACAGAAATCCAGGTACAAGAATCAAAGAAACTCCAAAGAAGATTAAGCCAAAAAAGAACCACACCAAGACATATAATTAAAATAACAAAATTAAAGACAAAGAGATTATTCAAATGCTGCAAGAGAAAAACAACGAGTCACACACAAGGGAACTCCCATAAGAATATCAGCTGATTTTTCTGTAGAAACTTTGCAGACCAGAAGGGAATGGCATGATATATTTAATGTGCTGAAAGAGAAAAAACTCCAACGTAGCATACCCTAGTCAGCAATTTGTCAATCAGAATTTAAAGAAAGATAAAGATCTCAGACAAGTAAAATCTAAAAGACTTCATCAATACTAACGGGCCATTAAATGAAGTGTTAAAGGTTCTTCTCTAAGTGGAAAAGAAAATAATACAACAAGAAGTAAGAATTTATAAAAAGGAAAATCCCACTAGTAAAGGCAAATATATAGTAAAAGCTGTGGATCAACCACTTAAATAAGCGAGTATAAAGATTAAAAGACAAAATTGTAAAAATAAACTATAACTACAATAAACAATTAAGGGATAAACATGAAGATGCAAAACATGACATGAAAAAACAAAAAGTGTGGGTGAGGGGGTAAAATATGTAGATTCTTTAAAATGTATTGGAACTTAAATGACTGTCTGGTAAACTCAAATCAAAAACCTACAATAGATACACAAAAACTAGGAAAAAAGGGAACACAAGCATACTACTAAAGAAAACCATCAAAACACAGTTGAAAAGACTAAAAGAAGAAGAAAAGAACAGAGAAGAACCACAAACACAACCAGAAAACAAGTAACAATGGACAATAAGTACATAACCATTAATAGTTGCTTTAAATATCACTGGATGAAATGCTCCATTCAAAAGACACATGGTGGCTGATTGAATAAAAGAACAAGACTCATATATATGCTGCTTACAAGACATTCATTTCAGATATAAAGACATATACAGACTGAAAGTAAAAATATGGAAAAAGATATTTCATGCAAATGGAAACAGCAAGAAAGTGGTGGTAGCAATATTCAGATGGAGTAGACTTTAAGACAGACGATACAACAAAAGACAATGAAGGCCATTATATAATGATAAAGGGATCAATACAAGAAGATATAATATTCATTAATGTATATGCAACTAATAGAGGAGAAAATAAGTATATAAAGCAAATATTAAAATACATAAAGGGAGAAATTATCAATAACATGATAATATTAGGGGACTTTAACACCATCTTATAGTAAAGGACAGAACATGCAGACAGATAATCAATAAGGAAATAGTGGTCTTAAATGACACATTAGACCAGTTGGATTTACTAGATATCTACATGACATTCTATACAAATAAAGCAGAATACATATTGTTTTAAAGTGCACATAGAATGTTCTCTGGGATTGATTACACACTAAGTTACAAAACAATCCTCAACAAATTTAACAGAAAAGAAATTATATCAAGCTTTTTTTTTTCTGACCAAAACAGTATGAAACTAAAAATTAGTTACATGAAGAAAAGTGGGAAAACACAAAAACATTGAGAATAAACAACATGCTACTGAAAAACCAATGGATCAATGAAGAAATCAAAGAGAAAATCAGAAAATACCATGAGACAAATGAAAATAAAACACAACTTTTCAAAACCTATGAGATGCTGTAAAAGCATTTCTAAGAGGGAAGTTTATAGAGATACAGACCTACCTCAAGCAACAAGGCATTAGGAAAAGAAAAAAACAAAGACCAAATTCAACATAAGGAAGAAAATAATAAAAATCGGAGAGGAAATAAATCAAATAAAGACCAAAAAATATATAAAAATCACCAAAGCCAAGAGCTGGCTTTTTGAAAAGATAAAAAAAAATTGATAAGTCTTCAGTCAGGCTTATTAAGAAAAAAAAGAGAGAGGTTCCAAATAAACAAAATAAGAAATAAAAAAGAGAAATAACAACCAATATTTATAGATACAAAAAATTATAAGAGAATAAAAGAGTTATATGCCAACAAAAGGGACAACCTGGAAGAAATGGATTTGGACCACACAATCTTCTAAGAATGCATCAAGAAGAAATATACAATCAGAACAGACCAATCACTAGTAATGAAATTGAATTAGTAGAAATAAGAAAAAATCCTCCCAGAAAATAAATAAATAAATAAATAAATAAATCCAGGAATGGAGGGCTTCACAGGAAAATTCCATCAAACATAAAGAGCTGTTACTTAGCCTCCTCAAAATATTCCAAAAAAACCGAAGAGGAGGGGATACTCCTAAATTTACAGGGCCACCATTACCAACATGAGAAAAAGACACTACAAAAAAAATTACAGACCAAGATTGCTGATGAATATAGATGCAAAAATCCTGAACAAACTGATTTCCACAATATATGAAAAGGGTCATACACCTTGAAGAGGTGGTATTTATTGCCAGAATGGAATGATGGTTTGATGTATGAAAATCAATAAATGTGATACACAACATTAACAAAAAGAAGAATAAAAATTGCATGATCCTTTCAATAGACACAGAAAAAGCATTTGACAAAATTCAACATCTCTTCATTATAAAAACTCTCATCAATGTTCATATAGAGGGGACATAGCTCAACATAATAAAGGACATTTATGACAAACTCACAGCTACCACCATCCTCAACAGTGAAAAGCTGAAAGCGCTTCCTCTAAAGTCAGGAACAAAACAAGGATTTTCACTCTTCCCAGTTCTACATAACATGGTACTGCAAGTTTTAGCCACAGCTATCAAACAGGAAAAAGAAAGAAAATGTCTCCAAATTAGAAGAGAAGAAGTAAAATTGTCACTATTTGCAGATGACATGATACTGTATGTAGAAAACCCAAAGGTCTCCACCAAAAAACTACTAGAACAAATAAATGAATTCAGTAAAGTTGCAAGATACAAGATCAACATACAGAAATCTGTTGCTTTTCATTACACTAATAAAGAACTAGCAGAAAGAGAAATTAAGGAAACAATCCTATTTACAATCATATCCAAAAAATAAACTAACTAGGAATAAATTTAATGAAGAAGGTGAAAGACCTAAGCTCTGAAAACTATAAAATATTGATAAAGGAATTTGAAGGTGATATAAAGAAATGAAGACATCCCATATTATTGTATTGGAAGAATTAATGTTGTTAAACTGTCTTTATTACCCAAAGTAATAATGTAATCCCTGTCAATGTAATCCCTGTAATCCCTGTTAATGTAATCCCTGTCAAAACACTCATAACAGAAATACAGCTACACGTGGAACAACTCCTACAGAACACCTACTGAACGCTGGCAGAAGACCCCAGCCTTTACAATTGTAAAGGCAAGAAACTCCCCACATACCAGGGTAGGGCAAAGCGGAGAGATTCCCGCACAGAGGATTGGTGCCGAGCAGCACTCACCAGCCCGAGAGGCTTGTCTGCTCGCCCGCCGGGGCGGGTGGCGCTGGAAGCTGAGGCTCGGGCTTTGGTCAGAGCGCAGGGAGAGGACTGGGGCTGGTGGTGAGAACTCAGCCTGAAGGGGGCTAATGTGCCACAACTAGCCTGGAGGGAGTCCGGGAAAACTCTGGAGCTGCCGAAGAGGCAAGAGACTTTTTCTTCCTTCTTGGTTTCCTGGTGTGCGAGGAGAGGGGATTAAGAGCGCTGCTTAAAGGAGCTCCACAGACGGGCGAGAGTCATGGCTGAAAGCGTGGAGCCCAGAGACGGGCGTGGGACGCTGGGGCTGCTGCTGCTGCCGCCAAGAAGCCTGTGTGTGAGCGCAGGTCACTGTCCACACCGCCCTTCCGGAAGCCTGTGCAGCCCACAACAGCCGGGTTGCCAGGATCCAGGGGCGGCTTCCCTGGGAGAACGCATGGCATGCCTCGGGCTGGTGCAACGTCACGCCAGCCTCCGCCGCTGCAGGCTCGCCCCACACTCTGTGCCCATCCCTCCTGCCTGGCCTGAGTGAGCCAGAGTCCCCGAAGAGGCTGCTCCTTTAACCCTGTCCTGTCTGAGCGAAGAACAGATGCCCTCTGGCGACCTACATGCAGAGGCAGGGCCAAATCCAAAGCTGAGACCCGGGAGCTGTGAGAACAAAGAAGAGAAAGGGAAACCTCTCCCAGCAGCCTCAGAAGCAGCGGATTAAAGCTCCACAATCAACTTGATGTACCCTGCATCTGTGGAATACATGAATAGACAACATATCATCCCAAATTGAGGAGCCAGGAGTCAGTGCTGTGCCTCTGAGGTGGGAGAGCCAACATCAGGACACTGGTCCACAAGAGACCTCCCAGCTCCATATAATATCAAACGGAGAAAATCTTCCAGAGATCTCCATCTCAACACCAGCACCCAGCTTCACTCAACGACCAGCAAGCTACAGTGCTGGACACCATATGCCAAACAACTAGCAAGACAGGAACACAACGCCACCCATTAGCAGAGAGGCTGCCTAAAATCATAAAAAGTCCAAAGACACCCTAAAACACACCACCAGACGTGGACCTGCCCACCAGAAAGACAAGATCCAGCCTCATCCACCAGAACACAGGCACTAGTCCCCTCCACCAGGAAGCCTACACAACCCACTAAACCAACCTTAGCCACTGGAGACAGACACCAAAAACAACGGGAACTACGAACCTGCAGCCTGCAAAAAGGAGACCCCAAACACAGTAACATAAGCAAAATGAGAAGACAGAAAAACACACAGCAGGAGAAGGAGCAAGATAAAAACCCACCAGACCTAACAAATGAAGAGGTACTAGGCAGTCTAACTGAAAAAGAATTCAGAATAATGATAGTAAAGATGAACCGAGATTCTATTTCCAGGATCCAAAATCTTGGAAATAGAATAGACAAAATGCAAGAAACAGTTAACAAGGACCTAGAAGAACTAAAGATGAATCAAGCATCGATTAAAAAACACAATAAATGAAATAAAAAATACTCTAGATGGGATCAATAGCAGAATAACTGAGGCAGAAGAACGGATAAGTGAGGTGGAAGATAAAATAGTGGAAATAACTGCTGCAGAGCAAAATAAAGAAAAAAGAATGAAAAGAACAGAGGACAGTCTCAGAGACCTCTGGGACAACATTAAACGCACCAACATTCGAATTATAGTGGTTCCAGAAGAAGAGGAGAAAAAGACAGGGACTGAGAAAATATTTGAAGAGATTATAGTTGAAAACTTCCCTAATATGGGAAAGGAAAGAGTTAATCAAGTCCAGGAGGCACAGAGAGTCCCATACAGAATAAATCCAAGGAAAAATACGCCAAGACACATATTAATCAAACTGTCAAAAATTAAACACAAAGAAATCATATTAAAAGCAGCAAGGCAAAAACAACAAATAACACACAAGGGAATCCCCATCAGCTTAACAGCTGATCTCTCAGCAGAAACTCTACAAGCCAGAAGGGAGTGGCAGGACATAATTAAAGTGATGAAGGAGAAAAACCTGCAACCAAGATTACTCTACCCAGCAAGGATCTCATTCAGATTTGATGGAGAAATTAAAACGTTTACAGACAAGCAAAAGCTGAGAGAGTTCAGCACCACCAAACCAGCTTTACAACAAATGCTAAAGGAACTTCTCTAGGCAAGAAACACAACAGAAGGAAAAGACCTACAATAACGAACCCAAAACAATTAAGAAAATGGGAATAGGAACATACATATCGATAATTAGCTTAAATGTAAATGGACTAAATGCTCCCACCAAAAGACACAGATTGGCTGAATGGATACAAAAACAAGACCCATATATATGCTGTCTACAAGAGACCCACTTCAGACCTAGAGACACATACAGACTGAAAGTAAGGGGATGGAAAAAGATATTCCATGCAAATGGAAACCAAAAGAAAGCTGGAGTAGCAATTCTCATATCAGACAAAATAGACTTTAAAATAAAGACTACTAGAAGAGACAAAGAAGGACACTACCTAATGATCAAGGGATCGATCCAAGAAGAAGATATAACAATTGTAAACATTTATGCACCCAACATAGGAGCACCTCAATACATAAGGCAAATACTAACAGCCATAAAAGGAGAAATCGACAGTAACACAATCATAGTAGGGGACTTTAACACCCCACTTTCACCAATGGACAGATCATCCAAAATGAAAATAAATAAGGAAACACAAGCTTTAAATTATATATTAAACAAGATGGACTTAATTGATATTTATAGGACATTCCATCCAAAAACAACAGAATACACATTTTTCTCAAGTGCTCATGGAACGTTATCCAGGATAGATCATATCTTGGGTCACAAATCAAGCCTTGGTAAATTTAAGAAAATTGAAATTGTATCAAGTATCTTTTCCCACCACAATGCTATGAGACTAGACATCAATTACAGGAAAAGAGCTGTAAAAAATATAAACACATGGAGGCTAAACAATACACTACTTAATAACGAAGTGATCACTGAAGAAATCAAGGAGGAAATTACAAAATACCTAGAAACAAATGACAATGGAGACACGACGACCCAAAACCTATGGGATGCAGCAAAAGCAGTTCTAAGAGGGAAGTTTATAGCAATACAATCCTACCTTAAGAAACAGGAAACATCTCGAATAAACAACCTAACCTTGCACCTAAAGCAATTAGAGAAAGAAGAACAAAAACGTCCCAAAGTTAGCAGAAGGAAAGATAGCATAAAAATCAGATCAGAAATAAATGAAAAAGAAATGAAGTAAACGATAGCAAAGATCAATAAAACTAAAAGCTGGTTCTTTGAGAAGATAAACAAAATTGATAAACCATTAGCCAGACTCATCGAGAAAAAAAGGGAGGAGCCTCAAATCAATAGAATTAGAAATGAAAATGGAGAAGTAACAATTGACACTGCAGAAATACAAAAGATCATGAGAGATTACTACAAGAAACTCTATGCCAATAAAAAGGACAGCCTGGAAGAAATGGACAAATTCTTAGAAATGCACAACCTGCCAAGACTGAATCAGGAAGAAATAGAAAATATGAACAGACCAATCACAAGCACTGAAATTGAAACTGTTATAAAAAATCTTCCAACAAACAAAACCCAGGACCAGATGGCTTCACAGGCGAATTCTATCAAGCATTTAGAGAAGAGCTAACACCTATCCTTCTCAAACTCTTCCAAAATATAGCAGAGGGAGGAACACTCCCAAACTCATTCTACGAGGCCACCATCACCTTGATACCAAAACCAGGCAAGGATGTCACAAAGAAAGAAAACTACAGGCCAATATCACTGATGAACATAGATGCAAAAATCCTCAACAAAATACTAGCAAACAGAATCCAACAGCACATTAAAAGGATCATACACCATGATCAATTGGGGTTTATTCCAGGAATGCAAGGATTCTTCAATATACGCAAATCAATCAATGTGATACACCATATTAACAAATTGAAGGAGAAAAACCATATGATCATCTCAATAGATGCAGAGAAAGCTTTCGACAAAATTCAACACCCATTTATGATAAAGACCCTGCAGAAAGTAGGCATAGAGGGAACTTTCCTCAACATAATAAAGGCTGTATATGACAAACTCACAACCAGCATAGTCCTGAATGGTGAAAAACTGAAACCATTTCCACTAAGATCAGGAAAAAGACAAGGCTGCCCACTCTCACCACTCTTATTCAACATAGTTTTGGAAGTTTTAGCCACAGCAATCAGAGAAGAAAAGGAAATAAAAGGAATCCAAATCAGAAAAGAAGAAGTAAAACTGTCACTGTTGGCAGATGACATGATACTCTATATAGAGAATCCTAAAGATGCTACCAGAAAACTACTAGAGCTAATCAGTGAATTTGGTAAAGTTGCAGGATACAAAATTAATGCACAGAAATCTCTGGCATTCCTATATACTAATGATGAAAAATCTGAAATTGAAATCAAGAAAACACTTCCATTTACCATTGCAACAAAAAGAATAAAATATCTAGGAATAAACCTACCTAAGGAGACAAAAGACCTGTATGCAGAAAATTATAAGACACTGATGAAAGAAATTAAAGATGATACAAATAGATGGAGAGATATACCATGTTCTTGGATTGGAAGAATCAACATTGTGAAAATGACTCTACTACCCAAAGCAATCTACAGATTCAATGCAATCCCTATCAAACTACCACTGGCATTTTTCACAGAACTAGAACAAAAAATTTCACAATTTGTATGGAAACACAAAAGACCCCGAATAGCCAAAACAATCTTGAGAATGAAAAATGGAGTTGGAGGAATCAGGCTCCCTGACTTCAGACTATACTACAAAGCTACAGTAATCAAGACAGTATGGTACTGGCACAAAAACAGAAAGATAGATCAATGGAACAGGATAGAAAGCCCAGAGATAAACCCACGGGCATATGGTCACCTTATCTTTGATAAAGGAGGCAGGAATGTACAGTGGAGAAAGGACAGTCTCTTCAATAAGTGGTGCTTGGAAAGCTGGATAGGGACATGTAAAAGTATGAGATTAGATCATTCCCTAACACCATACACAAAAATAAGCTCAAAATGGATTAAAAACCTACATGTAAGGCCAGACACTATCAAACTCTTAGAGGAAAACATAGGCAGAACACTCTATGACATAAATCACAGCAAGATCCTTTTTGACCCACCTCCTCGAGAAATGGAAATAAAGACAAAAATAAACACATGGGACCTAATGAAACTTCAAAGCTTTTGCACAGCAAAGGAAACCATAAACAAGACCAAAAGACAACCCTGAGAATGGGAGAAAATATTTGCAAATGAAGCAACTGACAAAGGATTAATCTCCAAAATTTATAAGCAGCTCATGCAGCTCAATAACAAAAAAAACAAACAACCCAATCCAAAAATGGGCAGAAGACCTAAATAGACATTTCTCCACAGAAGATATACAGACTGCCAACAAACACATGAAAGGATGCTCAACATCTTTACTCATTAGAGAAATGCAAATCAAAACTACAATGAGATATCATCTCACACCAGTCAGAATGGCCATCATCAAAAAATCTAGAAACAATAAATGCTGGAGAGGGTGTGGAGAAAAGGGAACACTCTTGCACTGCTGGTGGGAATGTGAATTGGTACAGCCACTATCGAGAACGGTATGGAGGTTCCTTAAAAAACTACAAATAGAGCTACCATATGACCCAGCAATCCCACTACTGGGCATATACCCTGAGAAAACCATAATTCAAAAAGAGACATGTACCAAAATGTTCATAGCAGCCCTATTTACAATAGCCCGGAGATGGAAACAACCTAAGTGTCCATCATCGGATGGATGGGTAAAGAAGATGTGGCACATATATATAATGGAATGTTACTCAGCCATAAAAAGAAACGAAATTGAGCTATTTGCAATGAGGTGCATCGACCTAGAGCCTGTCATACAGAGTGAAGTAAGTCAGAAAGAGAAAGACAAATATTATATGCTGACACATATATATGGAATTTAAGAAAAAAAAATGTCATGAAGAACATAGGGGTAAGACAGGAATAAAGACACAGACCTACTAGAGAATGGACTTGAGGATATGGGGCGGGGGAAGGGTAATCTGTGACAAAGTGAAAGAGCGGCATGGACATATATACACTACCAAACGTAAGGTAGATAGCTAGTGGGAAGCAGCCGCATAGCACAGGGAGATCAGCTCGGTGCTTTGTGACTGCCTGGAGGGGTGGGATAGGGAGGGTGGGAGGGAGACGCAAAAGGGAGGGGATATGGGAACATATGTATATGTATAACTGATTAAATTTGTTATAAAGCAAAAAAAAAAAAAAGAAAAAAAAACACTCATAACATTTTTCACAGAACTAGAACAAAATAATCTTCAATTTTATATGGAACCACAAAAGACCCAGAACTGCCAAAGCAATTCCGTGGAAAAAGAACAAAGCTTGGGATATAACCCTCCAAGACTTCATACTATACTACAAAGCTCATAGATCAGTAGGTTGGAATAGGGAGCCCAGAAATAAACCCACACACCTATGGTCAATTAATCTAATTAATTAATTGTTATTCATATCTGTGGAATAAAAATCTAAAGACAAAAACACAAACAAAGCTCTTTGGTGTCCCACATAAAGCCTTCCATGATGTTCTCAATACTAACTTTCCCAGCTTTTGTATTCACTATACCCATGTAGAAAATTACCACAAGTTTAAACATACCCCTCTATCCTACCCTGCACATACTCTTTAGAGAAAAATTGTCACATTCCATATCACTGCACCAGTGGTTCTCAACTGAGTGTTGGGGTAGGGAGCATTTTACGATGTCTGGAGACATTCTTGGTTTTCATAACTGGGGTATCAGTGGATTGCTACTAACAGCTAGTGGGCAAAAACCAGGGATATTGCTAAACATCCTGCAATGCACAAGGAACCCCCACAAAAAAACTCTTTGGACTCAAAATGTCAAAAGTGCTGAAGTTGAGAGCGCCTACTCTGGACCCTGGGCACCCATCAATGATTTTATGGGTAATTTATTTTTAATTGATTGACATCAGCTGAATACCTCTGTTTCACTCCCCACCCCTCCTTCTCTCTCTCTTCAAGAATATATACTCTAAGTCACATAACTGAATGCAGGATTAGTTTTTTTTAAACACTTTCATACCCTTGCCTCAGTGGATCATCAAACTTCACTGTACCAAGAGGAGAGGTAAAGTATAATAACAGAAATAACACCAGGTTTAAGGTTAGGTTGAATCTGACTTCACTTATTGGCTGTATAACCGTGGGGAAGGCAGAAAAACACATTGGGTCTTGGTGATTTTTTACTGCAAAAATGATAGTATAAGATTGTACTTTTTCTTACTTTATTTCTAAGATTAGTACTTGGGCTCAAACAGAAAGGCAGCATTCCCATATTACACACCAGGAGATTGAAACTTAAATTAATTCAATTTCCCACTGTAATGTGATCTATAAAATCCACAGAAGAAGACTCAGTCATCTCAGCTGTACTCACTAAGATGAAACTTCAATTTATTGAAGAAGTTTTTGCTTCATAATTGTTATCATTAACTTGTATGTTCATCTCAATGTGACTGAAAATATTACATACAGATAACTTAAACTCAAATGAACCACTCACTTTTTCCCCTTTTTAAGTTGACAAATAGCCTTACTCAGGTGTGGAGGTGAGCCCATATGCACATCATGATCCTAGTCTGGAAATATAGTTCTTTCATTTTCTTGGCTGCAAAATATGGTTTTTCCTTCCTTACACCTTCACTTTCTGAGGTGCTTCAGAAACACATCTGTTTTCTATCTGTTGAGAGAGGAAGACATGAACACTTTATTATGCCTTATATAATCTAATACATTACATTTCTTATGGGCTGTGTATTTTGTAAAAAAAAAAAAAAAAATTCAGAAATCTCTAGAGGTACAAAGACAGATCTAGAATAGACAGCTTCCATGAACAAGGAGATGCCAGGGACATCCCTCAGAACTTCCAATGGTCAAGCTCAGGGGTCCAATCTACTCCTTTCAAGACTGACAAGTGATCACTTAATCCCCTATAAACTTTATTTATAGAAGAGCAGTTGAGATTGCAGGCCACCTGCACACATCTGTTTGGAAGAGCCAATAGTGTCTGGACAGCAGCCTCATTCTATAATCAGAGAGATAAGTCAAAATAAGTAAGGGTTGGACTCAGGATCTTCAGAGTGCCTTCCCTGGACACATCCAAGGCACTCTCCATTGTTATATCATGTTTCTCTCCAGACCAGAAGACCACCATGATAAATGCAACCCCTCTAGTGCAATTACTGTCAAAAGAGAAGCCCTTCTCAATGCTCAGCTTGTAATTTAATGAGATCCCAAGTATTATTATAGTCCAGTGATGAACTTTACTTTAGTCTTTTTGTTATTATCTTTTCAAAGAACAAAAATATCCAGTGGTCAAGTCTAGGTTAACATTATATATTCTATTTTATTCATTGAAAAGACATCTTTTCAACTCTTTTGATCTTTGGGAAAATAATATGTTAAAGAAGAAAACAAAAATCTTATATAAAATTGGGCAAAATATTTGTAAAAGTAATTCATAGAGGAGGAGATATGAATGGACAATACATGTATGAAAATATTCTCAATCCCATTAATAATTAGGGAAATAAAATAAAATAAAAGTTAAATAATATCTATTTTTACTCCCATCAGATTGGAAAACATAAAGCAGTTTGAAAATATTGTGTTGGCAAGGATGTGAAGCAAAGGAACTCTTATCCATTGTCAGTGATATAATTGATTTAAGCTATTTGAAAAAGACTGATCAATACCCAGTAAAGTTAATGTGCTTTGTCACCCAGCGGTAAAGTTCCTCAGTGTATATCTTATCAGTGTTGTTTAGAGACATGGTAAATATCAATGGATGAAAGAGGATCACACCACATTTCTGGAGAAGATTATTGAGGAGTCAGAAGGGGACAGGAACTAGAGCCTATTTGGGAAACTCAGGCCTCAGTAGGGGAAGACACACCTCTTCCATCACAATAGAAGAACAGAATGGCTACAGGAAGATTATGGGTTTTGAGGAAGGTCTCATCTAATGGCTTTCATTTTGTCTACAAATTATAGAATAGGTTGAGGAGAGGATGAGTTGAGGGCTTGACAAGAATGGGAAATGTTTGATATTGCCTATTCCTAGCTGAGGGTAGGAAAATCTGCTTACTAGAAAAACAATATAGTAAAATTGTGAGGCAGTATTGTGGGCACAGTACAAAGATCAAGGGGGTTCATAAACTGATGGACTGAGACTCACTTAGCTTTGTCTGATTCTGAAGCTGATGCCTGCTTGTCTTCTTTCCTTCTTCCCATATCTGATGGTTTCTTTCATGGCACCTACACTGGCACTTTGAAAGCGGCTGCTGCTTGCTCTCACTTCTATTTCCTCTTCCTATTCCCTGCCCTTAACTCTCCATTCTCTGCCCCATCCACATCTCAGTACACAATCCAGAATTCTGAGTAAATGACTGGGAAATTTCCTAAGTCACAACTGTGCAAGTTGGCACAGAGGATTTAAGTTGTGCAGAATGATATCTTCAAGTGTGATGGGCTTCTAGTTTTATGTTTTTGTTATTGGTGCACATACTTATAAAAACAAGGGTGAATGTTTTATTTTAGAGCACAGAGTTTACCTAGAGGGAATAGAATACACTACAGATGTGAGATAATGCCATATATTTTTACACAACTACTCAATATGTTTCTCCTATATTTTATAGGGAGGTGATACTTAATATGTATATGTATGTATATATGCACATGTGCATGTTGTGTATATACACACATATGCTTTAGAGAGTATATATACATGCATAGCATACATATATGTATACATATACCAATATATGGGGGTATATATATATATATATATATATATATATATGTATTTTATCACCTTCCTATAAAATATAGAAGAAACACATTGTGTCAGTATGCAAAAATACATGTTCTTACCTCCCTTCTGTAATGTATTGTATTCCCTCTTGGGAAAATCAGTGCTCTAAAATAAAACACCTTTGTGATAAGGAGAGAAATAGAGAGAGACATCATATTATAAAAATATTTACCAACTAGTATGGTATGGGCACTGATAGTCAGAATGGATGGTAGCTAAATCATTTGTTTTAGCTACATTGGGGCACATTGCAGAATGTCATCCCTGCCTATGTGCTCCCAGGACTACACAGTGTACAATGATGGATCCAAAATAAGATACTGACTTCCTATCAAGAAACTCAAAATCTTGATAGTGCATGTAATAGAGGTCACCATTTCCACATTAAAATTAATCACCTATGAGGGCTCTATGTGTTGGGTTTTTCAGGGCAGTTCTGATTGTAGTTATTACTGTCTTAGCCACCATACTATTCTGAAATTCCATCATTTCATTATGTTACCTATACTTCACATACATCTTTTGCACTTAGCAGTGTCACTGAAAACTTTGTCAGTATTTTGATTTGTAGTTCAGGAGATAGATTCTCATAGGATAGATTACGGTGATCAAGTTTTATCTGAACATGGACATATGTGTTTCTTTCTTTTATTTTAAGAGAAAGGCACTAATGCATATGCAATAAATTCTAAGTAAAGACTTATGGTTTCAAGTATTAAAAGCTATTCTCTGGATCTCTGCTGGGTTTGAACCAGTCTATTTGACATGAATAGCTCCCATTGCACCACTAATTGCTGAGAACTCTTTTGGCTGGCAGATGAGAGGCCAGATAAATTGATGAATGCAAGTAGGCAAAATAAAGAGAATGGGTCTCTATGACCTTCAGATTCTCTTGATTCACCCCTCCATTGAAAGAGCATGAAAATTACTTGAAAGGCATTTCAAACATCATCATGATATAGGGAACCAAACAAGTTAATTAACAGTAAAATATCAATATGGAATTCTGATGATTCTATTCTTGATATGCTGATATTCAGATTAGTATGAAAGAATGTGGGTAAACTATCATCAATGAATAAAAACATCAAAACACTTTGAAAGTTATTATAAAGTCTGGTTCTCATTTTTGGATGAAAATCTTATGGCCTTTAACATAATCACTTTCTTCATCAGCCACTAACTTATAAGTTCAATAAATATTATGATGAGTTATAAATCAAGTAATGAGGAAAGTAGTAGCATTAATTCGTTTACTAACCTTTTCCATACAGCAACAGCAGGCTGAACACTGCAACACAAAGAAAGTGCACTGAATCCCTGACAGTGTCTATTTAGTTTACTCAAGAAAAGAAAAAAATTGTAATAAAAAATAATAAATATAGGGTGTGAAGAAACAGAATTTGGGGATGGGTAGGATTTGATAAGTAGAAAGGATAGAAGAGAATATTTGAGGAAATCAAAATATAGAGAAGGCAACTGAGCATCAGCAAATACTCAGGGCAGTAATGATCAAGCACATTTGCAAGTCTTCCATGCTGTCAGCTTCAAGAGGGCAAAGGTAATACTGCTTTTGTTCCTAGTTGCCTGTTATATAAGAAGTGCTCAAAAATCTCTTGCTCAATGAGTGGATGTGATGCAATGTGTAAGGGGGAAAGGAGGTGGTAACCTATATAAGGATGAAGTAGAAGACAGTGGATAAAGCTGAAGCAGAGCCAGATTATACAGTCTTGAATGATAGACTAAGCAGCCATTACCTTATTTGCAAGAAATGGAGGTGGGTGGATGAGAATAGCTTCTAATAATAGCAAATAATTCCTATTGGACCAAACCTCTAAGAGAAATCAACCACAAACTCTAGACAAAATATAAAATTCAACCACCCAAACGCACTGGGAAGTGAATAAAAGAGACAGTTAATGGACAAGAATTGATACTTCAAAGAAGGGCATGGTTTTTGTGATGGTTAATTTTATGTGTCAAGTCAACTGAGCCATAGAGTGCTCAACTAAAGATTATCTCTGGGTGGGTTCTGTGAGGGTGTTTCCAGATGAGATTAGCATTTGAATCCATGCACTCACTAAGGTAGATTGCCTTTTGCAATGAGGATGGGCATCTGTCAAATCTGATGTGGGCCTGAATAGAGCAAAAGAAAGAGTAAGAAGCAATTCAATCGTTTTTCTTCCTAGCTGCCTACGTGTGCTGGGACATCAGTCTTCTACTGCTCTTTGACTGGAATTTACATCATTGGCTTTTCTGGTTCTCAAGCCTTTGAACTGGCACTAGAATTACTCCACCATGTTTCCTGGGTCTCCAGTTTGTAGATGACAGATCATGGGACTTCTCTGCTTCCATAATCCTGTGAACCAACTCGTCATATGTATCTATCTACCAATTTCTCATATGTATCTATCTACTTATCTACTTACTTCTTTCTCTTTCCCTCAAGAACTCTAGAACAGTTCTGGGTGAATATTCTATTTCCATAGCTTATTTGAAGAGGGTAAGTCCCAGTCTTCATGCTATGTCAAGGAGACAAAACTTCAATAGGAAGCCTACAGAATTACTGGACTGAAAAACCAGAGGATTGAATTCAGGCAACTTCAGCCATTAGAAAGTGGGGGACAAATCCTGGAAGGGAGAAAACAAGGATGGAAAGCCCCCAGTTCTATAAAACAACTCTGCCCAAATCTCTGGATGACTCTTGAACCAACTATGTACAAAATGTATTTCAAGTAGTGCAGCTAAAGAAACAAGCCTGAGAACAGACTACCAACCACAGAGGAGACGGTTTACAGTTGAGTTCAGCCAAGTTAACCACCAGCTTAAAAAAATTCTCAATACTCTTTAAAAGAACATGACAAAGTCCATAATCCTAAAACTTGATGCAAAATGGCTAGGATAAGAGCTATTTATTTGTTTGTTTTTTTACATACAAAGAAAGGAGTATGATACTCATTTTAAAGAGAAAAGACAATAACCTCGAGATGACCTAATGTTGCAATGCAGACAAGATTTTAAAGCACTTTGTATATATAACTATGCTTAAGGAAGTAGGGGAAAATATGCTCACAAGGAGCTAAAATTAGTAAATCTCAGCAGACAAATTCTATAAATGTAAAATAGATATCTGAAATATACAAGGAAAATCACCGGAGAAGAATGGACTGAGAAAATGGAGATAACAGAAGGAAGTCATTATGAGGACATATCAATAGAAATTAATCTGAAGGATAGAGATGACAATTATTGAAAAAAAAATGAACAGAACCTCAGAAACCCGTGGGGCAATATAAAAATGTCTAACATAGGCATAATTGGAGTCCCAGAAGGAAAAGAGAGGCAGAATTGAGCAGAAAAAAATATATTAAATATAGTGACCAAAAATTTCCCAAAGTCAGACAGTTATAAGTTCTACAAGATCAGTGAGCCCCAAGTATAATAAACACATATACTACCATATTTCTTCATATTAGCACCAAACTACAGAAAACCAAAAACAAAAAGAGAGAAAATTTTAAATAAGGATGAGAAAAATTATTCAAATTATTACTGGCTTTCCATTAGAAAAAATGAAGGCCAGAAAAAATGTGAAATAATGTCTTAAAAGTTCTAAAAGAAAAAAATGTACACACACAAAGAGAAATCTATAGTCAGTGAAAATATTCCTTCAGATTAAAAGCAAAATAAAGGAATTTTTAATAAAAGAAAAGTAAGGGGATTAGCCATCAGCAGAATTGTGCTATAAGAAATGCTAAGATCTTCAGTCAGAAGGGAAGTGATGCCAAATAGAAAAACTAAATATTTCAGATTGAGAAAAAGAGAAAAGTCATTGGAAATGTGTAAATGGAAATGAAAAATATATGGAATGTGGAAAATCAATGATGATCTTGGAGTATGAGTCTGAATTTCTCTGTGAGCTTGTAATTCATTAATTAATCTGTGAAATGTTCCAAGGAAATTCAAAGAAAAGTTCAAAGATTCATCTTATATAGCATAATAAAATACCTGGAAAATGAAAAATAAGTGAAGATAAGGCCAGTATGATAAGTTGGAGCAAATATACAGTTTGTACATAGCATATCTGTAAGGTCTTACACACTTGTCAGAAGCCACTCAGTGATCCATCTATAAAATTTGAGCTTCATTGGAAGAAAGACTTAAAGACCTAGTTCACGTTTAAATCTTCAGCACTTGCTGGTAAAGCTGTTAAAGGAAGGCATTCTGAGAATCTCAAATGGAGACAATGCAGCATCAAAGCACAGGCTGGTGTTGGGAAGAGAAACACACCATCCATTACCAGATCTACAGGTTCTACCAGGCAAGAACACACCCCAGTGTCTCAGAAAACAAGGCCTAGCTCTCATGTTAATGACAATGAAACACAGGATTTATAGTTGGTAGAGATTTCAGAGACATTATAGTTTAAATTATTATTTTTAGAAAGGAAACCAAGGTCCAAAGATGTTGATGATGTCAGATGTCAGAAAACATTTTTGATGTCAAAACGGACGAGAACCAAGAAAAAAGAATAAAATTTGGCAATGAATAAATTATTGTGAGGCATATAAAGGACAATTTGTAATTTGTTTGCCCAGAAGGACAATGGTCTAGAAAAGATGTAGTATACCTTCATTTAACTTCTTGTAAATTCTATAATACACACTCTGTTATGTTGTTTGTATCCTCCCTCTCTCTTTCTCTTTTATAAAATAAATAAATAAAAATACAATGGGTTATGCACTCTACTGTGTACTGAATTTTATCACATATATAAATATATATATTAAATGTATATATATAATATAAATGTATATATATAATATAAATGTTCTGTACTGGGAGGAAAAAAATAAATGTTATCTTGTTGTAGCCACTACATTTTTGTATCTCTTTTTACAGCACTTTAGCCATGATATAACTAATACATAAATTTAACCAGGAAGTGGTTCACTGCCATAACAAAAATTTTAAAACATTTGGTTGTTTCTTAATGGTTTGGTGTTGGGTGGCAAAAACACAGATACGACAACTTGGGAAGCAAGTTATAACTTTCAGGGAAGACCATGAGTTTTTCAAGACTGTACTCTGTACTCCAAAAGAAACTTGTTTGAAAAACTTAGAATGAGTTTGTGTGTCGAATGCTCCCTGCTGCTTCTGGCAAAATCTTATAAGAGGGAAAGCTTGAGCAAGAACAAGCCCAAGTGCAGGCAAAATGGAATGAAATTGAGCTCTGGGGACTAAGATATGCCTTAAATTTAAACCAAATGGAGATCCAGATATTGGGGAGCTTTAAGATGGAACAGCTTTACTACTTCTTTAGCCAAAACAGAAAGTGTTAGTATTCCAGACTTTCCTCCAGTATTTCTCATTACGATTTTTCATCCAGAAAAAAGAAGTCAGTCCAAATAAAGACAAAATGATGGCGCCTTTTCACCCAAGCTTGTTGCTTCAGTGGACCTCAAGAAATCACCACTAAAATGAAGCAGAGAGAGATAGACCAAGTACAGGGGTCAGAAAATAAAATTGAATGTAGAGGCTTCAGATTTCTGTCTAGAAGAGAGATTCAAGTCTAGTTTCTTGCACGTGGAACTAACTGGAATCAAATAAATTGTCTACTACAGATGAGGAAGTTGTATTGCCAAAGAGATTGCAAGCCAAGTTGACAAATGTCTAATTTTTCAATCCTTGATGCAATATTTGTCCTGTGTCTCTAACAGTTACAAAACTATGCAATTCCAGGGGTTGAATACTTTCCCTCATCATCTTTTGTTGTGGTCCCAGACGTAATGGAAAAGAAGAATCTCTCAGATAGTGAAGTCAGGACTCTTGGAGCATAATAGACAGGAGAGCTCCTTCCAGAGAGACAAGTCAAACCTAATCAAGGAACTTTGCTGCCAAGTTGGGAGTACTTGCCATGCCTGCCCAGAAGGATTTGGTAACGACAATGAATAACTGACTTCTGTGTCTTTTCTATTTTTCTCATTTCCCCAAAAGGAGTATAGTTGAGGTATATCATTGCCATGATATACTGGGATTGAGGGAAGGCAGATAACTTGTCTAGGAGTTTATAGGCTGCTAAACTGCAAGGAACCACAGCTGGACTTGATGAAGAGAAATCCATATCATTCACAGGCTTGGGGCTTTTAACTGGTTACAGTAAGTGGATGAGACCCTGAGTTTTTCCATTTGAGTCAAGATGAATATGTTTTGAGAGGGTAATTCATGATTTGGTTGTCTGCGAAAGGCAGACAAGGATAGAAGACTGCTTTTCTCTCAAAATTCACCTCCTCTTCATCCATAGAAACAGAAGCCAATAATCGAGGCTTTCCGTCTCCTTGGTCCACTATCTCCTTAGGGTGACAATGGCCAGTCAGCTAGAGGCTATATTTCCTGTCATCCCTTGCAGATCAATGTGGCCATGAGACCAATTTCTCATCAATAATATGTTAAGTGGAAGTGATGGAACTAAACGCATATGACTTCTTGAAAAAAATTGATTTTCTTCCACATGTTTTGATTCTGCATTGATCATACACAGGAGCCACAAGAGGAAAAGAACCTGGGTCCCTGAGTGACCTCTTGTAGCCAAGCTGCCAGGCTGTCCTGTTCTACCTGTACCCAAACATGTTGTTTGACAGAACCATTGTGTTTTATGATTTCTTTTTAACAACGTTTTAGTGTACATGCTAAGCCACACAAGGAATCACTTTGATTACACACAGTGTTCACCTTAGACACTTACTTTAGGAACTAACCCACAGAGAGAGTGCAATGACTCTGTATTGTGAGCCTTAAGCAAGAGTTTGTTGGCTAAATGACCTTTACACTTCATCTCTTTCCACTTCCCTTTATCACCCACACCCCCCCACCCCAGCACTTCTTAAGAGGAGAACTACTGAGGACTGGCCAAGTTCAAAGATACTGGGTCATGTTACCAATGAGCCAGTACTGGAATACTTAATGATTCAAGGTATTTAATTACCACCTTTCTTACTAGATCATCCTTCCACAAGATTCAATGGATAAGAGAACTAGAGGGGATGAGGTCTGGTTTGCACTCTTCCCTCCCATTCCTACAAGCGGCCTGTCCCCTTAAGAGGCAGCAACTGCAAGTTTTCTTTCTTTCATTCTCATTTGGTCTCCATTTTACACTTTTTTCTCACACTTATCTAAACTGATTTGGTTGGTTAGCTTTCTTTCTTTTTTTTTTTAACATCTTTATTAGAGTATAATTGCTTTACAATGGTGTGTCAGTTTCTGCATTATAACAGAGTGAATCAGTTATACATATACATATATCCCCATATCTCTTCCCTCTTGCATCTCCCTCACTCCCACCTTTCCTACCCCACCATTCTAGGTGGCCACAAAGCACCGAGATGATCTCCCTGTGCTTTGTGACTACTTCCTACTATCTATCTATTTTGCATTTGGTAGTGTATATATGTCCATGCCACTCTTTCACTTTGTCCCAGCTTACCCTTCCCACTCCCTGTATCCTCAACTCCATTCTCAAATAGGTCTGCATCTTTATTCCCATCTTGCCCCTAGGTTCTTCTGACCATTTTCTTGTTTTTTTTAGATTCCATGTATATGTGTTAGCATACGGTATTTGTTTTTCTCCTTCTGACTTACTTCAGTCTGTATGACAGTCTCTAGGTCCACCCACCTCACTACAAATAACTCAGTTTCATTCTTTATATGGCTGAGTAATATTCCATTGTATATATTTGCCACATCTTCTTTATCCATTCATCCAATGATGGACACTTAAGTTGCTTCCGTGTCCTGGCTATTGTAAATAGACCTGCAATGAACGTTTTGGTACATGACACTTTTTGAATTATGGTTATCTCAGGGTGCATGCCCAGGAGTGGGATTGCTGAGTCATATGGTAGTTAAATTTTTAGTTTTTTAAGGAACCTCCATACTGTTCTCCATAGTGGCTGTATCAATTTACATTCCCACCAACAGTGCAAGAGGGTTCCCTTTTCTCCACACCCTCTCCAGCATTTATTGTTTCTAGATTTTTTTGATGATGGCCATTCTGACTGGTGTGAGATGATATCTCATTGTGCTTTTGATTTGCATTTCTCTAATGATTAATGACGTTGAGCATCCTTTCATGTGTTTGTTGGCAATCTGTATATATTCTTTGGAGAAATGTCTACTTACGTCTTCTGCCCATTTTTGGATTGGGTTGTTTGTATTTCTGTTATTGAGCTACATGAGTTGCTTGTATGTTTTGGATATTAATCCTTTATCAGTTGCTTCATTTGCAAATATTTTCTCCCATTCTGAGGGCTGTCATTTTGTCTTGTTTATGGTTTCCTTTGCTGTGCAAAAGCTTTTAAGTTTCATTAGGTCCCATTTGTTTATTTCTGTTTTTATTCCCATTTCTCTAGGTGGTGGGTCCAAAAGGATCTTGCTGTGATTTATGTCATAGAGTGTTCTGCCTATGCTTTCCTCTAAGAGTTTGATAGTTTCTGGCCTTACATTTAGGTCTTTAATCCATTTTGAGCTTATTTTTGTGCATGGTGCTAGGGAGTGTTCTAATTTCATTCCTTTACATGTAGCTGTCCAGTTTTCCCAGCACCAATTATTGAAGGGGCTGTCTTTTCTCCACTGTATATTCTTGCCACCTTTATCAAAGATAAGGTGACAATATGTTTGTGAGTTTATCTCTGGGCTTTCTATCCTGTTCCATTGATCTATATTTCTGTTTTCGTGCCAGTACCATACTTTTTGATTACTGTAGCTTTGGAGAATAGTCTGAAGTCAGGGAGCCTGACTCCTCCAGCTCTGTTTTTCTTTCTCAAGATTGTTTGGCTATTCAGGGTCTTTAGTGTTTCCATACAGTTTTTCCTAGTTCTGTGAAAAATGTCAGTGGTAGTTTGATAGGGATTGCATGGAATCTGTAGATTGATTTGGGTAGTAGAGTCATTTTCACAATGTTGATTCTTCCAATCCAAGAACATGGTATATTTCTCCATCTATTTGTATCATTTTAATTTCTTTCATCAGTGTCTTATAATTTTCTGCATACAGATCTTTTGTCTCCTTAGGTAAGTGTATTCCTAGATATTTTATTCTTTTTGTTGCAGTGGTAAATGGGAGTATTCTCTGAATTACAGTTTCAGATTTTTCATCATTAGTGTATAGGAATGCAAGAGATTTCTGTGCATTAACTTTGTGTCCTGCTACTTTACCAAATTCATTGATTAGCTCTAGTAGTTTTCTGGTAGCATCTTTAGGATTCTCTATGTATAGTATCATGTCATCTGCAAACAGTGATTGCTTTACTTGTTCTTTTCCATTTTGGATTCCTTTTATTTCTTTTTCTTGTTTGGTTGCTGTGGCTAAAACTTCCAAAACTATGTTGAATAATAGTGCTGAGAGTTGGCAGCCTTGTCTTGTGCCTGATCTTAGTGGAAATGGTTTCAGTTTTTTCACCATTGAGGATGATGTTGGCTGTGGGTTTGCCATATATGGCCTTTATTATGTTGAGGAAAGTTCCCTCTATGCCTACTTTCTGGAGGGGGTTTTATCATAAATGGGTGTTGAATTTTGTTGAAAGCTTTCTCTGCATGTATTGAGATGATCATATGGTTTTTCTCCTTCCATTTGTTAATATGGTGTATCACATAGATTGATTTGCATATATTGAAGAATCCTTGCATTCCTGGGCTAAACCCCACTTGATCATGGTGTATGATCCTTTTAATGTGCTGTTAGATTCTCTTTCCTAGTATTTTGTTGGGGATTTTTGCATCTATGTTCATCAATGATATTGGCCTGTAGTTTTCTTTCTTTGTGATATCTTTGTCTGGTTTTGGTATCAGGGTGATGGTGGCCTCGTAGAATGAGTTTGGGAGTGCTTCTCCCTCTGCTGTATTTTAGAAGGGTTTGAGAAGGATAGGTGTTAGCTCTTCTGTAAATGTTTGATAGAATTCACCTATGAAGCCATCTGGTCCTGGGCTTTTGTTTGCTGGAAGGTTTTTAATCACAGTTTCAATTTCAGTCCTCATGATTGGTCGGTTCATATTTTCTATTACTTCCTGGTGCAGTCTCAGAAGGTTGTGCATTTCTAAGAATTTGTCCATTTCTTCCAGGTTGTCCATTTTATTGGCATATAGTTTCTTGTAGTAATCTCTCATGATCCTTTGTATTTCTGCAGTGTCAGTTTTTACTTCTCCTTTTTCATTTCTAATTCTATTGATTTGAGCCTTCTCCCTTTTTTTCTTGATAAGTCTGGCTAATGGTTTATCAATTTTGTTTGTCTTTTCAAAGAACCAGCTTTTAGTTTTATTGATCTTTTCTATCATTTCCTTCATTTTCTTTTCATTTATTTCTGATCTGATCTTTATGATTTGTTTCCTTCTGCTAACTTTGAGTTTTTTTATTCTTCTTTTCCCAAGTATTTTAGGTGTAAGGTTAGCTTGTTTATTTGAGTTGTTTCTTGTTTCTTAAGGTAGGCTTGTATAGCTATAAACTTCCCTCTTAGAATTGCTTTTGCTGCATCCCATAGGTTTTGGGTCATTGTGTTTTCATTGTTATTTTTTTCTAGGTATTTTTTTATTTCCTCTTTGATTTCTTCAGTGTTCTCTTTGTTTGTAAATTGTGTGCTGTGTAGCCTCCATGTGTGTGTATTTCTTACAGATTTATCCCTATAATTGATATCTAGTCTCATAGCATTGTGGTTGGAAAAGATACTTGATACAGTTTCAATTTTTTAAATGTACCAAGGCTTGATTTGTGACCCAACATATGATCTCTCCTGGAGAATGTTCCATGAGAACTTGAGAAGAATGTGTATTCTCTTGTTTTGGTTGGAAAGTCCTATAAATATCAATTAAGTCCATCTTGTCTAAAGTGTCATTTAAAGCTTGTGTCCTTATTTATTTTCATTTTGGATGATCTGTCCATTGGTGAAAGTGAGATGTTAAAGTCCCCTGCTATGATTCTGTTACTGTCAATTTCCCCTTTTATGTCTGTTAGTATTTGCCTTATGTATTGAGGTGCTCCTATGTTGGGTACATAAATATTTACAATTGCTATATCTTCTTCTTGGATTGATCCCTTGATCATTATGTAGTGTTCTTCTTTGTCTTTTGTAACAGTCTTTTTTTAAAGTCTAATTTGTCTGATATGAGAATTGCTACTCCAGATTTCTTTGATTTCCTTTTGCATGGAATATCTTTTTCCATGCCCTCACTTTCAGTCTGTATGTGTCCCTAGGTCTGAAGCGGGTCTCTTGTAGACAGCATATATATGGGTCTTGGTTTTGTATCCATTCAGCCAATCTGTGTCTTATGGTGGGAGCATTTAGTCCATTTACCTTTAAGGTAAGTATCAATATGTATGTTCGTATTACAATTTTCTTAATTGTTTTGGGTTTATTATTGTAGGTCTTTTCTTTTTCTTGTGTTTCCTGCCTAGAGAAGTTCCTTTAGCATTTGTTATA